>NC_042630.1:31146880-31485771 GCF_901001135.1 Rhinatrema bivittatum
TTCGAGTTGCAATACTAAAATGTCAAGATTAGTCACACACAGACGAGATGAATAAATTAACACAATCTTTAGCACTGGGGGGGGGGGGGGAACGCAGAATGAAATTGCCAAGTTATATAATGAACTCAAGCCAGGTGACAAGATAAGGCATACTTACAGATGAAATAAACACTGTATTTTGGTTTCCGCAGTTCTTGAATGAGATAATCCAAGTTTTCCTACAGCAAAGCCAGAAATAAAATCATTCCATGTAACACAGTAAGGGGTAGATTTTTAAAAAGAACGCGCGCGCCCATGTGTGCTCGCTACCTGGCACGCACACATGGGCGTGTGATTTTATAACATGTGCACGCATGTTATAAAATCCCAATCAGCGCACGCAAGGGGGGGGGGGGAGGAGTATAATTTAGCAAACTCGTGCGGCGACGCATCCTCGGGCTTCCCCAGTTCCCTACCCTAACTTCCCTTCCCCTTTTCCCACCCTCACCCCATTTTTTTAACTTATGTTTTGCTCCTGCAAAGGAGCGGGAGCAAGTTGCGAGCACCAGCACAGCAGCAAATGGCCGTTGTACCAGGCCCCTCTAGCCCCGCCCTACTACCGAGGCCCGGATCTTGTGCGCGTAACAGAGGTTACGCGTGCGGCCGGGCCTCTTAAAATGCGCACAAGGACCAGCCACGCACATAACCTCTGTATTTAACATGTGCGGGCCATTAAAAATCCAGCCTTAACAGCACAGCAAGAGGATTAGCTCTCAAAGGCTGTTTTCTGGATCTAAACAGTGTTTTGATAAAGAGAATCAGACGAGAGAGGGGGCCAGCTTTTAATGGAACTGGAAACTAGTGAACAGCCTGACAGCTGACATTTATAAAGTAGCTCAAGCCTGCTAGTATTTGAAGAAATCAGCACTAAAACTAATAAATACTACAGGTTCTGCATGTATCTATTTATTGGATTTCTTTTCCACCTAATGCCTTAGCACTAAGCAAGTTCTGATCTCAAACAAAAATCACAGCATTTCCACTTCTACACATCTAAGATCAAAGACCGCATACTGACCAACTCCAGAGTATGCTTACAGCTGTGAAGGACAAACTGGGAGAGGGAACTCCTGGGGGTTCAAAATCTTGCTCCTCCACTGACTATTTCCCAGTGCAAATGGGTGATAAAACTATCAGCATAATTCCTCCCTTGCTTAGGCTAGCTTGCAAATCACCATGCCAAGATCTGCAGTCAGAATTACTGCACCAGAAATGGCTGAAATATGGAGAGAAGTGACTTAGGTAAAGAAAAAGCATTTTATCTGCATTAATTGGCTCTGAAAACCATCTTCCCTCAGTGCAACTAACAGAGGAACAATATGTACACTTTTAAGCTGTAATGAAAGGCTTTTTTTTCCTGGGGAGGAAAACCATTCATGTCATTTTCAGATCTTTGCACATGCTTTTCCTGAGAAATCTACCTGCAGAAAAAGCAGATACAAATGACCCTGTGTGCTTTGTACTCACGGCAAATATGTACTTCCAGTCTGAGGACTTCTGCAAAGCTCCGCGGGTAAAAGCACACGCAGTCTTTGTCCCACTATAAATAATCTGAAAATTCTCCCCTACATTGTAAAACACACGGTGATGGAAACCAACGTATCCAGCTGTGCAGCTTCAAATGATTAGTGCTAAAGGCAGTAAGAATACCTTTGTAGGTCGCAAGAAGCAAATGGCTTTCAGATGTTTCATGGTCTCTCTGTTCACTGAATCGATGCGCTCAAAGAGATATACCTCCTTCTGCAGGATTTCTGACTGTGTGTACACCATGCTTACTATACTGGTCTAAAAACAGCAACAAAAAAATATGCATGACAACAAAAAAAAGTTAAGAGTGTGTTCTCTTAGCACAAAAACAATTAGAAAACCCCCAAGCCTAGATAAGAACATAAGATTTGCCATACTGGGTCAGACCAAAGGTCCATCATCTTGTTTCCAATAGTGGCCAATCTAGGTCACAAGTACCTGGCAGGATGCCAAAGCATAATAGATTCCATACTGCTTAGCCTGGGGAGATACAGTGGACTTCCCTCTAGTCCACCTTAATAATGATTTATGGACTTTTCCTCCAGGAACTTCTCCAAACCTTTTTTTAAACTCAGCTACACCAACAGCTTTTGCCACATCCTCCAGCAATGAATTCCAGAGCTTAAATTATGCAACATCAAGTAAAAAATATTCTCTCTTATTAGTTTAAATGTACAATTTAGTAACTTCATTTTGTGACCCCTAGTTTTTGTACATTTTGAAAATGTAAACAACCAAATCATGTCTACTGGTTCCATCCCACTCATGATTTTATAGACCTCTCTTATCTCCCCCTCAGACATCTCTTCTCCAAGCTGAAGAGTCCTAACCTCTTTAGTCTTTCCTCATGGGGAAATCATTACATTCCCTTTATCATTTTGGTCACTCTCCTCAGAGACAGCATATTTATGTCCTGCAGAAGGTGGGCTTATTTTAGCACGGTTAGGCTGCTTTGCACTATTCAAACTTTGCATGTAAGCTGCAAACTGCATAGTTAAAAACAACAAATTATAGCATCAGTCAAATCATTGGTAGGATACTTGAATATTAATATAATAGCTACAATTTTTTAAAATCCTTTTCAATTAGAGATTAGAAATTTACAACAAAATATGTCTGCTTGTTTTGTCAGAACAGTTTTATGCAAGGATGGAAATAGAACCATCAGACAACTAGCTATTTCTAATTTTGATTTATATCCCATCTTTCCAGTCAGAAGGCTGCTTCAAGTAGCCATCAAAATAATAAATTCAGTACAAAGTTGAAATACAACAAATGCAAGCAAATATAAAATACAAGTCACAGTCAGAAAAATCCAAACACAGATCTAAAATATCAACAAAAAAAACCTAAAAATACCATTATAAAACCGATGCAATCCTAGTCCCCACCCCCAAAGTCAGTCATCCCACTGTTAATACTAATCTTCCCTAATAATCCCTTCCAAAAGGAGTGACTCAACCAAAGGCAGACTGGCACCTATCATCTGCATATGACAACATCTACAGGTGGGGTTGGGCAAGGAACAGCATTAGAGTGGGCACAACAAAGCCCATCCTTTAGCAGCAAAGGGGAGAAGGGAGTGTAAGGGTGGAGGCTTGCTGGATAGGTTTCTATCTCTGGCAGCTCCTGAGCTGCCTTCCCATTTGGTGCTGTGAATGCAGGGTTTGTTATTATGAGTCAACAGCAGAATGGAGAGAGAACAAATAGGCGGGCAGGTGCTAACTTAGGGGCTGATACAGTAAAATCGCAGGAGAATGAGCGAGCGCCCACTCTCCTGTGCGCGTGATACAGTATTTTAATTTATTAAAATTAGGGCCGGCAGTAAAAGGAGGCGCTAGGGACACTAGCGCGTCCCTAGCACCTCTTTTTTGACAGGAGAGGTGGCTGTCAGCGGATTTGACAGCCGCTCAATTTTGCCGGCAGTTCTCGAGCCCGCTGACAGCCACGGGTTCGGAAAACGGACACCAGCAAAATTGAGTATCCGGTTTTCGAGCCACGGGGCTATTTCAAATTTTTTTTTCTACTTTTTTTTTTTAAACTTTCGGGACCTCCGACTTAATATCACCATGATATTATGTCAGAGGGTGCACAGAAAAGCAGTTTTTACTGCTTTTCTGTGCATTTTCCCGGTGCCCGGAGAAATTAGCGCCTACCTTTGGGTAGGCGCTAATTTCTGAAAGTAAAATGCACAGGAATACTTAATAGGGCCATCAACATGCATTTGCATATTGCGGGTGCTATTAGGTTTGGGGGAGTTGGACACGCTATTACCCCTTACTGAATAAGGGGTAAAGCAAGCACGTCCAAAACGCACGTCCAATCACGGGCTAACAGTGCACTCTGCCGGAGCACACTGTACTGTGTCAGAGTTGCCAGAATCTGTCCCCAGCATTGACAACACTTTCATTACGCTACAATGTCTAGTTATGGTTCAGCTCCTATATTATATTCTAGCCTCTTAACAAAATGTTACATAAACGTAACAGGGTTATGGCAGCTCTTGCAAGATTGTGCCAGGCTGATAGGATTGTCACTTTACTCCAGCACAACCAAACACGCTAATCCAGGCCTGGCTTTACCCCACTGCATGCTTGGACTTGTAGCTCGGATTTCCCCATTGATGTTTTTCAGAAATGCAGAACTACAAATCCGTGCTTGCAATGAGCCAAAATCAGGACTGGCTCAGCATATTTGGCTGACCGGGTGAAAAATGGCAGCCCTCTTTGCAGCTTACACTGCGTGTCAGAAACGGAAACAGCTCGGTGGGATAGATAAGGCACACCTGCCCCCGCTCACCGTCTCCTTGTCCATCAGCAGCACCTTCATGCCCGGACCGCTGTCCTCGATCATTTTAGCCACATACTGCTTCACGGCTAGCACCACGTTCATGGTGACAACCGTCCTGCTTTCCCTGGGGCAAGCGGACGGGGATACACAGCTGACATCCACCTCTGGCCCGGAGCCGCTGGGAGCTGTAGTCTGGTCGAGGGGTTGGGGGAAGATACGGCTAATTTTTATCGTCTTCCTACTAGAACAAATGCAGCCTCCCTCCTTCCGGTTTCCGCAGCCCCAAAGGGGGCGGGGCTCCTGAATCTGACCTCGCGAGGCTTCCGCGAGTGGGGTCGCGCGTGCGCGTTGCCTGCCGGGAAGTGTAGTGTCTCGCGAGCGCCCGCCCGTTTTGAATTTCTTGCAGTTGGCCGGGGTTAAACGGTCAGATCAGCTCGCAGCCAGGTTGGTGGTGCTACTGGGATCCGGTAAGGCGGGGGCTTTCTGCGTCTTATTTGTTATTATTGTGTGCATGGCGTCCAGGGACATAATATAATTCATTCTTGGTAGTCCATAAACACACACCTTTAACAATTACCTCACCCCCAGCTCAAGTGAACAGGCTAATCTTGTCCATATATATGACTATGGGGAGGGGATGAAAGACCTCCGTGTTAAAAGGGCCAGGCTAAGCCACGCCTGCGTTTGCCCTAGTGCACACAGGGAGCTGTCCTTCCTGTTGTTTATAGCTCCCTTCATTCAATGGGGTAAAACAGGGGCGTAAGTCCTTCTGACGAACTCTGGGTGGCTTATAATATAACATAATAAATACATCAAATCACCAATACAACAAATCAGTTAAGGCAAAAAAATAATACAATCCCATAAAACCTAAGGCAAACAAAGCAAGGAACCCCTGGGAGCATAACAGAAATGACGGCAGAAGAAGACCAAACGGCCCATCAAGTCTGCCCAGCAAGGTTCGTACTTTTTTTAAAATCTCATACTTATCCGTTACTCTTGGCTCTTATTAACCTTTTGGTGCTATTTCCCTTCCACCCCCACCATTAATGTAGAGAGCAGTGTTGGAACTGCATCTAAGTGGAATATCTAGCTTAATTAGGGGTAGTAACCGCTGCAATAAGCAAGCTACACCCATGTTTGTTTACCCCGCCTATGTTATTCAGTCCTTGTTGGTTGTTGTCTGTATATAGATCCACTTTTCTTCATTCCCCTGCCATTGAAGCAGAGAGCTATGCTGGAACTGGGTGAAGTATCGGTCTTTCTCCCCTGCCTTTGAAGCAGAGAGCTATGCTGGATAAGTGATAACATTATTTAAAAAAAAATTCTCATTAAGCTATAGATTGCCAGGTCAATTGAAGAGGCAGATCAACGCTTCACTTTACCCCCATTTGCATTCAGGGAGGTGTAGTTCTCATTTTCCCATTCATTGCGTTAAGAAAATGAGAACTACCAATCCATGCAAATGATAGAGCAAAACCAGGATAAGATTAGTCTATTCACGAGCTGGGGATGAGGTTTCAATACACCGCTAACAGTTTTAGTGCTATTTTTAACTTATTGTAGTAGTTTATATGGCTTTTCCATTGTTTTCAGTAGATGATGGTACATAATTCATAGGGAAAGATGGGAGAATATTAGAACAGGGAAGGGACCAGAGCACAGTTATTGTTACAGATGAGATTTTCTTTCACTGTTGACCATTTGTATTCTTGCAGGCTTGTGTATTTATTAAAGCCTTTCTGTTGTCCTGCACAGATCTGCTGTCATTCATTTTATAGTAAAACAAACAAAAAACCTGCCACTTTTTCAGCTCTATTTCAAAAAAAGTCTCTCTTTTCTTCTGCATTCCAGTGGAAGCCTGCGATTTATTGAATGTCTCCCCAATTGTACCAAAGCCTGCTCACATTATATGTAGATTTTGATAAAATGATCCATTTGAAGTGTGCCATGAATGGAAACAAAGCCTAGTACCTTGAATTCTTCTGCAGGACACATGTGGTCTTTTTATAGTCTCAAGCGCAAAACAAGGAGGTGATGGGCATATTTGGTCTTTTATAACATTATGCAACTCTGTATATATGCACCTTATCTGTTCCGTTGAAGGAAGAAGAGAGGTTGTCTTCTCCCCTCACCTGTGGTCATCAAAAGAATGCAACCATGGCTTAAGCACTATCCCAATTGCTGTGCTGTGGTTTTGTTATTCCATATACTAGAACTATGACTAAGCACACATAAAAATGCACCCACAGTATTTTCGCTTCAGCAGTATAATTCAGCAGAAAAGCAAATTTGCTGAATATTTCAAAGCATGAGCACATTATGGCATATCCCCATAGCCTGCATTTTTCCAAATAGTATTGGCTTTGAAAAACACCATCTGCATGCACAAGCAAGAGGTGAAAAGCTGATTTGATATCAGCCTCACCCATTTAAGTAATAGCACCTGCACTAAACAATATTCCGGAGACAGGAAACATAGAACTGACGGCAGAAAAGGACCTAATGGCCCATCCAGTCTGCCCAGCAAGCTCCCATAGTTATCAGTTTACCATACTTATCAGAAACTCAAACAGCCAAGGTCAGGGCTCTTGTTGGTTTCTGTTTGAGTCCAATTTCCTTTCACCCCCTGCTGTTGAAGTGGTTGCATCAGAAGTAGAGTATCAGGCTTTTTGGTTAAGGGTAGTAACCGCTGCAACAAGCAAGTTACCCCTATGCTTATTTGTTTTCCCAGACTGTACAGTTCAATGTCCTTGTTGGTTGCTCGAATCCAATTCCTCTTTTCCCCCTGCCGTTGAAGCAGCAAGCAATGATGGAGTTGCATCAACAGTATGAAGGCTTATTTGTTAAGGGTAGTATCCGCCACACCAGCAAGTTACCCCCATGCCTCTTACTACATTCCCCTCCCCCTTGTCTTTAGGGATCCACAGTATTTATCCCATGCCCTTTTGAAATCTTTCACTGTTTTTGTCTTCACCACTTTCTCTGGAAAGGCATTCCAGGTATCCACCACCCTCTCCATGAAGAAATATTTCCTGACATTAGTTCTGAGTCATCTTCTCTGGAGTTTCATTTCGTGATTGCTAGTGGTATTGGTTTCTTTCCAACGGAAAAGGTTTGTTGTTGATCGTGCATCATTAAAACCTTTCAAGTATCTGAAGGTCTGTATCATATCTCCCCTGCTCCTCCTCTCCTCCAGGGTATACATATTTAGGTCCTTCAACCTCTCCTCATAAGTCATTTGATGGAGACACCCCACCATTTTGGTTGCCCTTATCTGGACCGCCTCCATCCTGTCTCTGTCCCTTTTGAGATACTGTCTCCAGAACTGAACACAGTACTCCAGGTGAGACCTCACCAAGGACTTGTACAAAGGGATGATCACTTCCTTTTTCTTACTAGATATTCCTCTCTATGCAGTCCAGCATTCTTCTAGCTTTAGCTATCACATTGCTTTGTCACATTGCTTCACCATCTTTAGATTGCTAGACACTATCACTCCAAGGTCTCTCTCCTGTTCCATGCACAGCAGCGCTTCACCCCCCACCCCCATCGCATTCAGTAATTTTGGACTCTACACTTCTTGGCATTAAATCCCATTTGCCATATCTTCAACCAATCTTCAAGCTTTCTTAAATCACTTCTCATTCTCTCCACTCCTTCTGGCATGTCCACTCTGTTGCAGATCTTAATATCATCTGCAAATAGACAAACTTTACCTTCTATCCCTTCTGCAATGTCACTCACAAAGATGTTGAACGGAGCCAGTCCCAACATCGAACCCTGAGGCCCTCCACTTAACACCGTTCTCTCTTCAGAATAGGCTCCATTTGCCATCACCCGCTGTCTTCTCTCCGTCAACCAGTTTGTAATCCACGCCACCACCTTGGCACTCATGCCCAAGCTTCTCATTTTGTTCACGAGTTTTCTATGCGGGACTATATCAAAGGCTTTACTAAAATCCAAGTAACTCACATTGAGCTCTCTTCCCTGATCCAGTTCTCTAGTCACCCAATCAAATAAATCAATCAATTCGTCTGATAGGACCTTCCCTTGGTGAATCCGTGCTGACACCATTGACTGCCTTGTCAGCTGGGCAAATAAGGTTCTGAATGAGGCAATAGTTGCCTGGCTTCTACTCAAGGTCAAACGTGAGGGGAGAGAGAGACTCATTCTTGTAAAAGAGGCCTCTGTGAAAGGAATAGCCATACAACCCAGGCCACCTTACCATTCAGCATCCTACAATAATAATAGCTAAGTACCTACAAACATTTGGCATATTCATAGTTGATGTGGTGCTGTGGCTTACCAGCTGACTGATGGATAGGCTCAGTACTGGGGCCCTTAGGAAGATCATTGATGGGAACTGGGCAAAGACTTTTTGGTGGATGACACCTAGCTTGGCAAATACTGCAGGTGCCTGGGAGATGTGATTTGAGTCGACCTTGAATCCATTTCAAATCAGACTGCTTAGTCTTCCATGGCAGGAATAAGACTTGGTCCGGGGTAAGTTTGTGAAGATGTGAATAATAAAGTAGACTGTAGCCTTTGAACGCCATTTGATCTGAGATCTTTTTTCATAAGTGGAGATGGGCAGTCATGGCTGTCTCTTATTTCTTGCATGTTGATAAATAAATTGCCCTTGATTTGGATAAAGATACATATTTATCTGAGAAATATGGAATATGATTTTCGATAGTGTGCATAAGTCGGTACATGTCTGTGTATAAAGTACATTTTATAAAATACTGCATATCTCTGCTCAAAAATATGTATGTATATGTCAGTCTGCACATGTTTTTTAATGCAAGGAGCTGCATAAGTTTATGTGCTTACTGTATTAGAAGTAGGCAGATAATTTATGTGGGAAAGACTTATTACCTGTGCATGTAATTGCCCTCAGTTTTTATAACTTATATGCATACTTTGCTTATGAAAATAGTTGTGCATGTACTTTTTATTCACCTGAGCTGGTTCACCTAGATCTCTCATCCAAAAACTACAGACAAAAGAGAGTGCAATTTCATTTCTGAGACTCAATAGGGAGTGTAAAAGTATGCATGGAAGTTGCTCGTACACTGCTTATAAAACTTCACTTGGAGTGCCTTCCTTTTTACTCATATAAAAGTACAGATATACTTCTCCCAGGACAAGCAGGACGGTAGTCCTCACATATGGGTGATGTCATCAGGTGGAGCCCTATTACGGAACACTTTTGTCAAAGTTTCTAGAAACTGACTGGCACACTGTTTCTAGAAACTTTGACTGGCACACTCAGCATGCCCAGCATACCATGATCCCTGTGTCCACAGGGTTCTCCCTTCAGTCTCTCTTTTTTTTTTTCCACGCTGCAGTTTGCCTCGTGTTTAGGAGCTCTGTGAGATTTTTCTCACAACTTTTCCTCACAGAAACACTTGACGTTTTACTTCACAAATAATTTCCTTACACGAGTCTCCCTTTGTGTACATTTCATCGACGCTCTGTGAGTACTATGCCCTGTTCTTCGGTCGGTTCCTGTCACCTGTTACCCCAGGTTACCAACCGAATTGCGGCCCTCTTGCTCCCTATGTCTATCACCCTCAGTCCGCCACACGATGCCCGCGAGTGTCCTTGCTGCAATCTCCCACCGGGTCCACAGTTCCCGTTGCAGTCGCCGTCGATACCCCCACGACTGCAGTTGATGCCGCCGTCGATGTCCTCAACTAAAGAAAATGCTCCATACTTCGGGTTCTCAGCCAGAGCCCCATGCAATCCTTGAGCGAGAAACAATGCCAGGAGCAGTAGAGGCACCGTGACCGTCCGTCACCAATGCCATCCGGGACAGCGAGGACATCTTCCTCTGTGCTGGAGAATGACCGGGCCGAGCACCGTGGGAATCATAGTCACCGGCACAGTAACCGTCCGTCGCCGACGCCATTCTGGACATCGGTGGCAGCTTCCTCGGTGCTGGAGAATGACCGGGCCGAGCACAGAGCGAAACATCGTCACCGACACTGATACCATACTGGCATCAATGTCCATTGAGCCAATTGCGAAGCGGGCCCGGGTACAAGAGTCTCCATGCTCCGAGGCACCGAGGCGTTCCCCATCGACACTGGTGCCGGGTACTGAGCCATCACAGATTCATGTGGAAGTGCCAGTAACGCCTAGCCTGTCTCCCCCTGTAGCTGCGTTACCTATACCAGCTTCCAGGGAGGAGCTTATTGAAGGCTGTCCTCGATGCCTTCCGGAATCTACTAACACCGGAGCTATCGATATTCGCACCATTGTGGCACCTACCAATGACAGCCTAAGTCATCGACGCCAACTCTCCCTTCTGAGCCTCCATGGACCCCTATACCTATTCCGGGATCCTTGAACAGCAATGGGCACTCTAATCCCGCTTCGGCACCGATCCCATCGAGACCTAAGTAAAGGACGTGTCTGAAACCATCCCTTTCGACCTGGTCACTAAAAAGGATCAGAAGTTTTCGGGAGGGTCTAGGTCGTAACTTCTTCCAAGAACTATATTGGTGTCACATATTGCTATTTACCAGCTATATTTGACACAACACCAAGGGGAACCTCTCTGCCATCCACATGAAATTCGAGCAACATGTGATTGCTTCAAAACGTCCTCCCGTTGCCAGCAACAGGACTTAGTGCTAGATGGTGAACCTGGCTTACAACCCCTGATTTACGGCTCAAAGTCCAAGATAAACTAGCTGATCTGCATGCACTGCAGATAATCTCTTTGTGCACAATGTCTAGCAGACAGTGGCTCAATTGCAAGACCACTGCGAGACCCTGCGACAGCTCTCTATGTTTCTTGCACAGCAAAGAGGGATGCTAGAAGGACCTTTTACCGCTCCTGCAGGAGACCTACTGATATTCAGATCACACCAGCTCCACTAGTCGGGCAGGCTCCTGGATTTTTCAACCTTGCCAGAGAACAGAACGGTCCATCCCACTGAGGACCAGGGCTCGGAATACCATTCCCCGGATGCAACAAGGCAGAGGATTTTAATCCTGCTATTTCCTACTTTCAAAGAAAACAGATGACCTCCCGACCTCCGCCCATCCTGGACCTCAGAAATCTCAACAAATTTCTTCAGAAAGAAAAGTTCAAAATGGTGTCTCTCGGCACCATGCTTTCCTTACTACAACAAGGGGGTTGCTTCTATTCTCTGGACTTTCTATACGCTTCATAGTGAGTCAACAACATTTTCAATACCAAGTTCTGTCATTCGAACTAGCTTCGACAACTTGTGTATTTCACCAAATGCCTAGCAGTGATTGCCGCTCATCTACAAAGAACAGCATTCACGCGTTTCCTTACCTGGACGACTGCCCGATAAGGAGTCAATCCAAACAAGGAGCTCTAAATTCTCTAAGACTCACTATAAATCTACTACATTTGGCTGGGAATTCTGATCAACTACCATAAATCCCATATGGAGCAGATCTGGGCACTACAGTTGCAACGGCCTTCCTGCCCAACAACCACGCAGACATCCTATCAAATTGTCCACATCTCTGCGCGCATGCAACATAGCCTCAGCCCATCAATTCTTCCATTGCTGGGCCACATGATCCACGTCACTCCTATGGCCAGACTAGCCATGAGAAAAACTCAGTGGATTTTAAGATTTCAATGGCTCTAAGCCGTTCAACCGCTTTTGTCCCTGATCTATATCACCGATCCAGTAACCAAATCCTCAGATGATCTTGGCCACGGTCGCATCCAACTTGGGTTGGAGAGCTCATATCAAAACTCTCCAAACCCAAAATGCGTCAACGCCGCTCCATGAAAAGTCTCAGTTCAACTTCCTGGAGCTTCGAGCCATGCGTTATGCCCTTTATGCCTTCAAACACTGCCTCTCACACACAACTTTGTGGATACTGACAGACAACATAGTGGCAATGTGGTACTCTAACAAACAGGACGCACAGGCTCTTATCTGCTCTGCCAAGAAGCCACGCAGTTCTGGGCCTGGGCCCTTGTACACTCCATGCATCTCCGGGCCACTTATCTAACAGGCATACTGAACATACTAACAGACCATCTCAGTCGATGTCTCCATCCCCACAAGTGGTCTCTAAATCCATGTGTAGCGTTGAGGTCAACCAGCTATCAACTTCCTGCATTCAATTCGAACCACAGAGTGGACAGAATCTGCTCCCTACACAGGCTTTGAAATGCGTTAGCCATGGACACCTTTGCTCGCTCCTGCTTAAAGGCCTCCTATATGCATCTCTTCCGATACCGCTCATAGCCAAAACTCACGTGAACCTACAGCAGGACAGGTTTTCAATGATTCTCATAACCCCATACTGGCCTTGACAAGTATGCTTCCCCATACTTCTCAACTTATGTAAACCGTTATGATGGTATATTCCGAATGACGGTCTATAAAAACTTACAATAAATAAATAAACAACCTATCACTTCAGGAACCAATTCGCCTGCCCACAGGTAAACTTCATAACACAGACTCACTGATATTCTCAGGTACTTGTAGCTTCACGAAAACCTTCCACATGTAAATCTTACATTCGAAATCGGCAAGATTTACCAAATGGCATGCACAAAAAGGTATTGGCCCCTTTTTCCTACCCCAATCCATCTCTATTAGGCTATCTAGGATACCTTTCGGATTCTGGTCCCCAGACATCCTCCGCTCGGGTACACCTCAGTTCAATCTCAGTGTACCACCAGGGAGTAGGGGATGCCCTGTTAATGGCTCAACCCCTTATGAGTCGGCTTATCATGGGTTTTCTACAACTTAAGCCTCCTCTATGATCACCGGCTACGGAATGGGGCCTAAATGTAGTGCTTACAAGGCTCATGCGTTCCCCTTTCGAGCCTTTGCATTCCTATAAACATTAACATTCTAACATGGAAAATTCTTTTTCTCATAGCCATCACTTCTGTTAAAAGGATCAGTGAGTTACAAACCCTTGTTGCATACTCACCCGACACTAGGTTCCTCCGTGACTGAGTGGTCCTCCGTACTCACCCTAAATTTCTTCTTAAAGTGGACACAGCCTCTCACCTTACTCAGTCTATAGTCTGCCCACTCTTTCCCAAGGTCTCACTCTCACCAGGGCGAGAGGGTGTTGCCCACCTTGGACTGTAAGCGTGCACTTGCATTCTATCTAGACCGCACTGCACTGCATAGGAAATCCACCCAACTCTTTGCTTCTTTGACAAAGACAAGCTGCAAGTTCCAGTGGGCAAACAAACTCTCCATGTGGCTAGCAGATTGTATCGAATTCTGCTATGAGGAAGCAGGCCTTCCTCTCCAGGGGTGAGTGCAGACACGGTTTGTAAGGGCCATGGCAACATTGGTAGCACACTATCGTTCAGTACCAATTTCTGACATCTGCTAGGCTGCGACATGGAGCTCTCTTCACACGTTCGCAGCCCTCTACTGCTTTGATAAGAAAATCCGTCAAGACTCTGCCTTTGGCCAATCTGTCTTGCAAAACTTTGTTCCAGTATAATCCCCAACTCCTTCCACAACCACCTGCTGTGATTTCAGGCTGCCTCATCATTGCCAATAGCACCCCAATTATTGTGCCTGCTGCACGAGTTGTCTGCTATTGGCCTGTTGTAATATGAATCAGCCTGTAGCTTGCTAATCACCCAGATGTGAGGACTACCATCCTGCTTGTCCTAGGAGAAAGCAGAGTTGCTTACCTGTAACATGTGTTTTCCCAGGACAGCAGGATGTAATCCTCACGAAACCCACCCGCCACCCCGTGGAGTAGGGTCCGCTTACGTTTTATTTATTTTTTCGCTTGCACTTTTTGCTACAAACGAAACTGAAAGCAGACAGACCCCTGTGGACACAGGGATCATGGCATGCTGGGCACGCTCAGTGTTCCATAATAGGGCTCCACCTAATGACGTCACCCATATGCTTTCTGACCTGCTGAAAATTCACTTACCATGCATAAGGGCTACATACATGCGTATATCCCGGTTTTACATGTACAACTCCCGCCTAACTCTTTGAAAACTGAATGCTTGCTGGAAAACTGCATGAAATGGCACAGGCATTACAGTCCAGAAATGAATAAAGACCACGTGACCTAATGGCAATAATTATGTTTCCTCTTTGTAGAATTCCTCCTGAAAATGCCGTTATTGGAAACTCAAGGTAAATGCATTCTTTGGATATATTTAGTAGGTTTCAATTTGTTCCCCTTTTCTTAAAAGCAGGCATATTCAGATAGACTGTTAAAGCTGAGCTCTTGGAAACCTACTTAACTTTAGTTATTTTTGGTTTCACTTAGAAAACGATGAACAGATATTTGAGAAGAATGATCTCTGTATGGAAGCCCTGTGAGTATTTCCGTGTTTGACGGCTCCTTCACACATTCATGCTTGCTTTTCCACTTAGAATACGGTTCACTATTGTTTGCTTCACCGCACAAAACTCCCAAGTGCTAAAACAGTATTTACATTTTTTATATTTTTAGTCAAAACAAGGAGAAAAGACAAAAGCTTGTAGATGAAATTTATGCCTTTCTAGACAGCAGTAAGTCTGTAAGTAATACATGAAGCTTTGTTTTTGTTTTGTTTGGGGTTTTTTTAGCATTTAGCTTGTATTGGATTATGTGTCAGTGGAAATGAATAACAGTATGTTAATTTGTAACTTTGTTTTTACTTTTGGCATGTCTACTTTTCTTCACCTCATTGAGAGCCTGATTTTCAAAGCCATTTAGGCACACAAAATGGCATTTTATGTACATAAATGGCTGTCATAAAATAGCCCAGAGCTCACTATACATAAGCCATTTCACACACATTTGTATGTGCTCTGGTGAAAGGCATTGGGATTTGTGCATGCTTTTTTTTATTTTAAAACTTATGAGGTCCATATTCAAACACTTAATCGGACAAGCCGCCATGCCGACTGCCACTGATCGATTTGGGTTACGTTTTACCTTGCTAAACAATTCCCTAGATAAATCAGAGACATTCTTGGGAAGAACTAACTTATCTGGATAATTTAGATGGACAACATTGATATTCAGCATAATTCAGCTTACGTTATCTGCATAAATCTAGTCGTCAGGCAGACCAGTCCTAAACATATCCAGATGACTTGGTTTTGATTGGGTCTATTCAGTGATATGGGTGTGCCAGATCATTATCCAGATAATGTAACTGGACAGCCCATGGCTGAATATTGATCTCTGCACGTGTAAGTTAACCTGCACGGTTTATGTACCTGAAAGAGCAACTGTAACTGTGGGGGTGAAATTGTGTGCCTACCAGGGCACTTACATGGGAAATTTCAAATCAATTGTAATTTTATATGCATACGTTCACTTTGCCAATCTGGGGGTAAAGTCTGCACATAGAAGGTATTAACAGACGTTACCCGATGTACATAGTTATAAAATTACCCTCTGAATGGCTAATTATACTTCCAACCACAGCAGGCTGCCACTAAATAGTTCCCTGCACTATGCAACAATTACAAAAGGTCAAAGATAATTATTAGCACCGAGGACCTGTCTTCTCATGCTTTCTTTACTTTCATATACTTCTGCTTTAATTGGAAAAAGTCCCACACATTTCTGTTACATAGAGGCCTCTGGATCTTTCAGCTGTTTGACTGCTCAATATATCCATTCTCTTTTGATAAACATTTTTCCCTCCCTGCCAGCAGATGGAGACAGAGAGAGTTTCACGGACACTACTTGATAAACCCTAGTGCCACCTGCAGTTCCTCAGTATTTCTCTGTCTCCAGCAGATGGTAGATGGTGCTAAACCTGCAGTTCTGTGATTTAGGAAGTTTTTGTTTTTGAGCCTTCCTCCCAGGGGTCTCTCTTTTTCTTTTTGGAATCCTAAGGGGTTCTTCCCTGTCCAGTAGAGGCGGGTGAGCCGGGGGTCAGGGACCTCTTTGTGTGCTCGACCTGTGCCACCTGTGGGGTGTAAATCTGGTGGTCCAGATTCCTTCCCTTCGCGAGGCCGCTCTGGCGGCTGCAGGCTCTGATACCCCTTTTTTCTCTATGAGGCATTGTGCAGGTGACTTCCTCCTTCTTTCAGGCTTCGGTGTGTGTGTGTGTGTGGGGGGGGTCTGATCTCGGAGTAAGGTGGGTTTATTTATGGCACAAGCAGTCCCCCTCTCCGGTGCGATGACCCGCGGATCCGGCATTCAGGACCCGTGGTTCTGCTCATGTGCGGCTCAATCAGCAGGGCCTTTGTGCGGGGAGGGCTCGTCGGAGGATCTGCTGGTGTAAAAATGGTGTCGGGGCTCTCCCGTGGTCGGGTCGCTCGTGCAGCACGGCTCTGGCCAGGATCCTGATCTTTCCTCTCTTCACACAGTAACGGCAGTCATTTTGTTTTCTTTGTCTGCAGTTCCTGCGCTGGGGGGGGGGAAACGGGACGCTCTCCCGCGCTTGTCCCCGGCCTGTTTCAACTCCGACTTCGATCGGGGGGATGGGGAGGAGGAAGTAAGCCAAAGGTTGCTGGTTCCCAGCCCCCTGCGGTGGGGGGGCAGCCCTGATGCAGCCTTTTTCTCCGCAGCAAGCAGAGTGCATGGCTCTTTTCCAGGACCCTGCCTGTCTGCCAGGCCGAAAGCACTTCATGGGTCCCCAGACAGCATGGCTCCAGGCTTAGTCAAGCCTCCCAGGTGCAGCGACTGCTCGGTCCTCCTCCTCCTTCGGGTACTGGGCAGGAGGCGTTAGACACTACACTCGAGGTTCCTGTGGACCCTGGGGAGAACCCTGATCAGGATGTCCCGGTGGATCAGGAGACCGGAGGGCCAGACCCAGGGGACAGTTTGCTCGTCTCCGTCCCTGAGGGGGGTGACCCGAAGGTGGTTCGCCTTTTTCGGAAGGACGAACTTGAGGCTTTATTGCCTTTGGCCTACCAGGTCCTGGGGGTTAAAATCCCTCAGCAGGAGTCCAATTTGGAGGGGGCTGATCCCGTTTTAGACGGAATGTGCCGGAGAAGGCGTTGGAATTTTTTGCTCTCCCTAAGGTGGACACTGCGGTTTCAGCAGTCACCAAGCGAACGACTATCCCAGTGATAGGTTCTGCTGTTTTGAAGGACGTTCAGGATTGTAAGTTGGAGATCCACCTCAAGCGGATTTTTGAGGTCTCGGCCTTGGGCTTAAGAGTCGCTATTTGTTCTAGTTTTCTGCAGCATGAGAGCCTTTGCTGGGTGCAGCAGTTGAAGGAGAGCCTGCTCAAGTTGAAGGAAGACGCAGACAAAGCTGAAGAGATTGAGGCGGATGTGCTTATACGATTTGGTGCATACCTCCTCTAGGGTAATGGCTTCAACCGTGCTGGCCAGAAGATTACTTTGATTGCGTAACTGGGCCGCAGATGTCTCCTCCAAAACACAGTTAGGCTCGCTTCCCTTCAAAGGTCGTCTCTTATTTGGGGAGGATCTCGAGCAACTAATGCAGTCTCTTGGAGATAAGGCCCTCCAGTTACCTAAGGATAATCCTAAAGCCAAAAGCTTTTCCCAGATGTGGTCTCTGTTTCACCCTGATAGGAGATCTAGACCACAGAGGGCCTCACCCAGTTCTCAGAGGCAGTTCTCTCCTTGGGATCAGTCCTGAAGGCAGTTCTTTTGGGGTGCCCAGAGGCCGTCCCGAGGAGCCGCTGGAGGGTCTACGGCCGGAGGTAAGTCCTCGCAATGAAGCGAGGCTGTTCCACTCCGTTGTTTATTATAGGAGGTCACTTGACTCAGTTCTGCGACAAGTGGACCAGAGTTACAGGACGAGTGGGTTCTCAGTGTGGTCAGAGACGGCTACACTTTACAATTTGTTTGGCCTGTTTGCAAACTGTTTCTAATTTTCCCCTGTGGTCCCATGAACAAGCAATCCGGTTTGGAAGACCCTAGATTGTATTCCATCTATTTTGTGGTCTTCAAGAAGATGGGCACATATCGTCTGATTCTCGATTTGAAAAAGGTAAATGCAGCGCTCAAAGTGCCGGATGGAGCCCTTGCACTCAGTGATAGTGGCAGTTTGCAAGGGAGAGTAGTACCACGGATCAGTTCAGAACCCACCCGATTTGAGGAGGTGGAGAGTCACCTGCTCAGCTGTTCTTTTTATTCCGGAAGACCATTTTGTTGGTATAGTTTAAGAAGGTTTTCTTTAGTTTGGTTTTTGCAGCTGTTTTTCTATTGCTTGGGTACAGATCAATTTATTTTATTTATTTATTTTATTTAAAAACTTTTTTTTATACCGACATTCATTTGCATATCACATCGGTTTACATATAACAGGGTTAAAACAACATGATTTGGAAAGTGAAAAATTGTTACATGGAACAGGGAGGTGAAGGAACAAGATGGGAAAGAAGTAGAAGAATAAAGGGTCCAGAGGGTAGTTGGAAAGGTTAATAAAATGATAGGAAATAACGTAATAAAATGAGATGTGAAAGGAGTAACTATTTACAAGATTCTGTGTTGAGGCTCTCGTTCAAGGAGTTAACTAAAGTAAATAGATCAATACTGAGGAACTGCAGGTGGCACTAGGGTTTATCAAGCAGTGTCTGTGAAACTTTCTCTGTCTCCATCTGCTGGCAGGGATGCATAAACCCAGGAGTCTGGAACAAAAATTAGCAGGTAAGAACCAATTTTCTTTTCCAGGACCTCTCTGAAGCCCTTTGTCCTTGTGGAATCAGTGTTGATCCTAGACAGATTGAGGGTAAGCAGAGTTGCTTACCTGAAACAAGTGTTTTTTTGTGGACAATAGGACAAATAGCCACGCAATCATGTGACATCAGCCAGAGGGCACCAAGTCAGGAGCTGGTCTCTCCAAGCTCAGGGCTTTCGAGATTTTTCCTGAGCATGTGCATTAACATCCTGTGTGAATATCGCTGCACAAGCTACTTCAGTTTAATTCCTAGCTTCCTTAAACTTTCTGGGGAGGAGGGTGGATTTGTGTAGCCGTTTGTCTTGCTGGCCATGGAGCACATCCATTACAGGTAAGCAATTCTGCTTACCCTCAGTCTGTCTAGGATCATGGCGCAGTGGATACAGCACCACGTTTCAGCACAGTAGTTGCAGCACTACGTTTCGGTGCTGGTAGTTGGCTCTGGCTCTGAATGCTTTATGCCGTGCTTATGAACTGACTGCTTGGCATGAGATGAACTTGCCGGTTGTTTGCCGGTATGCTTTGGTGTGGTTTGGTTGAAGTGCCTATAAATTCAGCAGGTGATGATATGCTACTGAAGTTTGATGGCTCTGAAGACTTGAGACTGCTGCTAGATCTGGATTTTCCTGACCTCTGGGCTTTTTCATGGTGTGTTTTGGTTGAAGCTTTAGAGGTTTTCTTCTGCTTTGGGATTTTAACTGCTCATATCTGGCCGTAAGCTCCCAGTGTGCTACTGCAGGGGACACAATGAACGGAGTCATACTCTGGACCCAAGCAATGTACACACAAAAGTAGGTTGGTCTTGACTAGACATTGTTCTATAATATGTCTGACAAATTTTGAAGGTTTGTTTTGCTTTTCCTGAAGTTATTGTGAGACACATTTACATTTTTTTTTTTACTTACCTAACTAGTTAGCACTAAATCCTCCTATCTTAGTTAGCACTAGATCCTCCCTATCTCCTACCCTTTTTAATATTTATCTCCTCCCCCTTTGCCAATTGCTAACTGATCTTAATTTAATCCATTATCTCTATGCAGACGACGTGCAAATTCTAATCCCCATTACAGAATCTATTTCTAAAGCACTCTCCCACTGGAATAGCTGCCTTTTATCTATCACTAGCCTCCTAAATAGATTAAACCTTGTCCTAAATGCTTCAAAGACGGAACTCCTCCTCATCTCTTCAAATGATGAAAATTTTCTTCCATTATCCTTTCACAACTCATTCATCACCCATAAGCATGTAAGAGACCTGGGGGTTCTTCTAGATAATCGGCTAAACCTAAAGAAAATGGTTAACAACACTTCCAAAGACTCCTTTTATAGACTTCAAGTTCTAAAACGTTTGAAACCACTACTATTTTTCCAAGATTTCAGAACAGTTCTCCAAGCGTTGCTATTTGCTAAGATAGATTACTGCAGTGCCCTTTTCCTTGGCCTCCCCAAATCTACTACCAAACCACTGCAGATGATTCAAAACGCTGCGGCAAGATTATTGACCAACACCAGCCGTGGAGATCACATTTCTCCCATCCTTAAAACTCTACATTGGCTTCCAGTGAATTTTAGAATACTTTATAAATCAATTACCCTAATTCACAAATTCATTCATCATCAACTCCAACTCGACCTCGAAATCCCCTTCAAATTACACTCCTCCAATAGACCAATTAGAGATATTCTTAAAGGTACTCTGAATTTTCCCCCAACTAAAGCCACACGCCTTTCCTCGACCAAAGTCCGAGCTTTTTCAATAGCAGGACCTTCTATCTGGAATAACATTCCCACAGGCCTAAGATTAGAACCCTGCCTCTCAACGTTCAGAAAAAAACTCAAAACGTGGCTATTTCATCAAGCCTTTGCTGACCCTCCAGACAATCTCTAGTCACCTTTATTCCCACCGAGACGATTTTATCCCCTCCCAGACGAATGGATTGCTATCCGCTCGAAAGATGGACTCTGGCACTTTTAGGTTAAAGCACCTTAAGCTTTAACCCACATCCTTTATTATTATTATGTTACAATACTTCCTGCCTTTTTTCTTCCAGCTATATTTAGCTTCCAAGTTTCTACTCCTTGTTAAATGTAACTTTACCTTATTCTCCTCTATTGTTATTCACTTTATTTATTGCTTCAGTTATCCTTGTTCTATGTAAACCGATCCGATATGGTTATCACTATGAAGGTCGGTATAAAAAAAGTGTTAAATAAATAAATAAATGAAAACTAAATCTAATAAATTTGACCTTTTATGTGGTGACATGTGCAGAGACCGAAACTGCTGACCCAGAGAGAGAAAAAAACCTGAGATAGCTTGCGCGGTGCCGTTCACCTGGGAAGTTAATGCGCTCGCTCAGAAAAATTCTCAAAAGTCCTGAGCTTGGAGAGCCCAGCTCCTGACTCTGCGCCATCCAGCTGACGCCTTATCTAGCTTGTCCACAGAGAATTACCTGCTCTACGAAGGAGTTTAGAAATGATGTAATCAGTGCTTCCCAAAGCAGTACATTGCTTCATTCGATTGTATAATTCTGACTTTCCTAGATTCAAGAAACCGAAGCTTTGAGGACAGAAAACAGAAAATTAAAAAATGCGGTAAATATTTTTACCTTTCAGATAGATTTTTGTTTTCTACCTCTGAACAGAGATGGCCTTGTTCTTGTATTGCACTGGGGAGAAGAGTTAATGTGATATATTCTAGTTCCCAATCTGATTTTAGGATTGAGAATTTGTGGTTTTTAAATCACAGTTACACTGCAACAAAAACTAATTTCCCTAGTACTGGTAATCAGAAAAACAGCCATCTCTACCTCTGAGTATTGGATAATAGGATTGATTTTGCTTTAAGAATGATTCTCTTTTTGTTTTTCAATTAGAACTCGAGGCTCCGATATAAAACAAAAGGTAAATGAGAGTAGGCATAGATGAACATTTCTAATTGACTGTGGCAATGACAAGGAAGAAGGGGTTTTCCTGCTATTGGATGGATAAATATATTCCCTGGGGTATCTTCAGGCTCCTTCTGCGTGTAGTAGTTACGATGTAAGCTCACTTAAATATACAGAAATAAATTGGCAAACAGGCCACAGGGATTTGTTTTAGCTTGATTTTAGACTTTTATGACTAGCTTTTGAGAGTCATATTTTTCATTAAATCAGTGCAGTGATCTGATAAAGGGAATAGCACTCTCAAAAGCTTGTCACAATTATAGCAAATTAGTCCTTTTCACAAGTGATAATACAACACTATAAAAGTAAAAAGAGTGTAGTAAGTAATAGAAAGCCAATGTCTGATTTCTAGCTGTAATGATTCTGCTTTTCCCTAAGCTGTGGCTCAGACTATCATGTTAAGGGGATGGAAGGACATGACGGGGCCAGGATCTATTGTGTAATACAATCTCTTCTACCATTAATAGCTCCTACCTCTGGCAATGCTGATCATTCTAGCAATAAGATTATGTACAGTTTTGTTCTATTTTCTTTTCATTATAGATTGGGCATTAAAGAAAGAAGAATACGAAAAGTGAGCATAAAAAACTGATTTCATTTTGCCCATACCTTTACTGTTCTTAAATATGTAACACTTTGGGGGGGGGGGGGGAGATCTTTGGGTGATAGTGTCTGATGATCTGAAAGTGTCAAAGCAATGTGACAAGGTGGTAGCTACGGCCAGAGGGATGCTGGGCTGCATGGAAAGAGGCATAACCAGCAGGAAAAAGGAGGTGATAATGGTCCTGTACAGATCGTTGGTGAGGCCTCACCTGGAATACTTTGTTCAGTTCTGGAGACCTCATCTCAAAAAAGATAAGGACAGAATGGAAGCTGTCCAGAGAAATGCGACCAAAATGGTGTGGGATCTGTACGGCATGCTGTATGAGATTAGACTGAAGGAGCTTAATGTGTATACCCTGGGAGAGAGAAGAGGCAGGGGAGATATGATACAGACTTTCAAATACCTGAAAGGGATTAATGATGCACAAAAATCAAAATCTTTTCTGATGGAAAGAAAGCTGTAAAACTAGAGGTCACGATATGAAACTCCAAGGGAAAATACGTAGGAACAATTTCAGGAATATTTCTTCATGGAGAGGGTGGTGGATGCCTGGAATGCCCTCCCAGAAGAGGCGATGAAGACAATAACAGTCATGGAATTCAACAGGGCATGGGACAAACACAGGAGCCCTGATAGCTAGAGAAAGAAAAGTTACCCCATGTTTTCATTTTCAATTACACCTTGAGGGAAGCCTGCATGGAGAGGCAGTTGCTACCCTCCCCCCCCCCCAAAAAAAAACAAACCCCAAAACAAAAAACCCACTTGCTAGGCAGACTAGATGAACCATATTTGTCTTTTGTCTACCATTTTTCATTATGTTACTAGTAGTATTTATGGACTTGGTAAATCTTAACACTGCAGAGTTAAATTTGGTCACATTTCAATCTCAAATCATGTTTGGCTTTTCATTAACATACATTAATGTTATAAATTTAGACTGTGGGTGTTCTGAACTCATAATGTTTAGCTATGGAGAATAATAGAAACGCCTGTACTGCACAACATCCCATATGATGAGGTCTTTAAGATAAAGAGAAGACCTAATATATAATAGTACTAGCATTACTCGTGCAATTTAGGGACAGCACAAAGAGTTAGCCGTGTGATTTCTTGGGAACAACAACTAAAGGGAAGGTGCTTAGTGTTGCAGTTATAGGTCCTAGCATGAGCATTTTGCCATGGCAGTGCCCTTCTCAGGGTCAGTATAAATGGGAACTGTCACCCAGAATGCAAAGCTTGCACATGTGGTTTTATGTGAGAATCACAAGGCTGAACCAGTGTGAATTCTGTTATTAAATTATCACTCCCAAGGTGATAAAGGCATGTGATTAGCTATTGCCTTCACTACAAGTTTTAAGTGTGGCCATGAGGCTGAGGTTGCATAAGGACATGATCGGATGCAGAGTCAAGTATGTGGGAGAATGCAGCCATGGGTCTAGTTACAGGGGTGTCATTTTGTGGGTTGGGTGGAGGGATCTTACTGTCCCTCATTGGAGCCCTGATCAAATCTGATTTAGCTATGCCTTTTTTTTTTTTTTATAGTGTCACCTCAGCTGCTGCTCTTCTCTGATAATGCAGCCCAATTACTTTTGCGTAGACTCTGCAAATCAGTCCCACTTTAGGATCTTCATGCATCAAGTCAGAAATTCCAGCTGCAAAGCATAGTATTGGCCACGAGGCCATGATAAAAGTTTTGTATAGTGCAACTGTTCATACGTGTTCTACTTGTACAACACGTTTCTACTACAAAGAGGTGCAGCAGAAATCCTGTAGATCTTATATCTCATGACTGGAGGATAAGTCCTCATAAGACATTCCCAGAGCTCCCAAAACTTTCATAGTCAAAAAAACATTAAAGAATGCTGAATTAAAAAGCAAGCTTCTTAACATCATATTACAGAGCCAGATTAAACCAAAGAAAACTGGATTTCGTTGGTTCTGGTCCAACCCATGTACTTGGTTATTGTTTAAATTTGGCATGATTTGGTGTTTCTGTTGAATTGTGAGATTACTTACATTCAGTTACTTATGAAAACATGTTTACCCTGGAATTTCTTTCAAACCTGCTTATCAAAGAATAATTTGGTACAAGTTGTGTTTTCCAATGAAAACTTATTGTTTGCATGAAACTTCCTTTTTCACAGTGAGATTGAGAGGTTGTCTAATGAGGTGTCCAGCTGCATTAATGTCACCAATTTCTGGGTAAGTGAGCCGAACGTGTTCTTTGGTTTGAGAGACTGGTAGAAAAGAACAGAAAGGTGAAATATTCAAGAACAAGTGGTTAGAGATGATGTGGGACAGAGGAAATCTGAGGATATACTACTACTTTTAATTCTGTAGCACGACTAGACATACACATAAGAGGCAGATCCTTGCTCCACCGGTCAGGAACATGTGGGTTTAGTCCCCTCATCCAGCAACTGGAGGCAGAGGGATTCTTTATTCTTTTTTTTTTTGGATGACAACACCTGTATGTATTAAAAAATATATATATAGAAAGGCAAATATCCCTCAAATTAATTATGCCAAAAAACCCACCAAAGAACGGGATATAAACAAAATTATTTCAAACAAATTTGTTTTATTAAAGAACTGTAATACTAAAAACCTATCAAAAGGAACACGGCATCAGAAATGAGTGGTGTCAATTGGTGTATATCCACCACCTCTCGCCATGTAATGGGCCCCAAGCGGTGTCGTCCATTAGTAACACCTAAAGGCTGAATTTTAAAATGGCCGCGCGCATAAAAATCGGCACTTGCGCGTGTGGCTGGGCCCTTTTGAAACAGCGCGCGGCCACGTGCACAAGGGCCGGGTCCTGAAAAAGGGGCGGGCTGGAGGGGCGCGGGCAGGGCAGGACGGAGGCCGGCCAGGACAGCGGCCATTAGCCACTGTCCCAGGGACGCACGCACCAGCAGCCGGCCAGCGCGCGCAAACTTCTGCTCCAGGGGAGCAGTAAGTAGTAAAACAAAAACGTAAGTTGCTGGGAAGGGTTTAGGGGGTGAGAAGAAGAGGGGAAAAAGCGAGGGAGTTTAGGTAGGGGGTAGGGAAGTTCCTTCCCGGTCCGCTCCTTAATTGGAGCAGACTGGGAGGGAACTGGGGGGAGGCTCGATTGTGTCTCCATGCGTCGTTAGCAAAAAATTTGCCCCCCTGAACGCGCCACCCGCACATGCGCGCGGCCATTTGATTTTATAAGATGCACGCGCCAGTGCGCACATCTTATAAAATCGGCGTTTCCATGTGTGTGCGCTCCTTTTAAAATCTACCCCTAAGTTTTCAGTCATTTGCTGGTCCTTATCACTTGTACACCTTTTAAACTACGCTGAAATATTATTACACACAGTTTTTAAACAAAATGTTGTCTCCCACCATTAACCTCTAAGATAAAATGTATTCAACCCCCCCCCCCCAAGAAAGTTTCAAAAAATGTTTACTTATCATAGAACAATATAAAAATCAGCTAATGTTCCTTCCAAACTGCCTCCTCCAGAGTTCAATATGCCTGAGCGTTTTTCGCCATTTTTCATGCTAAGCCACACGGTTTTGAATCCTTTGAAGATTATCGACCCTTCGTTTGGGCACTTTCTACATCTGTCCTCATTTATTTTGCCCCTGAGGCAGGCAGAACTATCTGCAGAAACATGGGCTCATGTCAGGCATATTGAACATTAATTGATTTTTATATTGTTATGTCTATTTATTTATTTTATTTATTTATGGTTTTTTTATATACCGGAGCTCCTGTATACAATACATATCGCTCCGGTTCACAGAGAACAGTAATAATTACTGCCGGGTGGCAGTTTACATGGAACAGTTTACAAGGAACAGTTTACAAGGAACAGTTAACATGGCCATTTACATGGAACAAATCAGAATACTCGATCTAAGTAATAAGAAAACAAAACTAATTAGTCTCAACTTTAAACATATAAATAAGGCAATTTATAATCTTGGATAAATAAGGCAGTCTATGATAAGATAAGTAAACATTTTCTGAAACTTTTTTGGGGCTTTGAATACACTTTATCTTAGAAGTTAGTGGTGGGAGACAACATTTTGTTATTTTACTTAAACTTTGTGTAATAATATTTCATGTAGTTTAAAAGGTGTACAAGTGATAAGGACTTGCTGCCTGCTCTGACCTCAGCTCGTCCCTGGACTCTCTCTTCGTCATTGCCCTGTGTACCATCACCTAAGTCCTGCCAGCCCCTGAAACCCAAGGGCTCAACCTGCTGGAAACAGGTGTAACTCCAGCTCTGTCCCAGCCCAGGGCACATTCACCAGCTGATGGTGTGGGCCTAGTAGGGCTGCCTACTAGGCTGTGCCAATCACGCCACAGCACAAGAGTCCACTTCCATCATATTTTGATCAATAAAAGGGCAAGGTGAGGCAATGGAAGCAGCAATGCACTCGCATCTCCAGACAAATCATGTCTCCTCACTAATATATAACCTTCCAAAAAGATTCAAGTCTAGAACAGAGTTTGAAGACTTACATTTGGTACATCCTGTTGATTTATCTAATGAGGGTATGGAAGATGATATAGTGGAGGGTAATATAATTCTATGTTCAGACCCCCCTCTAACTGTTCCCATCTGAATTTCCTTTGGCCTTTGCTCTAAGATTCAGGGGGCACAAAAGGGCATAGTTGAAATAGCTTGTAAAAACTGACAAAAAAAAAAAAATCTTATCTGATGTTCTCTCCTTTATTTCTGCTACACCAGTTCCAGAAAAATTGGGTTTAATCCCTCTTCCAGCTGATGGAAGCAGAGACATTACTACATCTACTTAAACTAGATGCAGAATGAATAAGCCAGTATACTACTGACTAAGCTAATTAAAACCTCCTAGAGCTCTATAACACCACATTTACTTAAGCAATTAGTACTGTAATTTTATCCTTATGGAAGAGATGAATGACAATTATCTTTCCCTTCAGAAAATCATAGGTATAGTTGATTTTTTCAGCCACTAAAGAGATGTTGGTCTATGACATGGCTATGTCCACATCAGTGACTAAAAGTTAGTGGTAATAGTTCTTTGGTTAGGTTCAGAAATGGCACTAACCTACTGAGTTAGGGTTAGATAGAGAGGAAAGGTAACTACTGCTGAATCTTGGTTATGTTTTTAGGTGAGGAAGAGGACTTCAATAGCACAGTTTTTTATCCCCTCTGATTTCGCTGTATTTTAGGGATACATACAAAGTTTTAAATATGCCAATATTTGGGCATTTCGTTTCAACTAACATAAAAGGGAAAAATAATTTTTCCTCTTCTGTGTTTGATGTCATGTACTGCATTTCTGTCTTTTAGCATCAGGAAATAGAGCGTCTGAAAGAACCAGGTAATGAACCTTTTCTTTACCATTCCAATCCTACGCCTTTCTGATCAGTCAGTGATTGCCTGTAGATAGAGCAGCTTGGATTCAGATCCTGTGGGATCACAGAAGCAGCAGCATAGCATTAGGCCTGATCATTACTTGCCAAAACTATCATATGAAAAGTCTCTTCTACTATCTTTTTGTCATCTGGAATTTATAAGAGCAGTTCTAGATATGCAGTTGGGAAAGGCTTTCCTACCTGCTCAAAAAATGTCCAATCTGCAATCCTTGAAGAAGTCTGTTCAATCTCAGTCTCTGCCAGAAGATTCACAGAGCTTCTAGGTCACGTGGAAGCAACAATACATTCTGTATGAGGTTAGCACAGTGGCAACTTAAAAGTCAATGGAACTAGTGGATACCATCCCCAAGTCACCAGAGAGCCAGGTACTTGCCTACTTTTCAATTTGCTACAACAGTGAACTTTGCTTAAACTATCTCAAAGACAACATTTTCATGCTGCCCAGTATCAGCTAACGACAGATGCATGCACTCAGGCATGTGGAGCCTACTTGAACAACCTATGTTGTCAAGGAAGTTGGAACAATCTAGAGAATTCTCTTCACATAAACATATTCAAATTCAGGCTATTTTCAAGGCACTCCTAGCTTTGGAAACTTTTATAAAGCGGAAATTTCTCCAGATTTGAACAGACAGTGTACTACATAAACAAGTAAGGGATGGGGTCTCAAACATTACGTTGAGAAGCTTTAAAAATATGGGCTTTGGTAATGAAAAGGAAAATACAGCTTATCTCCATTCACATATCAAGGAATTACAATTTTGTAGCAGATTCTTTAAGTTGTTGACTACAATTTCACAAATGGGAGCTTCATAGTGACACTTTCTTGAGCATTTTTCAGAGATTGGGGGGGGGAGGAGTTCCTCAAGGGGATCTGCTTGCGGCTCCATTCAACCACAATCTTCTGGTCTATGCTCCAAAAGACCAGATCCCAAGGCTTTAGTGTCAGATGCATTGACAATTTTGTGGTCAGTAGGCCTAATTTACACTATTCCACTAATACCTTCCATTGCCAAGACAGCTGTAAAACTGAGGTAAGACAAAGCAAGAATGATTTTAATAGCCCTATACTGGCCATGTGAAGCTTAATTCCCTTGGCTAAAACCAGTCTGTCTACCAATTTTCCTATATCTATCTCAGTATGAAGGTACACTTCTTCAACTCAACCTTCGATCACTAGCACTAACAGCCTAGATGTTGAATACCAATTGCAAGAAACCATGCAGTTATCTGCAGAGATTAAAGCAGTGTTGCTGCCAGCAAGAAAAACCTTCAACAAGATGTTCTTAAGACTTTTTTTTTAAATGGAAAAGATTTTCAATATGATATGAGACCCATTTACTTATGGAGCTTCAACTTTGCTACAGTACCTCCTTCAGCCTTCCGACTCATGATTACAAACTGATTCCATCAGAGTATGCTTATGCTATAGCAGCTATCACCAACCATTAGAAGGCTTCCAGATTTCTGAATAAAAAGTCTAAAAATTTGCATCCACCCAAACACAAACTTCCAGTGCAGTGGAATATTAACTTGGTGTTATCTCAAATGAAAGCACCGTTTGAACTTATGGCAGATAATAGGCTCAAATTTCTTTCATGGAAAACACTATTTCTCATAGCAGTCACCTCATCTAGAAGAGTGAGTGAAATTTAAGCATTAGGAATTGATCCTCCTTTCTCACAAATATACAAAAGTGATGTTATGAACATACCCAAAATTCAGGTCAAAAGTGGTGCCCCAATTCTATTTAAATCAGTCCATAATGATGTATATGTTCTTCTCAAACCCTCATTCCAATACAGTAGAACAACTGCTTCACATGTTTACATTTATTTATTTTTATCCAAAGGATTCTTGACCATTTGTTTCAATAGATCTGAGCAAACAAGGCAAATCTGTAGGGAAGCAGATCCTTTCATGGTTGTTGGACTACATCTCATTCTGCTGCAAAGCAGAAGGGATAGATCTCCCAAAGAGATGAATGCACATAGAGTTTGAGCTTCTGCAATTTCAACACCATTTCTTCAATCAGTTCCAGTACAAGACATCTGTAAAGCAGCAACATGGTTCTCCATTCACACCTTTGCCAAGCACTATTGTCTTGATCAGGAGTCTGGAAAGGACAGGGTTTTTGGCCAAATAGTGCTCCGGAATCTCTTCATATAAATACTTTGACATTCCCTCCTCCATATTGACATGGATTACTTAAAAATAGTAGCATATCGCTCAGCATGGAAGTTTTCAGCAACCCTCACCTAAGGAATCCCCACTTGTGTGGCTGATTTTGTCCTGCTTGTCCACGGAGAAAGCAAAGTTGCTTATTTTGTAACGGATGTTCACCTTTAGACATCAGGACACATCATCCACACAATCCCACCCACCTCCCCAGAGAGTTGAAGTTTAGCTAGTGAAAAGACCGAGGAGAGTTGTGCAGATCCAGTACACGAGAACTCTCATGCATGCTCAGAAAAAGGTAATTTTTTTTTTATATTTAAAACTTTTTATTATCCAGTATAATGTAAAGCTTACAAAAAGTATGTTAAATAGATGAGAACAGCAGTACAAACATATAGGCAAATACAGAACTTTTGTGTTGCCTCCTAAGTATAAAATACATAAGTTCCAGTGCAATAACTTTTCCTCAGATGAACAGATATCCATATATAGAATTGCTATTTCCCACTCTTCCCTAGTAATCCCCCTCTCCTCCCCTCCCCTTGCCATTTCTCAGAACCTTCTCATACTATGTTACGCTGTTCCATCTGTGCTATGTATTGAATCCGCGGTGTCCACATCCGATTAAAATTTGCGTATGGTATCCCGCATATGGGCCGTTAATTTCTCCATATAATGTATTTGTCTTAATTTGCCGAATAGCTGCATGAGTGTGGGTGGGTTCGGACATTTCCACTGAGCGGCGATCACTAGTCTGGCAGCAGTAGTAAGATAATAAAACTTTTTTTTTTTTATCATCATCATCTAGATCTGGATAGGGGAGTCCGAGTAACCAGAACTCCGCTTGTAAGGGAACCTGAACTCCCCACACTTTATCCACTAATCCTTGACAAGCACTCCAAAACCCCTGCAGCTTAGGACATTGCCACCACATATGCCAATAGGTACCTCTCCGGGAACACTGTCGCCAGCAATTAGGTGAGCGGCCTGGGCACCATTTGGCCACTCTCACAGGGGAATAGTGCCAGCGATAAAGAAGTTTGTATCTATTCTCCATCATGGATGTGGACATTGAGAATTGGCCTAGAGCCTGAAAACATTCCTCCCAGTTGTTGCGGTCCCAGTGAGGGCCCAGGTCCCGGTCTCAAGCCAACAGATAGGTTGCTCCCCCATCCATGGTATGTATCAACCGGTAAAGCTTAGAAATCCCTTTTCGAAAGTGTCGTGCCTGAAGGCAATACCCTTCAAACAGTGAACGTGGACTGCTTAAATCGGAACAGGGCCCTGGGGATCCCAAAAAGTGTCGCAGCTGGGCATAAGCTAAAAAATCAGTGGTGAGAATCTGAAACTTGTCCTGTAACTCTCTAAAGGGAACCATCTCTTGTCACCAAACCTGTCCTAAATGTGTTAACACCTGAGATTCCCAGCGCTTAAACGTTGGGTTTTTCTGTCCCTCAACCAAGTCCCGAAGGTGTCTGATTGAAAAAGGTGAATTTTAAAAGCCCTATGCACACCAAAACCGGGAGATAGGCACACAAGGTGGGCCGGTGCACGCCGAATGGATTTTATAAGCCACACATGGATGCGTGTATCTCCCACTGTGCGTACAAGTGAAAAGATTTAAAAAGGGGCATAGTCTGGGTGGGGCATGGGCATGAGGGGGAAGGCCAAGCGATATGTGCGTAAATACTTACACCCTCAGGCATGCAACAGGGTCCCCTGCCGCGTAACTTTACTACTGCTATGAATGACGTATAAGTCATAAAACATAAAAGACAAACAGTTCAGCGGAGTTTTAAAAGTCATGGCTAACGGGAGAAGGGAAGCTATTTAACTAGAGGGGTTAAGAAGTCCTACGCCCTACCTGGGTGAACTGGGAAAACTGGTAATGGTGTTGACGTGCATCTTATAAAAATCCCCCACTTACGTGTTAGAAGTGGGCGGATTATATAGCACTGCTTGACGGGCTGATTATAGAGCACTGCTTGGCTCCTGAAGTGATACCATTGGGTCCCTCCTTCAGTTGAGACCCTTAGTTTGGTAAGCTTGTTCTGACATGGACTTAAAAATTAAAAAAAAAATTAGCAGTTGTAGGCCAAGGGGCTTGCCAGTGAAGGAGTTTGCCCTCTAGCCCCGTAGCTGGGAACTGATTCTTGCTGTCAGCCAGGGAAAATAAACAAATATAAAAAAGAATAATGAAATAAATAAAATAAGAGTAGAACTAGTAAGGCTATTTCCTACTGGGCCCTTTTCCTCTGTGTTCAGCGTCCCCCACGCACATCTCTGGGGAGTTTTGTGGTGGGGAGGCAGCTCAGGCACAACGGGTTGAGCAGCCTTTTGGCTATGCCCCGCTCTCAAGCTTCCTTCCCAGGCCTCACGGTAGGCCATGGTGGTTCCTTCACACGTTTTTGTGTGCGACGTCAGCGCGCACCTAAATCCATGTTCTGTGTTATGCACATATGTTGTACATATATTTTGTGCACATACTTAAGCGTGTTGTTGAGCATGGTTTGCACATGTAGCTGTGTGTTTTTCTATCTGTGTATGTCGGTATATTTTGTGCATATTACTAAGCATAAAACTGTGCACAGTTAAGCACATTCTGGCTGCTGCGTGTGTATTAAGCACATACTAACCACGATGCTGGTGCCAAAGAAGTCAAAGCGCTTAGCTATTTGTGCTGCATGCCACATAAGGGTGATAGAGCTGGAACTTTCTACAAGCCTTTGTCAGTGCTGCCTGAATGCTTGAGGAGATTTGCCTCTCTCTGATTTTGCCGACTATGGTCTATCCCCCTAAGTCTGTGGTTGATCTGCTGGCTGAGTCATCTTCAGGGGAGGCTTGTTCTCAGGATGTCAGATTTGGGCCTGGTATGGAGTCATCTTCTTTTTCCGGGTGGAATTCTTCCAGGGATTATAGACCTTTCTACAGGGGCGGCCTTCTGAGTCGGCAATACCTTCTAAGTCAGGATCACATGCTCGTAGTTCTCTGTCTGCCACCATGGGCAAACACTGTGGCATTGTGCATCCTGATGATGTTCGAGTTTATGTGGATCAAGATGACACAGATGATGATGATTTTGGGGTCTCCCCTCTTGAGGAATGGGAGATTCCCCTGGATTTAGAGCTTCATCGAACTCTTCTCTGTTTCTTTCATAGAGATGAGTTGCTGGGTCTGATTTCTCAGACTCTGAAGATCCATGGAGTGGCTGGGAGTGACTCTTTGGGTGTGCAGAAGAACTCCACATTGGTCACTCCTTGCAAGGCTTCATGTTTCTTTCCCCTCCTGGATACTATTCAAGAGTTGATTGACCTTGAATGGAGAGCATCAGATGTGACCTTTAAAGGGGGGGGAGTGCTTTGGCGGGTTTATAACCCTTGGATCCACAGGCTGAGAACAGTTGAATTTCCCAAAAGTGGACAAGTTGCTGTGTTTGTTTACTAAGCGAACCACCATCCCAGTAGAAGGAGGGGACATCTCTAAAGGATGTTCAGGATAGGAAGATTGAGGCTATCCTTAAGCAAGCCTTTGAGGCCGTGACGATGAATTTGCATATTGCTTTTTTTTGTGACTTGGTGGCTCAAGCTACCTTGCGTCTTTCGGTAAGACTCTGGCTTTGCCCTTTCAATTATAGAACCAGGGGCTGCCTTCTTGATTGATGCGGGATCTAACCTGGTTCACACAGCCGCCAGAGAAGTTGCTTCTGTAATAGCTGTGGCTGCATAATTGGTCAGCTGGCATTGTGTCTAAGTCCAATCTCAACAAGCTGCCCTTCAAGGGTTCCCTTTTGTTTGGCAGAGAGTTGGAAAAGATAGCAAATAGGAGGAAACCCAGGTCCCTCATTTGCCAGAGGATAAGAAACTGGCTTCTCAACCCATTCGGGCAAGCGACCGCTCTCATGACTATAGGTGATTGTGTCCTTATAGGGGAGTTTCTTCTCAGAAATCCCATCTCTTCGGTAGGACTCGGTCCTTTTGCCCCCAGAAGGCCTCTGAAAGATGCTGGCTTTGGGAGTGGAACCTCTCAATCTTCTCAATGAAGGTCTGCAGACTCACCTGCTGATACAGAGATGGGTCCAGATCATAGCATACTAGTAGGTCCTAGAAGAAATTCAGGATGGCTATGCACTAGAATTTCTTCGCATTCCTCCAGATGCTTTTTTGATATCTCCAAGCAACTCCCCTTAGAAGAGGGTAGTTGCTTGGAGATAGGCTAATAGCTCTAAAGGCCGAGATTCCCGTTCCCTAATCACAGCAAAATACGGGCTGCTATTCTATCTATTTTGTCACACCCAAGAAAGAGAGGGGTCCTTCCAACCCATCTTGGATCTCCAAGGGAGTTAGTTGTCATTTGAGTGTCACTCATTTCCACATGGAAACAGTACACTCCATCATAATGGCAGTACAATCAGGGGAATATGTCACATCTCTGAACCTGATGAAGGCATATCTACATATTCCCATTTGCTGGGAACATAACAGTTCCTACGGTTTGCCATTCTGAATCGCCATAACCAGTTTCAGGCCTTGCCCTTCGGGCTGCCACTGCACCCAGGACCTTCTCCAAGGTCATGGTGGTGGTAGCAGTGTTTTTTTTGCGCAAGGCCGGCATTCTGGTACACCTGTATCTGGATGACTGATTGATTCAAGCCAATAGCATGGAAGAAAGTTTCTGGGCTTCTCACAAGGTAGTCTCCTTCCTACAAGAACTAGGCTGGGTGGGGAACTTAGCCAAGAATAGTTTACGTCATCTCAGATGCTGAAGTATCTTGGTTTTTGCTTCAGTATGAAGCAGGACAGTTGAATTCAAAAGTTGATTGTTCAGGTTTTCACCCTGTTAAGTGCTGCTCACCTGACATTGTGGTCTTATTTACAAGTCCTGGATTTGATTGCGGCCACATTGGAAGTAGTTCTCTGGGCAAGAGCTCATATGTGACCTCTGCAACATGCGTTGCTTTCCCATTGAAGCCCATAATTGCAGACTATGTGGTGAGACTTCTCCTGCCATTAGAGTTGAACACACAGTTACTGTGGTGGCTGCAGGAAGGGAGTTTCCTTGGAGATGCCAGATTGCTGCTCATGACGTGAGTATTCTGGGTGGGGATCTCACTGTCAGGAGTTGATGGTGCAAGGTTGCTGGAACGCCAAGAAACAGCAGTGGAGCATCAACCGCTTAGTGCTTGGATGAAATAATATGGCTTTTTGTGGTGATCAGTGAGCATCTGAATCAAACTGCTCGTCTGACATTTCCAGTCATGTATATAACAACTCAGGACAGTGAGCCCAATATTCAAAGATATCTGGTTCTCTAAGTTATCCGGATATCTAGATATCTGAGAAGGGATATTCATCAGCATGGCTATGCTTCTGAATATAACCGGATAAGTTACCCCGCCTCAATCTGCCTATCCCCCGCCCATTGATTATCCGGCTATCTACTTAGATAAGTGACATAGCCGGATATTCAATGGCCACCACTTATCTGGATAAGTCCTATGATTCTAGCTAAGTAGCGTTTCAAAATTGGCCTCCTTGTGTTTTGTCACAGTTGCACATCTTAGGGGTAAAGAAAAGAATAATGACAAATGATTTCATAGGCATGAGACAAGTAGAACAATACTCCCTCTCATATTAAAAATGTTTTTCCTTCTTTGGCCTTTTCTCTCCTTCCTGTGATGTTCCTGGTGTATAATGTGAGCCCTAGAAAGTGAACCCCCAGGGATTATGAGCCCTCAGTACCAGCCTTTGGCAAGTGGGGTAATGGAAACTCTGCATGACAACCAGTTCTCCACTGTACCATAACTAGAGAATGTAGTGCTCTGTACTGAAACAGCAAGAAGCCTTCTTGCCTTCATCAGTAAGGTAGCAGGAACATGCTTGCCATCTCTGTTAGCTGTCTGTGCCCCTTTTATAAGATGCCACCTCTCCATCCAACACATCATACTTTCTAAATTACAGTGAATGGGTGAAATGACTAGTACTGTTTTTATGTTTAGAACATGGAGGCATATCGAGCAACCAAACAAATCAAATCAAGTGAGTGTTGCAAACTCTTATTTTGCTGTTAAGGCTTGGGGTGGAAATTTAGAATAAGCTGTTTGAACATTGCCTACCCTCTCTGCATGTAAAAGCTCAGAGAGAGGAGGCATAGCTGGGGGCATAGTCAGGGTGAGGTTAGTACTTACCATGTACGTGAACAATTACCTTTTCCAGCAAAATGAGCGATGCATGTATCTATATACAATAGTAGGTGCAGGACTGTACACAAACTTTTCCAGTTCAGTTTTCAAAGACAATTTTGGGGTAAAAGCGCTCGCAGACTTCACACTTCTGCAATGACATGATGTCCACTGCGTTCTAGATAGGGCATTTTACTTAAATAATGCTGAGGATGAAAAAAAATTACTATGCTCATGGTATCTGCAATATGCTACCATGCTTTTGAAGTGAACACAGTGAAGTCCAGTCCTGAACCTTGTTTACATTTCAAAATCCATCCAGCACACAAATGGACCATAAATATTTACTCAGAAAGGAGGTTTAGAACTTCTTAGCTAGGGCACAAAGGCTTTTTATAAACCTGAGGTTTGTTCCAGCAAAGATGAATGAGAAGGGCAGTCTGTGTGCCTGCCAGCAGGTATCTGGGGCGGTCCAAGTAGAAGCATTTTTACATTATTTTAATGTCCTAGTTCAGCCTGGGTTACTGAATGGCCACACCATTCAGCAGGAGCCCTGTGGGCCTTCACCTTCAACAAAATGCTTGTCACTCATATGTATTTAATTTTTCCATCAATAGTCAAAGTGTTACTGTTCACTGCGAGAAAATCCGGAGGGAATCGAAAAGGTAATATTAACTCATACTTGAGTCCCACATCATTATTGCCAATTAAACTGAAACTCCCTTTTTCCTGATTTAAGACACAGGTTATTATTTTTCATTGCTTCACTAGCCTTCCAGAAACTGAAATGATAGTAATTAGGCACTTTTATTACAAATACGTGCATTTCAGGATTTTTTTGTTGCGTCTGCCTATTAAATGATGCTGAAATGAGTAAAATTTGCAGTGTCTTCTGTGGGGGCTCTACTTAAGTTTGTGCTTCTCTAAAAGAATATTGAGATCTGTTTATTGAGCACTGGATTAACTGTATAGAAAAGCTTTGTGCGAGTCCTATACATCTACAGAAAAGGCCTAAATTGAGCCCTTTCCTCTTTATCAGGGCAAGCCAGTCCACACCAGTGGGTTGTGCACTCCAATCAGTAGGTGGAGACAGAGAACAATGATTCGCTGACGTCACCGTCATATTTCTCTGTCTCCAGCAAGTGGTGGACATGCATTTTCACGTAGATAAGCAGCTGAATTAGCCATGCTGTCTGGGTACGTCCTCCATGCCACTAGTTGGCGGAGCTCTCTAAGTCTCTTAAAGTCTTTCAGCTAGGTGCTCCCTCCTGTATCCTGACAGGATTACCTCAGGCTCCTCAGTCTGGTGACTGCCCTTAAGGATATGCAGGACCGCAAGCTGGAGATCCAGTTGAAGCGAGCAATCGAGGTTGCAGCGCTAAGTCTTCGGGTGGCGGTTAGCGCTAGCCTCATGCAGAGGGCCTGTCTGTGTTGGGTCCAGGAGTCAGCTGCTGGGGCCGGTACGGGTGACAGTGGGGCTCTGCAGTCTGCCCACCTAGAAGCAGGCATCGCTTATGTTGCAGATGCTTTGTATGATCTGGTGAGGACCTCGGCGAGAGGTTTGGTGTCAGCGCGGCGTCTCCTCTGGCTGCGAAATTGGGCGGCGGATTTGTCCTCCAAGCCCCAGCTTTGTAATCTACCCTTTAAGGGCAAGCTCCTCTTTGGGGGAGGCTCTGAATCAGCTAGTAAAGCTGCTTGGTGAATCCAAGGGCAATCTGTTACAGGATGATAAAAGATCTTCTAAGAAAGTCTTTCCTCCTTGAGCTAGGTTTCAGGACTCTCACCGCTTTAGAGTGGGTAGATACTCCGCACCTCCTGTTTCTAAACCTTCTTCGGGGCACCAGCAGTCATTTCGAGGGGGTCGCCAGCCCGGAAGAGATTCGGGACATCTTGGTGCAGGAAGTAATAAAAACCCCCAATGAACACATGAGCACCCATTCCGCCGTCGAAGCTGTCGGAGGCAAGAATTACATCAGACTGCTGGGTCTTAGAAATGATCAAAGACTGGTATGCACTGGAGTTCTTGCGCCCGGTCCGGGAGGTTTTTGTGGACTCAAATGTCAAGCGAGAGGCGGTCCGGGTGACTCTACGACGACTTCTCAAGCTCAATGCTATTGTTCCAGTTCCGGAGGCTCAACAGGGACAAGTTCGGTACTCCATGTACTTTGTGGTCCCCTAGAAGGAGGGCACGTCAGCCCATCCTCGATCTGCAGAAAGTGAACCGTTGCCTTCGGGTTCCTCGCTTTCATATGGAAACCCTGAGGACAGTGATGGCCACTGTTCGAAAAGGGGAGTCTCTCACTTCTCTGGACCTCACGGAGGCGTATTTACACATTCTGATCTGGCTGAACCACCAGAGGTTTCTGTGGTTCAAGGTCTTGGGACGACACTTCCAATTTCGAGCCCTCCCATTTGGTCTTGCAACAGCTCCTCGCACGTTCACCAAGGTGATGGTAATGGTGGTGGTGGCGGCCTTCCTTCGTCAGGAGGGAATCTTGGTCCACCCGTACCTGGACGACTGGTTGATTCGCGCGAAGTCTCAGGAGGACTGCGAGAGATCAGTGCACATGGTGATGTTCACATTGCGATCCCTAGGTTGGGTGACCAATGTGCATAAGAGTCACTTGGAACCCACTCAGAAGTTGATTTATCTTGGAGCACAATTCGATACCTTGCTGGGCAAAGTGTTTCTAGCGGCGGACCAAATAGGGAAGTTGCAGGAACAAATATATTCCCTTCTTTGAAGGAACAATCACACAGTGTGGCATCATCTTCAGGTCCTGGGCTCCATGGCTTCAACCTTGGACTTGGTTCCTTGGGTGTTCGCTCACTTAAGATCTTTACAGCATGTGCTTTCGTCTCGCTGGAGCCCGTTGTCTGAGCAATTCCATCTACCAATGCCTCTACTTCTGGAATCCAGAGCCAGTCTGTCATGGTGGCTGTCACTGGACAATCTGGAACGGGGGTGGATTTGGACACTCCAAATTGGCTGATAATCTCCACGGATGCCAGCGTCTCAGGTTGGGGGGCAGTGTGTGCAGATGGGTCTGCCCAAGGGCTCTGGTCGGCGATGGAAAGATCCTGGTCCATAAACTGGCTCGAGACCAGGGCTGTACATCTGGCTCTGGCTCTGCGGGCATTTCTTCCCTGGATCCAGGGCAGAATGGTGCGAGTCTTCTCTGACAATGCGAAACAGTGGCGTGTATAGCACTGGAGGCACATTTTCTGTTCACCTGGGCGGAGCGCCATCTTGAGGGCATTGCCGCATCCCAAGTCGCAGGAGTAGAGAATGTGCAAGCCGATTATCTCAGCTGTTAGCAACTAGACCCAGGGGAATGAGAACTCTCTCTCGAGGCGTGGAATCTCATTTGGGGAACTCCTCAGCTGGATCTGATGGCAATGCAGGCGAACGCAAAAACAGTTCGTTTTTTCATCCGTCACCAAGAACAGGGCTCGGTAGGCATAGACACTCTCGTGTGTCTTTGGCCCAAGGGGATTCTACTGTATGCCTTCCCGCCCTGGCCCCTCATAGGTCGGCTTCTCCGTCGCATAGAGCGGCAGCCGGGAAGGGTGATTCTGGTGGCGCCGGAGTGGCCACGTCATCCGTGGTTCGCAGATCTGGTACGCTTGGTTCTAGAGGGTCCACTTCAGCTGGCTCATCTAACACATCTGCTCCATCAGGGGTCCATATTTTCTGATCAGTAGGATCGCTTCTCTCTCGCGGCTTGGCTTTTGAGAGGCGACGTTTAGGCTTGAGGGGTTATTCAGAACAAGTCATTTCCACCCTCCTACAGGCGAGACGTCCAGCCACCTCTATGGCCTATGTGAGAGTTTGGAAGTTTTTTGAGACGTGGTGTCATCAGCGTTCCTGTGACTCTTTAGCAGTGCATGTTCCTCAGGTTCTTGACTTTCTGCAACAGGGCCTCGCTAAGGGCTTGGCATTCAATTCCCTTCGTGTAAAAGTTGCAGCTCTAGGTGCCTTGTGGGGAAACTTTGGCTGTTCGCTGGCAGCGCATTCGGATATTGCTCAGTTTCTTAAGGGGGTCAAACATTTGCGCCCTCCCATCTGTTCAGTGGGTCCGGATTGGAGTTTGAATTTAGTCCTGCAAGTTCTATGTGGCGCTCCTTTTGAGCCTCTTCGTGGAGTTTCCCTGAAAGATCTGACTTTAAAAACGGTGTTTTTGATGGCCATTTGCTCGGCCTGTTGGATCTCAGAGTTGCAGGCACTATCTTGGCGGGATCCCTTTCTTTGGATTTACGATGATCGGGTATCGTTATGTACGGTTCCGTCCTTTGTCCCTAAGGTGGTTTCAGCATTTCACGTCAATCAAACTGTGGAGCTTCTGGGGTTCTCTAACTGGTCCCAGGAGTCTTCTCAGAACAGAGACCTTCATTTTTTGGATGTGCGGCGCGCCTTATTGCAGTATCTGGAGGTTACCAATGACTTCAGACGCTCTGATCATTTGTTCGTTCTCTTTGGTGGCCCAAAGAAGGGGGACAAAGCGTCAAAGGCGACCATATCTCAGTGGATTAAGGAAGCCATTTGCGCGGCATACATAGCCCAAGGGCGTCAGGTGCCTTTGGGTCTCAGAGCTCATTCCACTAGGGCTCAGGTTACCTCCTGGGCAGAGTGTCAGTTACTGTCGCCTCAGGAGATCTGTAGGGTGGCTGTGTTTTTGTCTATTCACACTTTTACGAAACACTGATTGGACGTTAAGGCTTCTGATGAACCATCCTTCGGGGATAGTGTGCTTCGTGCGGGTCTTTCGGGTTCCCGCCCAGTGTAGGGTGGCATGGGTACATTCCACTTTTCTGGATTGATCTGGGTATGTTCAGGAAATGAAAATTGGATCTTACCTGCTAATTTTCGTTCCTGTAATACCACAGATCAGTCCAGAGGCCCACCCCTTTCTTCAGATACCGAAAGACTGTCTTGGTCAGAACCTGCTTAAGTTGTTTGATTGTTGAAGCTCCTTTTTTGCAAACATGATTCATGGAGCAGTTTTTAGCAGTCTGGTTTTTGCCAGGGACGAAGTGGTAGTCCGGAAATTTGGTTGGGTGCTACCCTTTGTTATTTATTTCTGTTAGCATGGGCTTGGGTAGAGGTCAATACTGAGTAACTGCAGGTGGCGCTCTCATTATGTAGCAGTGCCCAAAGTTCTAATTGTTCTCTGACGCCACCTGCTGGTAGGGATACACAACCCACTTTTCTGGACTGATTAGCAGATAAGAACCAATTTTCATAATTAATCCTACTCTCTGTTTCCTGTCTTTTAACCAGTTTGAAATCCACGAAAGGACATCGCCAGTTCAATTTTTGTCTGCACACTTCAATTTATATTTTATGATCTCTTTATTCTGTATTTCGTGAACAGATAGTGTTCTGCTTGTGTGACTGAGGCTTTAGATATTCTGCTAGTATGTATGTCAAATCTGATGATAAATTCAGCCCATTAAAAACACGTATAAAAATGTTTAAAATAACCAAACACTCATAAAATATTTCAAAACAGCAGATAAGAATGGGAATGGGAATTAGGTAATACTAAGAAACAAGAAAAGGACTTACACGCACAAGCAAAAGTCATCTGAGAACATATGTGAGTTTTATTTTTTATTTTATCACACTTAAGTATTAAATTAAAGAATTACAGTATACCGCATCTACGGTTAGCCCATAAAGGGAATTTTATTACACTTTACATATAGCTTATAATATTGACTCATGTATCCGAACAACTGTGGCACCCTCTGGTTAAAAATAAATCCATTCTGAACTTATTTATGTGCCTATTTGTAAACCGTTGTGATGGTATATCACTAAACGATGGTATAGAAAAGTTTTTAAATAAATAAACAAACATCACATCCAATAATTAAAGCTAACAAAGATTAAAAAAAAAAATCCCTCTCTCTCCATACCTGGGAACTTTATATTTCCAGTCCTCCTGAGATTGTCGTAGATTGCAGGAGGGTGCATAAACTTTAACCTGTCTCACACACACATATACAGGCACTCTCCCTCATAGACGCGCGCGCACACACACACAAAATCCTTCTCATATATACACATACACACACCTACTGTCTCATATATACAGCTTTCCTCTAGCTGTGGCAGGATGGGCTCTGCTGCTGCCTTGCAGGCCTTTTGGTCGTGCACGGCTGTCTTCCGGCCGCAGCGGAGTGGCTCTGCCAAGGACCCAATGGTTTCTCTTTGGGCCGCAGCGCCAGCAGCCCCTCCTCTTCAGCCGGGAGTGACTGGCCCACTGGGGGAAGCCCAATCCCCCGACAGGGCAATCCGCCCCCCCCATTTTCAAATTCTAAGAGCAGGAATAAAGTCAGGGTGAGGCAGCTATGGCAGGAAGGTTTCAGGGGGCAATTTTGCTGCCTCAAAATCATGCCGCCTGAAGCAGCCGCCTCATTATAGAACCGCCCCTAAATCTCAGATGGTATGGGACTTGCGTTGTACCTGGTAAATGAGTTTCATTCTAGGATGTTAGTTTTCTTGTGAGACTAATGTTGGCGGAGCTGAATCCAGAGTTTCCATTATGTTTAAAAAAAAGCCCAAAACCAGTTTAAAGAATTAAATAATTATATAATGGAAGAATGATCTGTTTGGAATAGTTATTATGTTAGGATGCAATAACGTTTAAGTGGTTTAGTGTCCACAGTTCGTTTTTGAAGAAAACTACTGACTGGCTGATGTCTGTGGTGCGGGATGTCAGCGAGGAGTCATTCTCCGTCTCCACCTGATGGTTGGAGTGCACAGCCCACTGGTATTGGCTAGCTTGCCCTATTTTGAGGAAAGGAAATAATCAGGGAAGAAGTCATTTCACCTTAGATTTCAAAAGGAGAAGCTTTGATATGATTGGATAGGGCTTGCTTTCCATTTCTCTTTGAGAGCTGCATAAAATAAAACGTGGCAGAGTCCATTAGAGAAGAAAGCAATGTTTAGCTTTGAAAATATGCTGAGACATCCAGGTGTTGCCTGAAACTAGGTCAGACAGCAGTCTCTGGCCAGACATTATGCTTTATGTGTACACAGTCCCCAGAATTGGCCTTTTGTGCACACTTCTAACCTTTTTCACATTCTCCAGTTTTTAATTAGTTCTTACTGTATACCTTCATTCAGTAGAAAGTAATAATCAGTGAATGCAGCATAACCTCTGAAATACACAGCACTTTCCTAAGCCCTGGGCACACCCATCCTAGTTTTCTTTTTATCCTGCAAAGAAACAGGAAGCCTTCAATACTGGATCATACTCACTTGTAGTATTTACCCTCATTTCAGCAAACCGCACAGAAATAAATTGATTCACATAATCTGAAAGAACCCAAAGTTTTGGTCAGAAAAATTGTAATGCTAATATACTGAGGAATAGCAATTATTTTTAACATCATTGTAAAAATATGTTTTCAATTTCCACAGTACTGAAACGGATAGCACACTTGAATTACAGAAAAGGTAATGTAAGTTAGAAAAGCAATTCTGTGGCTACCAGCCTTCATTCTGATCATCATGGTTACAATACCTCGCCATCCTTTGTCTAATAGATCTGGCAAGAACAATATTTCTGATGAATCGTTGTCCTGTAGTCTTGTGGCAAGAGGCCCTTAAAAACATTCTTTAACCCTACTTTCATCTTTTATTTCAATCCAGGAATGCTGCCACCCAGACCTGTGAAGACGACATAAGGTAGCAGGGCCAGAGTGTCTTCTGTACTTTGAATATATCCTGGTTTCCAGGATCATTGCAATAGACTTTACGAAAATGCTGCTCTTGAACCAGAGGCAGACCAACTCTCCTTTCTTGCGATAGTTAAATTAGATCTTTAAATATTAAATCTATAAAACCAAATTCAGGGAACGGACTTTATTTTTACAAAATAACTTTGTCTGGAAGGAGTTTTGTTGCTGGAAAACACAAGATTGAAAGTAATAATTTGTGTTGCACTCTGTTTTGTAAACTTAATTGGGTCTTTCTTCTGCTAATTCCAGGGAAATACCTGAAGTTAGCCCAGATAAGGACAGGTAATATAAATATTTACTTAGCTGAGAATGAACGGCATTCACAACTTGGCAAATAAAAATCCAACCTGCTAATCAGAGGCCTTTCCATATGAATGTGCTCAACCTTTTTGTTTGCTTGTAAAGCATGTATTTAGTATTTTATTAGAGTGAAACATTTTCTAAGCATACTACATTTCTGAGGCTTCAGTAAAACCCTTTTCTAATAATTCAGTAATTAGTTTGAACATACAACCCCTAAACAGTTTAGCTCAGCTGGGTTTTTATCTGTTGTCATTTACTATAGACCAATTCACTCAAACACTCCTCATTCTTGCTTCCTTCTGAGATGAAAAATGTGTTTGCAGTGGACAGCTGCTCGTCCTTTTCCACATCATAGATCTGTGCATTGAGAAACTGTTGTACTGTTTGGTGGTGGACATATGGTGAAATTGTGACTACAGCAGGGCCTCAGGGAAAGAAGCTGCAAAAACTGTTCACATTTAAACTCAAATAGCTTGAGAGAGAACAGAGCCTAGAAATTGGCGCGGTGAGACTCTGCCACAGGTCTTGCATCTTCAGAATTCCCAGGTGGGACAGATGTGCATTAGACATTATGCATTAGCAAACTAGGCAGCAATAGACACTTGAAAATGATGTCCTGTAACACTTAGGGCCATTGAAATTTGGTGACATGTTCTGTATTTTCAAAGGTAAGCCTTGGCCACTTTGCAGTTGAGTGGGAAAAACTGTTCACTGCTGCTGCTGGGTTCCCTGCTCACTGTAACTGAGGTTACAGTGAGCAGGGAACCCAGCTAAGGCTTCACTGGGGTTTATTCTGTTGCATTGTTTCTTTTTTTTCTACTCTGTTATGCTCTACCGAAAACAGATGCCTTTTTTTCCCTTTTATTTAAGATGGATCAGATTTTCCTTTTCTCGTTCAAAAAAGCGAAGCGAGAATAAATAAGTGAGTACCTAAAAAGACTAAAGATATTTGCAGCATTTCATTTTCTATTGATTTCAAACAAATCGTTGATATACACAAAGAAAGTTTTTCATGTATTATAAAATATAAGAAGCTGAAGGAAGAATGTGTGTATATGTATTTATTTCCAGACACCTCTCTGTCTGATGATTTCACAGTATAAAATGAACTTTTCAGATCCCTCTGTAAAGCTATTGTGCGTTTGTAAAAATGGATCTGGAAGTCCAATACTGTATTGTCTCAAGTTGGTGTATTGTTTCTTAGCTTTGCATCCCATTTCACTAACGTTTATTGCTATGACTTTCATTCAGTGAACCCCTTTAATGCCCAACATAAAAATAAAAAAGGTTTCTTAATGCACAAGATTTTATTTCTTTTTTTCTAGGGAGAGAAACTGGAAAATCCTTCAGGCTATACCAGAGAACTCAAAAGAAAAGTTTTTCATGAGATATGAAATAGAAAATACTAAATAAAGGTAGAAGATTGTGGCAGATTTAAGGGTGTGATTATTATAAATTTTGTCATCTGGCAATTATAAATAAACCTTTCCTTCCAGCTAAATCCTCATCTATCTCTCCAGGTGCTTTCCTCATGTGATGCTTTTGAAAATCAATAGAAAATGCTTCATGTCAAGACAGCAGCTTGGGTCAAGCAAGTCTCCATTCAGCAGGGCAAATTAGCCACAGAGTCCCACCTCCCTCTGAAAAAGGCGGACCACTTTGGATCATCCCCATCCACTATGAACCAGTTCCCTGACCAGAATCCCCCCGAGATCTGCATCCGGCAAGGACTTGTCCCTGGGATCCAGGTGGTTCTGATCAGAGTCACCTGAAGCAGTATCCTGAGGGTGAGCCGGTCCATATCGGAGAGGACGCTTTGGCACGGGTTCGGAATCAAAGTCACCTGGTCTCGAGCGTTTGGAGCTTCGGGCCCTTGGGAGCTGCACCAGACTACTTCCCTGGTGTTTCTTATGCCCTTTCTGCGACTTGTAGGCCTTGTGCAGGAACCTGATAAAATCCCCGGAGAAAGAGGAAGAAGAGGAGTTTGAGGCCTCCTCATTGGAGCCTGTAGCCCCTGCCCGCGGCCCACCCCCCTGAGGGACTGCCTGTTGCAGTGACAAGGGAGGAGGATCCGAAGCTCCCTGCATGGCCTGCTGCATTGCCGTGCGACTGGTACCTAAAATGGCCTCCGTTCCCACACTGTATCTAGAAGGGTCCAGAGGAGCAGGAGAGCTGCTACACCGGGACTTCGGTGGCGCACGAGCCAGCCGAGATCCTTCCTTTGTCGCTAAAACTGACGTGCACCCCCCCCCCCCACCTGGGGAGGCACGCAGAGCAGAGACTCTCCCGTGAGAGCCGTGAGCGTGTGTCCCCACACGCAGCATCCGGCGAAAAAGACAAACTGCACGAGAGAGCAAGTAAAAAAAAAATCACCCATTTTCACTGCCCCCGCTGCTGAGGAGAGAACGAACTGCGCCGTAAAGCACTGCCCTCACGAGAAACTGCAATTAAAACTAACAGGTCTAATTGGTTTTTTTTTTTAATTTTACCTGGGCACTCTCCGTGGTACCTGGGACCTGCTCCGAAGAGGGTGAGCGAACCGGGCTCCCCGGTATCAACCTAACCAGAAGTGGTTAATGGGCCTAAAACCTCCCCTTCTCCAGCAACCTCAGTACCAGGGGGGCATAGTCCCTTCAGGACCTCACTACCCCTTGCGGGGCAGTGAAGCATCTAGTCAGAAAAAAAGTTTGACACCATCTTTTTTTTTTTTTTTTTTTTTTTTTTTTTAAATCTCTTAAAGGGCCAGTCCTAAGATTAAAAAAAAAAAAAATCCCAGACTAAATCCCACTGAATAAATTTCCTAACTACTCTGACAAGAAAACCAACTAACTCAGACTGCAGGATTTTGCACCTCCACCATCTGCTGGAGACAGAGAAATACCGACAGACTGCAGGTAGCACCTCAAAGTATAGGGCAGAGTCAGTCAAAGCTTTCTCTGTCTCCATCTGCTGGAGGGGAGGCAAAACCCAGGGTCTAGACTGATCCGGATACATACAGGGAACCACCTATTTCATTTGACAGCTCAACACATAACAGGACAGACCAATGTTCAGGCAGATTATCTCAGTCAAAATGTAATAGATCCTGGAGAGTGGGAATTAATTCAGGGAGCCTATTCTCAGATAGGGCAAAAATGGGGTACATCAAATAGATCTGATGGCTTCCAGTCAGAGCAAAAAAGTAAAAAGGTTTTTCAGTCGCCACAGAGAAGTTGGCAGCAAAGAGATGCCTTTCAGCAAAATTGGAAGGGATACAAACTTCTGTATCTTTTTCCTCCATAGCCGCTAATAGCTTGTGTGTTGAGAAAAATAGAAAAGGAAAGAGTTTCAATGGTACTGGTAGCACCGGACTGGCCTATAAGGCCATGATATGCAGACCTAAGGAGGTTATTAATCAGCCTCTATGTCTATCTCAAGTCAAAGATATTCTATGTCAGGGGTTGATAGAGATGGGGGATCCTTACTTTATTTAAAGGGCAAGGTTAGCAAAGAGCAACTACTCTCCCTCGGTGATTACTACAATGTTACATTCTAGAAAGAGGTCTACTTTTAGAGTTTGGCGCATTTTTGAGGAATTTTGCAACAAAAGGAATTTATCTCCTTGGTGTGCACAAGTAGGTGATTTTCTTGCTTTTTTAGAGTGTGAATTGGATAAAGGTTTAGCTTTAAATTCTTCAAAGGTACAGATAGCTGCTTTTTCTTGTTTTCATGGACGAATAAAGGGTAGTTTGATTTCTTCCCATATTGATATTTCCCATTTTCTCAGTGGGGTGAAACATATCCACCAATCAGAACTATATTTCCTCAATGGAATTTAAGTTTAGTTTTGCATGCTTTATCTAGACCTCCTTTCAAGTCTTTAAGTCAGTTGGCATTAAAGGATTTGATCTTAAAGTCTTGGTTTTTAGTAGCTATTATGTCAGCCAGATGAATTTCTGATTTCAGGCTTTCTCATGGCAATCTCCCTTTTTGAGATTCACTAAAAATTCAGTTATTTTGAGACCAGTTTCTTCTTTTCTGCCTGAGATAGTATCTTCTTTTCATATAAATGAACAAATTGTTCTTCCTGCTTTTAACAGTAATGAATGTAAGAGATTTTGAATTATTAAAAGTATCTAAATGTTAAAAGATGTTTGAAATCTTACCTTGAGGACCAAGGATTTTCATGAATCTGAAAGGTTATTTGTCCTCTTTGCTGGGAGAATCTGCTTCAAAGGCTACGATTGCTAGATGGTTAAAGAGTGCTAGCTCTTTGGCTTATTTGCTACAAGGTAGAGTTGGGCCTGAACTGATTAAGGCCCATTCAACACAAGTGCAAGCTTCAGCCTGAGCTGAAAGATGCACAGTAAGTTCAGTAGAGAGTTCTAAGGCAGCTACATGGTTCTTCTCGCTAGACAAGATGCCATTTTTGGTTTGGTTATCCACCCACCCTTCGATGGGCTTTGGTATTTCCCATAGGTTCCGGACTGGTAGAGCAGAAGGAAGAGGAAGGAGAAATTCTAGCTTACCTGTTAATTCCCTTTCCTTTATTTTTTGCTGCACCAGTCCGGAACCCCTCCCTTTATATAAGAAAAAAAGAAAGAAGAGTTATCTCATAATTACTGTTTTTTTGCAAACCCAGTTTTCTTTCCTTCAAAGATTTACCATTAAAAACAAAAGGAGAAATGAAGAAGGGATATGATTGTAGGCTGTGACGATGCAAGCTTAAGACTTGCAAGGGTTCTAAATATGACATATATGCAGGTGCTGTAATTTAAAAAAAACCTCTGCCTCCCCATGTGCTGGATGAGAGGATATAACCCATAGATTCTGAAGTAAAGGAAAGGAAATTAACAGGTAAAATATAATTTCTCCATGAGACTCGCAGAACCCGCTCTCTGTAACAGCAACTATGTCCAAATCTGCTTCCACCATTAAGGCCTGCAGGTCTGGAATTTTAAAAACAAATTAGATGTACTAAATTAATGTGGCATCCTAAAAGCATCAACATATCCTTTGCAGGTAAAAGTAACATAAGTAAAGTGGTTTCTTCCGCCTCCTGGGTGGTGACTTTAAGGTCTACTTTCCCCTGATCAGAGGACCTGTAAGCAGAGTCCTCTGTCGGAGTACTAATGCTCTGATTCTTTTGAAATGGCCCAGGCAGCACAGCATCCAGCACTCATTTTGGTAAGTTCAGGAAGCTGTTAAAAGCACACCTATTTCAAACAAGCTTTCGACATTTAATTATATACTCTGTAATGCATGATTAAGTAGCTGCCAAGTTTTATACAAAGGGGTCGTTATTAATTGTTGGTCTTCTTGGTTTAATGTGATGTTATTTTTAATTTTGTTTTGTTTTATTGATTATTTTGGATTTTATGGATGTCGTAATTGTAAACTGCTTAGACATCTTGATGGGCAGTATAAAAAAACCTACAAATAAGTATAGAAGGTCACAGGACACTTTAGGGTCACAAAATGAAGCCTCTGCGACAAAACTGGGGAGTAAACAGATGAGATAGTCTGGCTTGAAATTTATTACAAGTTGGCAGCTCCAACATTGGTACCATGAAAAAAAAAAAAAATGATATTCATCTGCACTTTAATACTGTTACCGCAGTGGCTTATAACACAGACCACAGTGTTAAAATATGGAGGATGTGAGGTTTATAGTACTTGCAGTAGTAAAACGGCTTCATAGTTTTTTGGTTTTTTTTTTTTTTAATCAAAAATGTATGCGCTGCCGTGAATTCAGGTTGGGATGCCCTGCCAGTCAGGGCTGGTGGGACCTAGGGGTGGTATAGAGGTGACATACATAGGCTCAGTGAAGGATGGAAGATGATTACTCCTGTTGTGGCAGTCCCTGCCCGAGAATGAGTACTGATGTGCCTTGTAGGAAGTGCCCCTTGGGATCTCAAACCTGCAAGGTTTCCTGAAGTCAGCTGGGCATGCCTTCTGGGAAACAGGGAGCACGAATGGATAACAAATGGATAAAGGCAAAAGAGCATCGAAAAACAATTTCTAACGATTTCCTAGTGAATTTCAGGATCCTCAGCTTGCAGATCTGCAGTTCACACCAGACACGGAAAAAGTAGGTTCCCTTCCTTTCAAGAACTCCCAGGATTTTGAATCAAAATTTATTTTTGACTATTTCCACCCCACAATTTTAAAATCTTTGTTTAATTTGGATAAATTTAAATTCCAGTCCCTCAAACAGTAACAAAATTTGAATACTGATGACATCACTGAGTATGTGAAAGCAAATACAGAAAACAACCTGATTACCATCAGCTATGGGCCAGTTTCTTCCAGTAAGATTAGTAGGCCTGGGAGTAAAATGGAAAACAACATCCAACATCATCCTGCTTCAAACACTGTTAGAAAAGATAGTGAAATATTTCTGTAATAATATGGCTAAATTAAAATGTCTCATCTATGCTAAAATGAGACCTTTGTCATGTCTGTCTTATGACTGCTTATCAACTTCTCCAGCCTGTCTTCTTATTTAAAATCACGTTTTTTTATTGCACAGACTTGTTAACATTGAAATGTTTTAGGGTGTGAAGACATAAAATGTTTGTTTTCCTATCTACCCGTTTCTGGGTGTTGACAGTCAGGTGATCATAGCCTCCCACCATGATGTTTGTAACCTTTGCTTGACAGAAGTTTGCCATTGCATTCTTCAGCCCACATCATCTCTTCTAGTGATAACCCATCCTGATACTAACCAGGCCTGATCCTGCTTAGCATCCTAGACATAACAAATTCAGACTACCAGAACATAGTGAAATAAAACACTAAAAGGTTATGGCTTGCAAAAAGAATCAGTGAATGATTTTTACTCCATAGTCACAAAAATCTAGACAGATTAAAAAAGCAATGGGGAAGTACAATGCAGCCACAAACAAGGCCTGTCCAAGCTGTGTTCAGCTTTGAATGGATTTACCCAAGCCTGGATGTACACACAGGCCTAGTAGGCCTCTGTCTTGGGTGGCAAAATTTGAGGGGCAGCAACTTTCCTGCCACAGATCATTGAAGGCACCCTTGCCACTGCCTCCTCCCCTGGAGAAATCAAAGTGCTGTGAACACAGAAACTAATAGGCCCCACCCTCTCTGGACTTCTGTACAGAGGCAGGGCCTATGAGTGCAGGCTTAATCCCCAAGCTCAATGCACTTTGAGGATAGCTGAGTTGTGCTGGCAGGGGATCATATGGCATTGGTACAGAATCAGTGCCTTGCAGTGGCAGCAGCAAACCAAATCCATCTCTGAATTTACTTTCCCACAATTCTACCCACAGTTCCTTTTGGCATTTCCAAGACACTGCCCCATTCTCAATGGTTCTCTCTATGAAAAACTTAGATCACAGCACAAGCACTGTAAAACAGTTGTGTGCTCATTTTCTTCCAGCCATCTTGAATGACTAGGGCCAGACTGAGCCAGTTGCTGCTTTTACCCCACTGCATGTAGGCAGGCTTTTTATTTATTTATTTGTAGGGTTTTTTTTATACTACCTAACAAAATGTCTAGGCAGTTTACAATTACAACATACATAAATAATAAAACATGACAAAATAAAACAAAATTAGAATTAAAACATTTATTTTTTTTTTTTTTAATTTCTTTATTGAGGTTTTATTGTAACAACTTACAAAGGAACAAAACTGTTTTCCAGACTAACATCGTGTTCTAACATCGTCCCCATCCCCCCCCCCCCCCCCCCAGGACCCGTCCCCCTCCCCCAACCCCCATACACACCACTCCACAAGTAGTTAACCGTACAGACACAGCCGTGTCATACCATCCATTGCCCACCTTCTAAACTCAAGGTAAGGGCCCGTAAATTGCATCCTTCTTCTGAAACCTTGTATGGACCGGACAGTTACAGGCATCCTACTTCGAACTGCCACCGTTCCTGGAATGCGTATACTTGTAACCAGTGGTGGTTAAAATAAGACTCCTCCGAGCATCCGAAAGAGACCACCAGAGCCTGTTCCATATTGCCGAGCATAGACTCTGTTTCGCCATAGGCTGAGTCTGTGCAGTCCAAAGTTCCTGTTGCAACAGCGACACCAGCCGCTCATGCCACTGACCCGCCGTAGGTCTCTCCGGTGAAATCCATTGGCACATAATAGTCTGTACCGCAATAACTAAAGCTTTTTCCAGAAAAGTCCAATCCACGTCTGGTAAGTCCTGCAGAGAAGCCGTATGCGGCAAGCGAAACAGACATAGTTTGAGATCCCTGGGAAGTGAGACAGTCAGTAGAGACTCCAAACGCAACAAGATCTCTGTCCAAAAGAGCTCAATTTGCTCACACTCCCAAATCCCATGAAGGAAAGTGCCAATTTCCCTCTGACATTTAATACAGGTAGGAGATTCACATAATTTCGCTGCAAAACGTTGCGACTGAGAAATGTACATACAATGCAAAAGCTTGAAACCCACCTCTTGAAGGATCACATTTTCTGACACTTTAGCGCTTTTTTCTAGGATTTCACCTATTGCTTCAGTAGCCAGATAGACATTGGCCACCCTCACCCACTTATTTTGTATCTCCAGTATAGCCAGCTGCACAGGGATTTCCCGCAAGGCTTGAGACAGCGAGGCGCACGAATGACCTTTAGTGGATCGGGGCATAAAGAACCCCCTTAAACTCTCCCAACCTGGGGCCAGAGTATAAGTGCCCATCAGGGTGTATATGTAATGCCTAACCTGTAAATAAGCGAAAAAGTCTTGCTTCGGAATCCCATATACAGACTGCATCTCTTGGAATGTCCACATTATCCCAGTCCCTGGGGCAAATAAATTATAAACATTCTGTATCCCCTTAGCTCGCCACCCTTGGAACACCCCACCCCGTACCCCACTAGGGAGCATAGGATTACCCCAGAGAGTAACATAAGGCGTGGTGATGCCACCTAATTTTAATTGTTGAAGACACAAAAACCTCCATGCCTTCCTCCCTGAAGCAAGCAGCATATGACGATGGTACCCCGTGGGCAGTTGTGCCCCAGGCACTTGTATCAACGTTTCCGGATTATAGGGATAGAGCCAGGCTAAAAGAAATTCTCTAGGTGTAAACTTCCCTATATTCTCTAACCAGTCTTGTATGTGTCGTAAGATGCACGCTAAATTATATGCTCTCCAATTGGGACAAGCCAACCCCCCCTGCGCCAGGGTTAGCTGCAAGGTCTGCAGGGACAGTCTTGATTTACGGCCCCCCCATAAATACGTACGGATCGCCCGGCGGATATGATCAAGATCAGTCTTTTTGATCCACAAGGGGAGCTGTTGTAAGACATACAACCAGCGAGGTAATTCCAACATTTTGAGTAATGCAATTTTCCCCTTCAGGGATAACGGTAAAGTACCCCATGTTTTAAGCTTGTTAGACAGATTGGTGAGTAACGGACGGATGTTCACTTCATAGAGGCAATGGACATCTCTAGTGAGAAAAATACCTAAATATCGCATGGTCTTGTCTACCCAGCACAGTTTAAACTCCCCTATCCAATTTTTCCGTATGTTCGGGCCCAGCTCCATAGCTTCAGATTTATCTACATTTATTTTTAGCCCTGCAAAAGCCCCAAACAACTGTTGATGTGCCAGAACTCGATCCAGAGATGGTTGCGGAGATGTTAAAAACACCAGAACATCATCAGCAAACGCTGAGACTTTGAATTCCTGCCTCCCCCAGACAAAACCTTTTATCAGGGCATCCGCCTCAATTTTCCGTAGCAGAGGGTCAATGGATAAAACATATAACAGTGGGGACAGGGGGCATCCTTGTCTCGTGCCTCTGAATAACCGGAAAGCCTCAGATACCCACCCATTTGCTCTAATCGCAGAGGTTGGTGCGCGATAGAGCATCTGAATGGCCTGGACAATTTCCCCCTCAAAGCCATATCTGTGTAACACTGAAAAAAGATAGTCCCAAGAGACCCTATCAAATGCCTTCTCCGAATCAAATCCCACCACCACTGCCTCTACACCTTGTTTATGGCATTCCTCCATGGCAATGATCAGTTTGGTGACATTGGTACTTATCGCACGCCCTTTAACAAACCCCACCTGATTTGGTGTGATAATATCAGGGAAAACCCCTCCCAACCGATCCGCCATAATCTTGGCAAACAATTTTGCCTCGAAGTTAAGAAGAGAGATCGGCCTATACGCCCCGGGGGTAGACAGGTTCTTTCCCGGTTTCTCCAATACCGTAATATAAGCTCTGGTGGTTTCATCAGGAAAACGACCCCTCCCTTGTGCCTCCCGGTAAAAAGCCATTAGGTCACTCCCTGCCCTCAGATGCAAACACTTATAGTATTCGGCGGAAAGGCCATCTGGACCTGGGGCTTTATTAAGCTTACTAGCCCGTATAGCGCTCTGCAATTCGTCAAGCTGGATGGGTCTATTTAGATATTCCAACTGGTGGGCCGTGATCTTAGGAATAGAAAGGCCAGAAAAAAACTCTTCCTCTTGTAAACGACCCCCCTTCCTATCCTCCTTATATAACTTCTCATAAAACATACGAAATTCTGCACATATCTCGTCCCCCGTAACCAGTGGGGTCCCATCCGCCCGCCTCAGTTTATCAATCACCGTGCTGCCCCTCGCTATCCTAACCATGTTTGCCAAAACCCGGCCAGATTTATTCCCATACCTAAAAAAATTATGCGCTCCTCGCTGCATCCCCCTCCGCGCCCTCTCATGAAGTAAAGTATTGAGCGAGCGCAGTACCGCATTATAGTGCTCTAACGCCTGAGGAGATTTCAGGAGAGCCAAGCGCTGCTTCGCCTGTCGCAATTCTTGTTCTAAAAGCACTATACTCTTGCTCATCGCTTTGGATTTCGCTATGGTGTAGGACACTATTTCCCCCCTCATGACTGCCTTACTGGTCTCCCAGTACAGCCATGGGTCGATTTTATGTGCGCTGTTATGGATTGCAAATTCGTCCCACTTACTCAATAGGAAATCTCGAAATTTTTCATCCGCATACAGATGACTGGGAAACCGCCACTGACGTGCCCCATCACCCCCATCCCCATCACCTATATCTACCCAGATGATGGCATGGTCTGATATTTCTATAGGTCCTATTTTGGCTTGTCCAGTGTTGGAAAGTAAACTAGTCGAAATCAACACATAGTCGATTCTAGACATAGTTGCATGCGCCTTCGAAACATGCGTATAGTCCCTCTCGGTCGGATTTAAAGTTCGCCAGATATCAAGGAGCTGAAGTTCCTCACACATATATGCTACCCCTTTGCCCCTCATATTTTGTGTAAACTGTGCCCTTTGGGACCTGTCCACCTCAGAATCCCTCACACAGTTAAAGTCTCCTAACATCACCACGGGACCGCGAATAATACCCACCAACTCGGCTACTACACCTTGGAAGAAGGCATGAGTATACACATTAGGAGCATAGAGATTGCAGACTGTTATATCCCTGCCATGTACTTTGCCAATCAGAATAATATATCTGCCCCGCTCATCTGCCACCTGTCGTATTAGCTCAAACTTAATAGATTTATGTATTAGTATCGCGACTCCTGCCTTCCTCCCCACCGCAGGCACAGCATAACACTGTCCCACCCACTGTTTTTTTAGTTTCAGACTTTCAGCCATAGACAAGTGGGTCTCCTGAAGTGCTGCAATTCCCACGTGCTGCCGTTGAAGGGCACTCAGTATTTTTTGTCTCTTAATCGGCGTAGAAATGCCCCCCACATTCCAGGATATGTACCTAATCCGTCCTATCCTGTCGTTAGAGCCGTCTCATACCACCCAGTCCATTGGTGCCATCCACCGGACGGCGGCCTCCCAGCCTGAGCCGCCACCCGGAGAGGTGGTATGCCACTTTCCTGCCTCGGCGTGGTGTAGTGTGTATCATCATCCCCCCCTACCCCCTCCCGAACTCCCTCCCCACCCCCCAAACCCCCCCACCCCAAGTGAAGAAAAACCAGAGATAAGCCCCACATAGAAGTGGGTAAGAGGCCCATGTATGATGCAACCAGGTGTGAGCCAGCCCCCGCACCGTTCTAAGCCTCCCGTAGCATACCATTATTGAACACATATAACCCGTCCTAACGAACATTTGAGAAAAAGATACTTAAGAAAAAGATACAAGGTATGTAACATGACACAGCAAAAAAAGAAAAGAAACATGCACCAATATAACTTAGGTATTTTTAGCCCCTGCAAGAGGTTATTCTGCGTCCCACCAGCAATCCAGATCAGACGTGGCAGCCCAGCAGAGTCTTAGATGGGCTCATGCCCTCCGCCACCAATCCTGCTCCGTCTCGTGCAATTTTCGCGGGCAGGAGAGTCACTGGGCAGCGTCGCATTGCGCAAGCGTTAAGCATGGTATCCAGATCAGGAGCTCAGGTGCCCCGAACAGACCGCCAGAAGAAACCGTGCTGCTATCTTAAGTCACCTCGTGGCTGGGGTACTAATGCCTCTGTGGTGCAACCATCGCAAACAAGTTATAACCCAATAACACTGTACATTCCTCCTAAAGCCGTGGCTCCCCGGCAGGATATGTTCTTCGAAACTTGAGCATAGCTTCCCAGTGCTCCTCCGTCTTCATACCATAAAGTCGCAGTCAATCAGTTCCCGGACCAATAATCAGGAATCCAAGGCCCTGTCCGGCACCACACTGTCACTTCGCACCGCCATTAGTTTGATGCCACTCCTTCGCCTTATCAGGCATGTCAAAGGTGAACACCTTTCCATCCCGCCACACTTTTAAGACCGCGGGGAACTGTAGCGCAAAACGAACATTGCTGTTATAGAGATCATTGCACAGTGGGCCAAACAGACGCCTCTTCGCCGCTACTCCCGCCGAGAAGTCCTGAAACATCACTACTTTGTGGTCCTTATATCGGAGGTCACGCTTCTTACGGTAGGCAGTGAGGATCAAAGATCTTTGAGCCCAGTTCATAAATCTGGCAATGACTAAACGCGGGCGGGTTTCTGATTCCCTCCGGGGCCCCAATCGGTGCGCTCTCTCGACAACCAGCTTTCCCTCCAAACTGTCCAAGTTCAGTGCCCCGGGCAGCCAAGTTTCAATTAAGGTCTGCAACTCACCCTCCAGGATCTCTTCGGGTAGGCCCATAAACTTAAGATTGTTCCTCCGCGCCCGGTTTTCGAGATCCTCTAATTTGGTATCCGCCACGCTCGCTGCCCGCTCGAGGGCCGTCACCCGGGCCGCAAGGGATTGCTGGTCCTCCTCCACCGCGGCTATCCGGCCCTCCGCGATCTCAATCCGGTGTCCAATGCCCCCTAACGACTCTTTAATGGTCGTAAAGTTTTTGGCAATCCCCGCAAAATTGGGCTCAAGCGCTTCCACCACGGCCGCCGTCATTCGGGTAATCGCAGCTTCATCAAAGCCAGCGTTTTCAGGCTCTTTTGCGCCGTCGGCCATTTTGGGCTCACTGCCACCACACTTCAGCTTTTCTTTCTCCTTCCGTGGCGGTCTTGCCGACATACCCTTCAGCCTACAAAGCTCCTGGTAGGTGCTTAGAGTCTTCCGCAATCTTTCAAGATCTTCTGGCAGCGCGGCGCCTAACTTTAACACTTCAAATTGTTAGCTTTTAGCTGGCTCACACCCGGAGCTCTGGAGAGCACGTCTCACCAGGCTAGTGCATCACGTGACCTCCCAAAACATTTATTTTAAGTATCACTTCGCAACTTCATTGTGTGTCCCCTTGTCTTTGTACTCTTTGAAAGAGCAGCATTCTGACTCCATGCCCCAGTGGAATAACATTAGGAGTGGTTCAGCGTGTCTAAATAAAAAAACACTCGATGCATGAAATAACACAATCCTTGTCTTGTTAGGTCAGAAACGTATAAATGGAGTAAACAAGCAAAGTGAGGGAATATGTTTGTTGGCCTTTAAGTTAACAGCCTTAGATACTCAGCCACTAGTCCTTTGTGAACTCTTTGAAAATGACCCTTTATACCTCCCCTCAATGAAACAACAGGATATCAAATTATCCTCATAAGGGATGACCCACCCCTTCAGTGAAACAGCAGGATATAATCAAAGCATCATATTGCCCATTTATACTTCTCTGTTTCAAAATATCTTTGAATCAAAACCAAGCTTAGATATGCTGGTTCCAGAACAATAAGCATATATTAATAGGACTTGTTCCAATACAAAGCTTATATCCCTTGGGTTAGGTCCTGGTGGTAAGATGATTACAGCAGCAAGCTATGCAGTTACACCTACCTGAGATGTATTAATGCTTTATTTGTTTAGCTCAGGTACTATAGGTAGTTCCCTGTCCCCAGAGGGCTTATAGTCTTACGTTTGTACCTGAAGCTATGGAGGGTGAAGTGACTTATCCAAGGTCACAAGGAGCAGCAGCAGCAGGAGCAGGATTTGAACTCTGGCTTTCCTGGTTCTCAGCCTGCTGCTTTAACCACTAGGCCACTATTATAAGTATTGTTATTATTATGTAATAATAATGGGGAGTTAACTTGCCCTGTCCCCAATTTCCTGCTATAGTCGCATATCTAGTTGGCAGCCACATAAGAACACCGTCACCTGTTCTTTGCAATATGATAGTATAAGGTGTCATCTTCTCTCTGTGATAGAACTGCTAATACTGTAATACAAGAAACTGGAATGTATGTGTTGACTACTTCATGTGATGATCTTGCCAGGACCACCTCCAATCAACTGAATCCACACTTGTGACTGTCGCACACAATTTCATCTTGCTGAATGCAGTTGTTCAGTCCTGTCACTTGAATTTAATCATCTGAGGGGATTATCAAAGCATCCATCCACAGATTTGGGTACTCATAATAAAGTGGGGCTCTGTCTTAATTTGATACTGCTGTAGCTGCTCAATATCCTGCTGAGGTGAGTCACTAGGTGATCCCAATACTTTTTTGTTTGGGCGGTAGGTTTCATTTCTGGGAACTCGGAGTTTTTGGAGTTGCAATCTGTCTAAAAACTACAATGGGATAGCTTGTAGAGCTGGATGCTTGCCCAGAAGCAAGTGGTAATTAAGTGTGCTGGTAGCACTGAGGAAGTGCTTTCTAGAACCCTCAAAGGGACCAAGGAGTTAACCCAGCGTAGTGTTACAGATAGCACTAAGGCAACAGGTATAAATGAAAGAAAACAGATGTTGGATTGTGGAGCTCAGTCCAGACGCTTTGAAGATCTTCCACCCTTTCTCTTGAAAAGGTAGAAGGCTTTCTAGTCCCTCTTTAAATCAGTCAGACAGCAGCTAGAAGGGTTAAAAATATACAGGGACCATCATACTTGAAGTAAAACCTTAATCCTTTCTCCAAATGGAAAAAAATATATTTTTAAACAGTTAATCTGAGAAATGCCACACTACAAATAACTTCATTAAGATCTGGCTACCCTTTTATCAGGCTTGGAACTAGGTAACCCAGCATTGATGTTGCTTTGTTTTGTACCACTCTGTAAAGTTAACACACCCTTTTTAAAACGATACATAGAAGGTCTTCAGCGAGCCCTGCAGTCTGCAAGCTAAGAAATAGATGGAGAGTTGACCAAGCTAAAACCAGACTCCATTGTACTGGAAGCTGAGGTTAAAGGCAGCTCAGAGTTAAAAAAAAAAATAACTTGGCTGTTGACAAGAATTGACTAAACCTGCTGAGCACATACTATGCAGAGCCGCTCACACACTGCATATAGGGCCGATTTTATCGTGTAGGACCATCCAAGTCACGAGAAGTGGAGGTTTCAAAGTGCGGAGGAGAAAAAAAATGTCATTACTGCACACAGAAATAAAATTTAGAAGTCAAATTAGATTTAATTTACATGTTTATTGATAAATGTCATAAAATTAAGACATTAAATATGGGACCACACTAGTTCAAACTCTGGTGAAGAATCAGGTAGATTGCTCTTCCCTCTTTATGAGTGTTTACTGTTTATCAAATCTTAAAAGGTTGTAGTTAGTACAAAACACATCAGCATAGCTGCTGCCAGAGAAAAAAAAAGAAGGGATCATATCAATCCAGTGCTTGAGAAACTGCATTGGCTAAGGATTGGATGGAATTGAAACGTCTTGCTGTGATATTTAAATGTATGATTGCACTGGGATCAACTTAATTTGGCTAATAATGTATCATGGCACTGCCCCACCCAAGCGATGAGCTCTTCTTATTGGTGGCCACTATCAATGCCTCTCTAACCCTTTCAGACCTGCATGGATTCCTACAATAAGTTGCAAATTGGCTTTTAGCTGTTTTGTGGTGAATATTTGAAATGGGGTAGCCTGGGAGCCCCACAATGATTGTAGTAATTTAAAATTCAGAAAGCTACTGAAGGTGTGATAATTTACTGGAGATTTTGATGTGGGGAGTTTGTGGACTGGATGGGAATCAGAATGATGTGGATTTACTGTATTTTGCTGTTTTGAAGATGTTTTGTTGGGGGAGGACAGGTTGATACATTGTTTTATATTTTATAAGCCACTTTAATGCTGTTGGGAAAGACAGATTATCAAATTGGAATACTAATAAATATATATATTTTTTAATAATATATAAGAAAAGTGGAGGAGTAGCCTAGTGCTTAGAGCAGAGCAGCAGGCTACAAACCAGGGAAACCAGAGTTCAAATCCCACTATGGCTCCTTGTGACTTTATTGCTTCAGGTACAAACTTGGGGACCGATGCAGTAAAACAGGTACTAGCATTGAGCCCCCATTATCTTAACATGCACGCAGCCACATTCCCTGGGCACCCCCAATGCGGAATTTACATGAGGCAGCATTAAAAAGGGTGCACTAAGGGAGAATTATACAGCTGTAGCTCTCAATAGTTTATTGCAACAGACAACATGAGTTTCCATTTTGATTCCACTTTTCTTTTTTAATTTTATTAGGCACCCCTTGCTACAGATGTTTAAATTGTGTGGCCATAAAGAAAACTGGGTTTCTTCTGATCAAGTCAAAATATACATTTATTTTTCTCCACTGCAAGCAGTAAATTAGTGTCACAACAATACGGAGGAGGAGGAAGACTATATTTTTGTATTTCTCATGAGCCCTTGCCTACGACTTTAACCCTCCTCTGGGGCTGGAGTTAAATTCCCCACATTAAAAAGTGGGCATCCAGTGCTTTCCTGCATTGGGGGGGGGGGAAATAATGTCCTCATCTACATGGAATTTACATGTTCTGCATTTGTTTGGGCACACTGATCTCTTACTGCATCAGGTGCTAGTCTAGCGCATCCAAACCGTACATAAGCCCATGCACTAGGCTGTGTGCACTTTATTGTATTGGCCGCTTAGATTGTGAGCCCTCCGGGGACAAGGAAATACCTACAATACCTGAACGTAATTCACTTTGAAGTGCCTGAAAGGTAGAATATAAATCAAATAAACATGTTACATCTGTTCAGTTTCTTAATTAAAAATCATTTTTTTTTGTTCACTACACTGCTTATTAAACTAGAATATCATTTAAAGTTGCTGTCCTTATGCAATTACCCATCTATTTCTAATGATGTCAGCTTAGGAAAGAGAGATTAGTAGCTCTATTATCCAATCTATCTGCATTAGAAAGACAAATCAGTGACAGCTTTAAATGGAGCAATGTGTTGAGGTTTATTTTAAAATTTTGATCAAGGCATTCCCGCTCTGTACTTCCACTAAGTGCATACATGTGGGAGTGGTGTTTGTATCTTCCTTCACTTTCTTGCTCCATAAAAACTCATTAGTGTGCACTACTGCAGTGGTGCCCAACCCTGTCCTGGGGGCCCACCAGCCAGTCGGGTTTTCAAGATATCCACAATGAATATGCATGAGAGAAAATTTGCATGCACTGCCTCCATAACATGCAAATTTTCTCTCATGCATATTCATTATGGATGTCCTGAAAACCTGACTGGCTGGTGGGCCCCCAGGACAGGGTTGGGGACTACTGCAACCACAATGTGGATAAAAACAGAACAAAACCAAACTAATACCTAAGAACATTTCAACCATGTGGAAGCTTTCAAAGTACCCTCATGCCGCCTCTCAAATAGATGATTCTCTTAGCTGGTTTGTCTCCGATTCTAGGTCAGATAGACAATGTCTGGAGAAGACATTCTTGCTTTACTATGTAGAAGAATTCCTAAAAATTATTTATTAAAAAAAAGTTCTCTGTTGCAATATTTATCTTCCCTTACAACTGTTTTCTTATAAATGTAATGCCCTTTACTAAAGTATGCTGGCTGCACTCCGATATGATAAACAGTCCTTTTGTACATGCCACAAATAACAATGCACGTTTGTTAATGCAGTACAAAGGCTGTAGTTGCAGCTTGGAGTCAACAGAACAGGCCACATGATATGGGTTGCACTTCTTGTCAGTTAAGGTTTCCTGTTTAATCAGATGGCAGCCTACCATTCCCTCACAATCAGGCCGTTACAATAAAGTCGTGTGGAAAACGGGTGCTCAGTGTTGAGCGCCCACTTTCCTAACGCGCACCCAGCCACCTCTCCTGGGCGTGTGATACAATATTTAAAGGAGGGTGTCACACTAAAAAGCAGGCACTAGGGACAACTGCATGCCCCTAGCATCTCCTTGGCAGCAGACATGCAGGAGAAGTGACTCAAGATGCTCAATTTTATGAGCATCCCTTTTCCTAACCTGTGCACAACCACGGTTTAGGAAAATGGACGTTTGTTAATTGAGCATCCTTTTTCTCCCAGGACAAGCAGGATGGTAGTCCTCACATATGGGTAACATCATTAGGATGGAGCCCAATCACCGAACACTTTTGTCAAAGTTTCTAGAACTTTGACTGGCACACTGAGCATGCCATTAACCCTGCCTCCAGCAGGGGTCCCCCATCAGTCTTTTTTTTTTCCACGCAGCAGTTGTCTCGCAGTTCTCAGGAGCTCTGTGAGAATTTCTCACAAATGTTTCCTCACGGAACTTTTCTTCAAAAATTTCAAACTTTTTCCCCATCCCTGGGTCTCCCATCAACAATGCTGGTAAGATTTTTTACCTCGTTCTTCGTGGTCGGTTCCCAATGGAGCACTTAAAATAGCGACTGGTTATCGGAAGTGCCCTGAGTGTCCGATGACTATGTCTATTACGGACCCTCATGACGTCTGTGTCTTGTGTTTGAGGCCTTCCCATAACATCCAACTGTGTACCAGTTGCACCCAAATGATACCGAAAGGCTGCTGAGCCCGCTTAGAGAAAATGGGACACCTTTTCAAAACTAAGTGCTCGTCCCCCTGTACACCAGCCAAAAGTGCACCGAGCCGGAAACTGTCGTCATGATAGACTCCCATCTCCGTCAACGTCTCAGCATCGGGTCATCAGTGAACGGCCTTCACCGGCATCGTCTCATTCAGAAGCCTCCACATCATTGTCCTCTGCGCCAGAGAAGGTCCGGGCCAAGCACAGAGAGAAGCATTGATGAGACCCATCTTCTGGAACGGGCACCAACAAACCATTGACATTGATGGAACTAACGACCAAAAAGTCCCGGGGAGAGGAGCCCGCATCCTCCTCTGGTCCTGGGACACCGAGGCATTCCCCACCTGTAACAGTTCATGTGGACCCTCCGGCAATGCCCATGGAGCCTCCAACCCCGGAAGCTGTGTTACCAACACCAGCCTACCGGGAGGAATTGGACCGGATGGTCCAAGAAGCAGTCCTCCAAGCGCTTCGAGGATTTCAGTCACCACCGGCACCAACTCCTATGCCAAAGCCTGACCCAGTGCCTACGATGCTTGCTCCACTACTCGAAAGGCCCACTTCCATTGATGCCCGTGCCTTACGAACAGACGATACCGCCGAGACCATCAGTTCCTCCACCAGCATCGATCCCGATGCCTCTATCATCGGACAATGAAGACCGCAAGCCGTCGGTGCCGGACACGATTCTAGGGCCATCGGGTATATTACCACCCTGACGCCCATCGAAAACATCGATTCCATCATTGCCTCCACCGGCCTTGGTGCCACCTCCACCTATTTCGGTACCTCCACAGATTCCATCGGTGCCACCTCCTGATCTGGCTGGATTAGGACTTTTCCCTCCATCGGAAGAACCACAGGGTGGTGGGGACAGCCATACAATTCCAGGACTGATGATTCCTCTGACTCCCAGGATTCTGAGGACATCCCATCAGAGCCTTCACCTCCAGAGAAAAGAAGACACTCCCCTCCAGAGGACCTCATTTGCAAGCTTTATAAAGGAAATGTCTGAATCCATCCCTTTTAAGCTGCAAACTGAAGAGGATGCCAGACACAGGATGCTGAAAGTTCTGCAATTCATAAGAACATAAGAAAATGCCATACTGGGTCAGACCAAGGGTCCATCAAGCCCAGCATCCTGTTTCCAACAGTGGCCAACCCAGGCCATAAGAACTGGCAAGTACCCAAAAACTAAGTCTATTCCATGTAATTGTTGCTAGTAATAGCGGTGGCTATTCTCTAAGTGAACTTAATTAATAGCAGGTAATGGACTTCTCCTCCAAGAACTTATCCAATCCTTTTTTAAACACAGCTATAGTAACTGCACTAACCACATCCTCTGGCAACAAATTCCAGAGTTTAATTGTGCGTTGAGTACAAAAGAACTTTCTCCGATTAGTTTTAAATGTGCCCCATGCTAACTTCATGGAGTGCCCCCTAGTCTTTCTACTATCCGAAAGAGTAAATAACCGATTCACATCTACCCGTTCTAGACCTCTCATAATTCTAAACATCTCTATCATATCCCCCCTCAACCGTCTCTTCTCCAAGCAGAAAAGTACTAACCTCTTTAGTCTTTCCTCATAGGGGAGCTGTTCTATTCCCCTTATCATTTTGGTAGCCCTTCTCTGTACCTTCTCCATCGCAATTATATCTTTTTTGAGATGCGGCGACCAGAATTGTACACAGTATTCAAGGTGCGGTCTCACCATGGAGCGATACAGAGGCATTATGACATTTTCCGTTTTATTCATCATTCCCTTTCTAATAATTCCCAAAATTCTGTTGGCTTTTTTGACTGCCGCAGCACACTGAACCGACAATTTCAATGTGTTATCCATTATGACGCCTAGATCTCTTTCTTGGGTAGCACCTAATATGGAACCCAACATTGTGTAATTATCTCACTCGTCGTATTTCTTTCCAGATCATTTATAAATATATTGAAAAGTAAGTGTCCCAATACAGATCCCTGAGGCACTCCACTGCCCACTCCCTTCCACTGAGAAAATTGTCCATTTAATCCTACTTTCTGTTTCCTGTCTTTTAGCCAGTTTGCAATCCACGAAAGGACATCCCAAGGAAGTGATGGGAATTACAGTCCACGAAGTTCTGCATGACCTGTTGCATCGTATCTGGGAACACCCAGGTACAGTTCCACCGGTGAACAGGAAAACTGATGCTACCTACCTGGTTCAATCAGCTCCCTCACCACTCTGTAGTGGTTGAATCTGCTCAGAAGAAAGCAAAGAGGTCCCACCCTCATTCTTCTGCCTCTCCTGGCAAGGAGCAGAAATCCTTGGACGCCTTTGGACACAGGGTGTTCCACGGGTCTATGTTGATGGTACATATAGTAGCCTACCAGCTATAATTGACATAATACTCCAGAAACCTTTGGAAGCAGGTGCAAAATTTCTCCAAATCCCTTCCAGAGGAGTTTCAAGAAGGACTGAATTCCATCCTCCAGAAAGGCCTTGATGCTGGAAAACACGAGGTCAGAGCTGCCTATGATATATTTGAGACTGCCTCCAGAGTGTCAGCAGCAGGCATAAGTGCCAGATGATGGGCATGGTTAAAATCTTCAGACTTACGTCATGAGGTCCAAGACAGGTTGGCAGACCTTCCCTGCGCAGGGGACAACTTGTTTAGAGAGAAAAGCCAAGAAACAGTTGCACAACTCAAAGACCATCATGAGACATTGCGCAAACTATCTGCTGTTCTCTCTGACTTTTCGTCCACTACCAAGAGGCAGTTCAGACGGGATCCCAGGAGGCTAATCTATAAAACCCGTAGGTATTACCCTTCTCCATCCCGGACTCATCCAACCAGGCCCTATCAAAAAGGTCAACCTTGTCAACACAGGCCTCCAAAAACCCAACCAGCTCCGCAGACTGGTCCTGCATCGGGATTTTGACTCCCTTCTAGAAAGCAACAGTCAACCACCATCTCCAGCAACATTTCCTGTAGGAGGCTGCTTGTGCCATTTTGCAAACATATGGCACACAATCACAACGGACCAATGGGTCTTTCTGTGGTTGCCCAAGGTTACCATCTAAACTTCCTCACGCTACCATTGAACTCTCCACCCCGCCAGTGTGGAGTTTATCCAACCATTCTCCACTTCTTGAGGAGGAACTTTCAACCCTCCTCCAGTCCAATACCATAGAACTGGTTCCCTGTCTGCAGAATGGGAAAGGGTTCTACTCCCGATATTTTCTAATTTGAAAAAAGTCAGGCGGCATTCGTCCTATATTGGATCTTTATGCCCTAAACAAACATCTATACATGGAAAAGTTCAGGATGGTAACCTTGGGCGCCATGCTCCCTCTCCTCCAAAAGGGAGATTGGCTTTGCTGTCTATATCTTCAAGAGGCGTATGCCCATATAGCAATAACCCCTCCGTATCGAAAATACCTCAGATTCTTAGTCTGTCACTGGTATTTCTAATACCGGGTGCTATTATTCGGCCTAGCGTCAGCACCCCATGTGTTCACAAAATGCCTAGCAGTAGTAGCGGCTTACCTAAGACAACAACGCATCCATGTCTATCCGTATCTAGACGATTGATTACTCAGAGGTCCATCCAAGGAGGTAGTACTTCACTCCCTCCATCTCACTCTACAGCTACTACAATCCTTGGGGTTTCTCATAAACTATCCCAAGTCAAATCTGACTCCATCACTTACCCTCTCCTTCATCAGAGCGGATTTAAACACCAAGCCAAAGTGTTCCAAGGAAGCGAGCGTGCACATTATCAACCTTGGTCAAAGCAGTACAGACCTTACTAGGTCACATGGCGTCCACGGTCTATCTTACCCCAATGGCTCGTCTAGCCATGGGAGTAACATAATGGACTTTAAAGTTCTAGTGGGCCCAATCATATCAACATATGTCCCACATTGTCCATGTCACCAGCCAGCTTCATCTCTCACTAGCTTGGTGGATACAGGAATCCAATCTTCTGATAGGACTGCCCTTTCAATCTCCAGAATGGCAGATTACACTAACAACAGATGCCTCCAAACTGGGTTGGGGAGCCCATGTCGTCAACCTGCAAACCCAGGGAACCTGGACCACAGCGGAATCAAAGCACCATCTAAATTTTCTGGAGCTCAGAGCAATACGATATGCCCTATTTGCTTTCCAGGATTGCCTATCCAACAAGGTAATCCTAATTCAAACAGACAACCAGGTAGCGATGTGGTACCTCAACAAGCAAGGGGGCACAGGCTCTTACTTGCTATGCAAGAAGGTGGCGCAGATCTGGGCCTGGGCTCTCCCCCATTCTATGCTACTGAGAGCAACCTACCTGGCAGGTGTGGACAATATGATGGCGGACAATCTCAGCCGGACCTTTCATCCCCACAAATGGTCCCTGGATCCCACTGTAGCGAACAGAATTTTCCACCATTGGGGCCACCCGCACATAGACCTCTTTGCGTCAATTCACAGCCGCAGAGTGGACAACTTCTACTCTACATCGCAGCCACAAGACACCACCAAGGAATGCCTTTGCCCACTCATGGACAGAGGGTCTTCTGTATGCCTACCCTCCACTTTCACTCATCAGCAAGACTCTCGTGAAGTTACGACATGACCGGGGCTCAATGATCCTCATGCCCCCTTACTGGCCGCGTCAGGTTTGGTTTCCCATCCTTCGCAACCTCTCAGTCCAGCAACCAATTTGCCTGGGCATAGATCCAACTCCGATAACGCAGAACAATGGACTATTGCATCATCCGAACCTCCACTCCCTGTCTTTGACAGCATGGATGTTGAAAGGTTGATACTGCAATCCCTTAATCTTTCAGACAATGTGTCCCAGGTCCTCGTAGCTTCATGAAAGCCTTCTACTAGGAAATTTTATCGTTCCAAATGGAAAAAAGTTTCCTTGGTGCACAACGAAGGAAACAGATCCCTTTTCCTGCCCCACAACAAGGTTCCTGGACTACTTCTGTTACCTTTCAGAGTCTGGTCTACAAACTTCCTCCATCCGAGTGCATGTCAGCACCATAGCCGCTTACCACAAAAGGTATAGGAGATGCCCCGATCTTGGTGCAACCCCTTGTAGGGTGCTTTATGAGAGGCTTGCTACAACTGAAGCCTCCACTGTGTACGGTTCCGGCATGGGACCTCAATGTGGTACTAGCACAGCTCATGCGACCTCCCTTCGAGCCCCTGCACGCTATGTCATTTCATTTGGAAAATACTCTTTCTACTTGCTTTGACAGCTCACAGAGTCAGTGAGATACAGGCGTGTTACGACATCTCCACTCCACCCACCTTACCGCATTGGCGACTCCCTCCGGGGTTGATGGAAGGCTGGCTGCCGTGGCGTCTTTCGGCCGTCCTCGTCTGGCGTCCCCGGATCGGCCCGATGCTGCAATCCGCCATGTTGACCTGATGCCTAGGGATGTGCGCGGCCCCGCCTCAAGTACCAGAAGTGGCGCGAACCTCAGGGGCGTCCCCCTGAGATGACGTCATCCGCTTCAGATATTTAAAGGTCTCTGAATTGCTAACAACTCGAGTTAGCAATGATAAGGATATGGATAAGAATTTGTTCTATCTATGATACTCTGCCTCCTTGGACTAACCAGGGGTACCAGCTCCTCGGGGGCCTCTTTCTCTCTTACTTTGTAGATTGCAGTCTGGAACCGGTACTCGCTCGAGGGTCCTCATTCCCGGACTTCTTCAGAATTCACTTCTGCCTGGAAGTCATCGCTGCCTACTACATCTGTGAGTTACCATCGCTCTCTCAGAGCTTTCCCTGGAACCAGGTACTCGCTCCTTGAGGGCCTACTTCATTCCAGCTCCTGGGCTTCTATGAGACATTGTGTGAGTGTTACCATCAGGTTCTGCCATGAACTCTGCATACCCTGCCTACTCACTATATTTCAGTTTCTCTACAGCTCAGCCTCCAGGGATCGCTGTTCCAGTAGCTGAGGGACTACAGCCCAGCCGGGCATTCCAACTCACTACTGCCACCTCTGGTGGTTCAGTATACTGTCTAATAAAAGAACTAGTGTGTCTGTCTCTTAACTCTGAGCCTGACCGGTGGTCCCTCTCGGGATCTTCCCCTGGGGGCATGGTCATCTGTCATCGGTCTAAGGATCCACTCACAACTCTCCTAAATAATAACAAGGCGCTGTTAACATACCCACCTTACAGAAAATTTCTCCACGATTGTGTGGTACTCCGCACTCACCCTAAATTTTTGCCAAAGGTAGTGTCTGATTTCCACTTAAATCAATCCATTATGCTACCCATATTTTTTCCGAAACCCAACTCACACCCAGGTGAGCAGGCCCTGCATTCCTTGGACTGTAAATGTGCCTTTTATCTGGACCGCACTGCAGCCTATAGGAAGTCCACCCAACTGTTTGTCTCCTTCAATAAAACCAAACTGGGAGTTGCGGTGGGCAAGCAGACCCTGTCCACCTGGCTGGTGGACTGTATTACCTTCTGTTACCAACAAGCAGGCTTTCTGCTACAGGGACACGTGAAAGCACATTCAGTAAGAGCCGTGGCGACATCAGTAGCACACCTCCGTTCTGTACCTCTTGCTGACATCTGCAGAGCTGCCACATGGAGCTCTCTCCACACTTTTGCAGCTCATTATTGTATCGACAAGGCTGGCAGGTAGGATTTCATCTTTGGCCAGTCTTTCCTGCATAATTTGTTTCCAGTTTAATAACCCAACTTCCTTCCTGCAACCCACTGTGAAACTCAGGCTGCCCTCATACCCAAAACCACCCCTGTTGTTGTGCCTGTTGCATGTCGTTGGGTGCTTTTGGTTCATGTTACTCGGGCATCCTGTAGCTCGCTATTCACCCATATGTGAGGACTATCATCCTGCTTGGCCTAGGAGAAAGCAGGTGTTCTCCCAGGACAGCAGGATGTTAGTCCTCACGAAACTCGCCCGCCCCCCCTCCCCCCCGCGGAATTGGGTTCGCTTATGTTTTATTATTTTATTTTTCGTTCATACTTTTTGCTACAAATGAGACTGAAGGGGGACCCTTACTGAATGCAGGGTTAGTGGCATGCTGGGCATGCTCAGTGTGCCAGTGAAAGCGCTAGAAACTTTGACAAAAGTGTTCCGTGATTGGGCTCCATCCTGATGATGTCATCCATATGCGAGGACTAACATCTTGCTGTCCTGGAAGAACACCTGTTACAGGTAAGCAACGCTGCTTTCCTAACCTGACCACCGGCACACTTTTTTTTTTTAACCTTTTGGTTCCTCTGACTTAATATTGCTATGATATTAAGTCAGAGGATGTACACTTTTTTTGGGCTGCTCAGAAATTAATAGCTACTCTGGGCTAGCATTAATATGTGTGGATCAGGCGCAATTTTTTTTTTTGTATTTGGGGTGAATAGCTAATAGCCTCAACATGCATTTGCATGTGATGAGCACTATTAGTTGCGGGTGGGGGGGGTGTTGGACATGCTAGTGGATGCACCTTAAACAGTGCACTCAGCTGCACACACTGTATTGTATCAGCCTGAATGGGAGTTTCCAATGAGAATAACAACTTTAGAAGTAGCAGAGAGATTGTTGTAGATGGTTGGTTAGAGTTCAGTTCACTTTTTCTAACTTCTGGGCAGCTCAGAATTGTTTGGCATTTATCTTCCATCAATCTTCTCATGTCCATCGATTGAAGTCCTATTTCTTTCCACTGTGCAACACATTTAAAACCTCATGAGCTAACCTCAGCAAAATCTTGTAGAGGGTAGGGGTCGTACTCAAACAATAGGCAGATTAAATGGTGTTGCATGGTCTGTCTTATCAAAATCACACCTTCCACGTGGTCCATTCTTCCTCTGCCCCTGCAGGAAGCTGCTCAGGCACTTCTGATATTCAAATTGGATCTAGCAGCAAAGATCTCCAAGTCACATCTGTCTTCAGAGGCAGGCACAAGTGTAGCATTAATTATTTCTGTTGCCACAAGTAAGTTCCTGCACAACTTCAGGCATATTTTGCCAGGGTGTGACTGTACAAAGGGTGTTGATATCCTCTGATTGCCACTTCCTCACTGACGTGTAGTTATCTTTTTTGTGAAAACCAATGTGCAAAGACATTTGTTCTTGTAAGTTTTCTACTAATTCATAAATAATTAGCTGCTTTGCATATTTTTGTATCAGAGCAGCTCATGCATTTAATTGAACTGCACCTAGCAAACTATGCATGAATGTTTACTATGGAGACTGGCCAAAAATTAGTACATTAATCACAAGAATGGCTGCCTGTAAAGATATCAAAATGTACTACTTTTGTGCGTTTCAGGGTGTTTACAATGCAAACTTAAACATGGAGATGGTATTTCATTATAAGGCAGTTGGTTGTTTTGTACTGTATCAAATAAAATTGTCAAAAAAGTATTAATCTATATTTACTCTCAAAAGTATCTTCATTCACGTTCCTGATATACAAAACTATTCATGCAGTGCTATATTACATAACTGCCAAGTCAGAGTTGTGTTTATCAAACTAACTTCTGTTTTATATGGAGGTATTTTTTTAAATGGTACCAATTCTTACTGTAGTATTAGGTTTACTTGAGCAGACCTATCTGGATGCAGGGTGGAAAAAGTTATATAAGGTTACACATGCAAAATAGTTCATGTCAACAAGTTATACAAGTGTTTTATTTCTATGTCCTGGATACAGCTTGCTCACAGATGATGAAGCCACGAGTCAGTAAATGAGTCATTCCTAACAAGCATGAAAAATGTATCCAGCACCAACTGAACACTCCATGATCAGTCCCATCCACTTTCCTTTTTGTGCACATCAGAGGAGCGCTGTTGGCTTGGGAAGGAATTGTTCAACATTGTAAATGAACTATCATACCATGAACAGTGGCATAGTGGATGTATCATTGCTTTTCTACATTCAAAAAGCAATAGTATCAGATTGGTGGGGTTTGGGGGGGTTTTTTTTTTTGGGGGGGGGGGAACCAAGATTCAGTGACACAGTTTTAAACTGGGGAATTTACTGCCAGAGGACATGATCAAGGTGACTAGCACAGCAGGGTTTAAAAGAGATTTGGACAAGTCCACAAAAATATTATTACGCAGGTAGAGTAGGAAAAATCATTGCTATTTGTGGGAGCAAGTAACAAAAACTATATTTTTGGGGATTTTCCAGGTATTTTGGAAAAAGGATGGTGGGCTTGATGGTCCTTGCTCTGAGCCAGCCTACCATTTAAATTCTTATTCAGTCTTTCCAGTTATCCTGTCCACACTGCTCAGGATGGATGGATGGATTGTTTGTTTGTTTGTTTATTTATTTAAGTTTTCTTATATACCAACATTCAAGACAGAAGTCCCATCATGCTGGTTCACAAAGAACAGGGGTGTAAATATAATAAACATTACAATTTGAACTATAGTGCAGAAAAGCAGTTACATGTAACAGGGAAACAATAACTTGGATTAAGAAGGAAAAAGAAGATCAGATAATTATATATGTAAATAATAACATTGTAAGAGGTGGCTGTTAATACTATAACTAGCGAAGCGTGATGGTTGAAGGGAGTTAAGTGATATTGGAGTTAGGAAAGGCCTGTGTGAACAGCCACGTCTTGAGTCTTTTCTTGAAGGTTGAGATGCTGGGTTCCATCCCAGCAGCCAGCAACAGAGGGTGACCACTTGCAAGATTTCTCCTTACTCTAGAATGTCAATTGTTGCTATTTTTAGTGCAATTCAAAAATACAAAAAGAACTTTATTTTTATTCGGCATATGTTTTGTCTGTTGCAGGAGTTCTACAGATCACAGTGCTGAACTGCAGCAATATGCTTAAATAGCCCCTCCTTTTTGTTTTATATTCTGCCTTTCAAGCAGTTCAAAGTGGATTACATTCAGGTACTATAGGTATTTCTCTGTCCCCAGAAGGTTCACAATCTGTTTGCACCTGAGGCAATACCGAGTGAAGTGATTTGCCCAAGGTCATAAGAAACAGCAGCAGGATTTGAACTCTGGCTTCCCCTGTTCACAGCCTGCTGCTTAACCACAAGGCTACCCCTCCATTCTAAGTCTTTCCTATAGCTGGTGTATTTTATAAAATAAAAAGCACTTATGTTTTCGATTTGGCCTTCTGTCTGACCATTCATCTGTGACAAGTGAACAAAAAGAAAACAGAATAGCAGAAGCTGCTAGCCATGAAAACAGCATGGCTGGCAGGATCCTCAGGCCTCACTAACCAAAAAAAGAGATACAGTGGAGAAAGAAATCTGTGTGTCTGGCAGGGTTCCTAGGCCCCTTCAGCCAAAGAGGAAGAATCATCATGGCAGAGAAAGCTGTGAAGCTGGTGCGGTTCTGAGTCCCTTCCAACCAAAAGAGGCACAGCCACCAAGTGGAAGCAGAGGAGGGGATGGAGAGGTGAGAGGAAAGGAAGAAAGTAGTTGAAGGCTGAGAAAGGAGAAGGTATTAATATTTAATATTTGAAATGCAAATGTTTTTAAATGGATATTTGCCCTTGTTGTAAACAGATATATCTCTACATGAATGTTGATATATAAAAATAAATAATAAATAAGGGAATATGGAGGAAAATAAATAGGGTGCAAGAGTATATGAGTGAGTGTAAAAAGATGAGTGTTTCATACATGCTCCATACACCCCCCAAGCAACTGCAACACACACATCTGAAATAATGCACATGCAGGTCATGGAGTTATAAAAATATGCTCTTTAAATTGCCATATATTTCCAGACTTGCTTTATTATTATCTTGACATTTACATAGCATTATAAACTAGGGCATGTCTCAACAAATTATATATAGGTACAATAAGTCCCTATCCCAGAAAGCTTACAATCTAAAAGATAGATTTTAAAAGCCCTGCCCATGCCAAAAGTGGGAGATAAACGCACAAGTTGGGCTGGCGTGTACAGAGCATATTTTATAAGCCACCCATGGACGCACACAAGTAAAAACTTTCTAAAAACGGGTGGAGCACAGGCATGTCAGGGCCTGGCCAAAAAATGGTACTGTTATGGAAGAGATGTACATAGTAAAATAAAAAAATGTAGGCCAGGCAGCAGGGTTTTAAGGGCCATGGCTAACAGGGGGAGTAGCCACTGCTATTAATTGCATCAGTAGCATGGGATCTTCTTAGTGTTTGGGTAATTGCCAGGTTCATGTGGCCTGGTTTGGCCTCTATTGGAAACAGGATGCTGGGCTTGATGGACCCTTGGTCTGACCCAGTATGGCAATTTCTTATGTTCTTAAGGATGGCTATGAAATTAAGAAGGTCTGCAAGTCCTATCCCTAAACTGGGCGAACTGGGAAAACTACCTATAGCGTCAGTGTATGTCCCTTGTAAAATTTCCACAACTTACATTGTAGATGTGGGATTTGCACGCACATGCACTGAAAAGTTTGCACACGAGCCTATTTTATAACGTGCATATACACGGGTATGTTACAAAATGGCCGCGTCCTTTGGCATGAACCAGCATACATGTATGCCAGTGAGGCTGTTTAAAAGCTACTAACTAAATGGGGAGACAGTAGGAGATAATGTGATAAGCCTAAAGTCACAATGAGTATCAGTGGCAGAGGCAGGATTTGAACTCTGATCTCTTGGCTGCCACCTACTCTCTTGAGCTTCAACCCAAGCTGGTTGGTAAAAAACCCAAGCTGGTTGGTAAAAAAAAAAAAAAAAAAAAAAAAAAGCTAAATATTTATTTTAAGAAAGCCCATTGTTCCATTTCTACAATTCATTTTGGACCACGTTACTATAAATTAAATAGCACAACTAAATGGAATTAATCAGAAATGAACCTTTATCAGCTGGCTGAAGGCATACAATTTTGCTTTATGCCTCATACTACATTCCAGGCATACAATCATTGTATTCCATTGTAAATTAATGCTTATGCAACTCACATATATTCATTACTAAAGGAATGACTTTCTAAGAAAACTGAACACATTGTTTTATGTGGATGACATATTCAAATAAACTCTGTCACCTACAGAACAGTTTGTTCTGTTTTGGTTTTTTTTTGGGGGGGGGGGGCCAAGACATGACAAAGCAATTGTAATCCAATTTGAATATCGTGCTCAATTATGTAAATAAAACCCTGTCAAACTCCATTTCCCAAGGTTAAAAGAAATGTTTGCATTTTAATGACATCACTATCTGAATGTACTGAATGTAAAATATAAAAGCAACAAATCCTATCATGTCTTGAGTTAAGCTGCAGACTGTTCATCTTTGAAAAAATTTGCCCATTAGCCAATCAAATTACAGTTTCTGTGAACATACCAATACCTCTTATTCTGTGGACATCCATAGAATATTTTTCTCACGATTCACTATTTACTAGCCAATTTTATACAGCAGCACATCTGAGGGATAAAAAGGAATTAAAATTGTAACTTTAAAATGTTTCACTGAATATGTACATATTTTACATTTTCTGGATGCTCCATGTATCCCCTTGTGATTTATATGCTACCATGTTTATGTAATATTTCAAGAATGGTATAAGAGATGATTCTATATAGTCTTAGCAGCATAAGCCTACAGAATATGTATCTTCTATCCAAATGATAAATCAATTAACAAATTATACATCAATGTTTTCTGGGATTTACCTGAGTTTGTCAGAGAAAAACTTTTCCACATACGATATTATTACTGCCAGATGTAAACCAATCAATGATCTAATATTTCTGGAAAATTCTCACATGTAAAAGCTCCAAACTACTTGATATCTTTCTTCAATAAATGTGACAGCCACACGCTTAATGTCAACAGCTTTAGGTTTATAATGCTAATCAGATTACTTAAGATAGTACACTATTTTCACAGAGATATTTGAGTTCAGCAATTATGATCCTTTCCAGGAGTTTTGATAGCAATGATTACTAGTGTCCTTGTGATTCATGGTTATTCTGAACTTTGGCATATCCTTAGGAATGGCTGTAAACTGATCCAAACCCTTTCCCCACCACAGTCATTCTCTGAGGTCAGCTGCTGTAAAGTAATACACACTTCTATCTGGACCCTCTTCATATGCAGCACAAAGTCTAGAAAATTAAAAGCATAAAGTTTCCTTGTAGGCGGTAAAGGCTGCCATAAGAAACTGTCTGGAATATCTATTGTTCTGTTTTGATAACTTGCACCACTGTGGCTTTAAAAAGAAAGCAAAAACCCACTGCATTCTCAAAATAGTTAACATACTGCCTGCCTACACTATGCAGAATGCACATTGTGGTTCACTTAACTGCCTGATTTTAGAAGGACCAAATGCCTCTTTTTCATTGGTTTGTTATTTTGTCTTCTCTAAAAAGAAAGCTAGCTATAGCAACGTGCAGGAGTGCTGATGTAATATGGAGCACCCAAATACAATGAAAATTGGAAGTATTAATTGCTGAAAGGTTGCCAGATGGCTGGCAAGGTAAATGCAAGGGTTCATATGATACAATAAAAAAAAATCAAAGATACCTGCAGGAATGTAAAACAAACTTTTTTTTTAATTATAGTAATTTGATGAGTAATTAGTTACTGTCACTGTTACTGAATATCTGGTTACAGTCACTAGTTAAATCAGAGACACAACAGTACTCTCCTAAAAAGCATGTTTTGAGTGTTAATTTTTTTGCAAAATGAGGACTGCAAAAAGAAACCAACCACCACAGAATGAGTTTATATACACACACACATATATATAAACCCCAAAAATACCACAAATAATTTGTATTGACATTCTTCAATTTAAAACCCAGAACATTATAAAACATGAATGTGGAATTTTCTAAGTAATGTGTAATCAATAGCTGCCCATCATTTGTACCCACCAGTCAATTCAATCTGTAGAAGTGCTCAGGCTTGGCTTCCGCTGATATCTTCCATCACTACTTATAAAGGACATTTGATGTTTTAAATTTAAAACAACCCATTTCAGCATTTGTACAGGACTATACAATGAACTGCATACAGGTACTATCCATTCCCCCTCCATGGAGCAAAAGCTGTGCCTCATTTTCAGACATGCCAAGTTTCACTCATTAAGTGCCAGACTCACAACAGGAGATAGTCTCATGCACTCATGCCATGAGCCCCTTTCTCTTACACATTCAGAAACGTCAGGCACCATACACAGAAATTGCACATGCACGTCCACTAGATGATTGCCTAAAGTGCCAAACTTTGCTAGGTGTGGGCCCCCAGAAAAGCCCATCTCACCGGCAGCCAAACAATAAAAGGCCTGTGGCTGCTGGTAGAGCTCACCCTGCTGGCAGCCTAAAAAGAGAGAGTGGGGCCACTGGCAGAGCCCATCCCACCAGTGGCTGGGGCAGTTAGCAGCTGAAAAAGAAAAAGGCCCAGTGTGACAGTATGTGCAGGTGAGAGAGAAGCATATATGTATGAATTAGCATGTGTGTAGGCACGGGTATTTATAAACTCAGGAAACCATGAATGATAAAGAATATTAATCACTAATATAAAGTGAACTGTTTGGTTATGAGGTGCTTTATGATAGAAAAGTTAGGGTCACCACTTAAAACAAAACATGATAATTTAAGTAAAACTTTCAACAGATATTTTCTTATGCCTAAACAGTGGCATAATAAGCAAGGGTGTGGTGCGCCCTGGGTGACAGCTAGCAGGGGGTGCCATCCAGAGGAAGGTCAGCAGCCGCGAGTGGAGTCCATCCCACTCCCAGCAGAAGAACAGAGTGGCCACTGGGCCACAAGTGGTGGAAGACAGTGAAGAGAGCAGCCAGATAGTTGCAGGCTGCTGAAGAGGGAGAGGGCCAGAATGACTGCAGGTGAGTCTATGTGATTGAGAAAGGAAGGGGTGTGAGTATGTATATCAGTAAGAGATTAGGAGCCCGTGTGTGTATGGGATTGCAGATGAATATGTAAGAGATTGGGAGCTTGCAAGTGTGTATAGAAGTGCAAGTGTATATGGGAGTGAGGTGCATGTTTGTGTGTGAGGGAGAGACAAATGGAGTCTGTGTGTGTGCAAGAGAGAGAAGAAGCCTGTGTGACGGAGGGGGGTGGCGAGAAGTGAACCTTGAGGGGGTGCCCCGGTTCCAAATACTTTAGTTAGGCCACTGTGCATAAAGCAGTGTCTCTATACTCACAATCGTTAGACTCTGCCTTTCAAAAATGTTTTGGGTTTTTTTTTTCAAAATTCCAGTACCGTACCGTTATTACCCTATCTTCCATAACGCAGGCGCTTGTCTCCAATCTTGGAGGCCCATGGTCCTTTTGTAATTCTAAAACACTAAAATATGAAAGCATGCACCTGCTTATTTTAAGCATGGTTTAGCAAGTAAAAGCGTCCACGAGCTTCAGTGCGTAGGTATAGTTTGACTGCTTACTTTTTATTTTGGCGGGGAGAAAGAGATCCAACTGGTCGGAAGGACATACTGGCCGGGCGAGGAGAAAAAAAGGGGACCGATTTAGCACCTGTGTGTCAGGGTCTCCGGACTCTCAGAGCCATAGTGCGCATGCTCAGGCTTCACATTCCCATGGCAACTGCAAGCGACCGGTGCAGGAGTTATATTCCTTCCATCAAGGTCAGCACAAAAACCGAGCCTCGCTTCACCCGAGGACCCAGTGCCTCGAGCGGCTCCCGGTCCCGCTGCACCCCCACCACTCACTCCTTCACCAGCGCCTCCAGCCTTTCATTCCCGACCAGTCGCTGTCACCTGCTGTCCCCCAACAGCCTTTCGGCAGCGCCGCGGAGCGCGCATTCACAGCACGGCACAGTATAGTTATGAAACTTAAAAAAAACCCCAAAACATAAATAAATAAATATATAAAAACGATGAAATATCTCTTACTACCCTCGAGTAATTTTACCTAAACCCAACATTTTCTCCAAGCGTGAAACTGCACGCTCTCCTCAGACAGGAAAGGTTCCTTACGCAAAATGCATGCGCACTACTCCCAGAGCCTACCCTCGAGACCGGAAGCGGCCGTTGGGATTCCAAGAGCTTCTCGCCGGCGGGTTGCCCGTGACGTCTCCGGCCTGGTGCTGGCGCGCAGGCGCGCGGCGCCGAGCCCAGCCCCTCCCCCCTTCCCCCCTCCCTCAGCACGGTGAGGGCCGGAGGTGACTGAGGAAAGGAGGAGGGCGAGAGCGAGAGCCGTGACGACGACGAGGAGCCTCCGCTGCAGGAATACTAATAAAAAAAAAAAAAAAAGAAACAAGCCCGCCTATAAATTCATAAAGCACTCCGAACCGGCGGGAAGAACAGGCACTTGGTGACGGTGTTGCTTCGAGACCTGCGGCGAGAAAGAGCCTTTCGCCGACCCTCTGTGGACAAAATGGTCTCAAAGGGTAAAACTTTCTCGCTTGCAGCCTTGAGATGGCTGTTCCCTTTCAGCCGGCGCTCGGGTTTCGTTATCGCTTGGCGGGGGTGGGGAGGGAGAGGGTAGTGTAAAGCTCCTGCGTGTCCCGCACAGGGGTCCTATGCCGGGTAAGAGGGAGGAGGGGGTGGGCAGGCAGGCCCTTGTCTTCCTGTGCTGCACTTGTTTCAGTCTTTGTTCGGCGCTTTTTACAACTAAAGATAAAAACAATTTAGGGGAGGCTGGTAAAGTAGTGTGCTGGGATAGTCCCTCTTTTTTTTGGGGGGGGGGGGGGGTACTACTACCACCACCACCAACCTCTAAATCGTGATGAAAAACTATGCTGATTATAAAAGGTGAGTGGCTGAAGGCGTTTTTGAAAGGTATTGCTGCTATTTTCTAACCCGGTAGGCCGAGCTCCTGTCCAGCTTTGTTGTTGTTGTTGGGGGATGGGCGCTGTCAGGCCTCCAAGGGCAGGTGCATGCCCAGCCGCCGCCGCTCTTTAAACTCTTTCCCTTGCACAGGCCTCTGCAAAGGGCAGCTCGTTTGATCGACTGCTTGCTACTCGACCTAGTGTTAAGTTGGAGCTCTTTAACTAGACGTGAATCTTATGAATTATTGCATCCTGTCTTATCAACCAGTGATATGAACAGAACATGTGCAGACTTCAGGGCCTAATGTGCTAACTTTTTTTTTTTTCCCCCATAGAGACACGGGGGAAACCCCTTTATTCTCTTAGGCCCTCAAGTTTGTGGCATATTTTCCTATGAGACCCACATTAGTATGTAGTAAAAGTGATCAAGCATATAAGTGCCTGTTTTTTCTAGTTCTGCTAAAAAAAATTTTAGAGCAAGTACAGTGACTATTTTTGCAGAAAATATTGTTTAACTAATAATAGGGAACATTTTAATCAAACCTTGTTTCAGAAATTCTGTGATCCAGTTATATGAAAATAAGCATGTTCCAATTTCAAATGGAAATACCTAAGCCAAAAGGTGACTAAAACGATAAAGTTGATAGAATGGCTAAAGAGGTTACTGCTGTTCAACTTGGAGAAGAGATGGCTGATATGGGATTTGATAGAAGTCTACAAAATCGTGGGGGCTAGAATGGGTAACTGCGACTTAGTTACTCTTTCAGATAATAGGACAAGGGGGCACTCCATGAAGTTAGTAAGTAGTATATTTAAAACAAATTGGGAGAAAATTCTTTTTCACTATGTACAGTTAAGCTCTAGAATTCAATGCCAGAGGATGTGGTTAAAATGGTTAGCTTAGCTGGATTAAAAAAAAGGTTTGGACAAGTTACTGGAGGAGAAGGCCTTAAACTATTAGTCAAGTTGATTTGGGGAATAGCCATTGCTTATTACTGGTATTAGTAGCATGGGATGTATTTAATGTTTGGGTACTTGCCAGTTACTTGTATCCTAGATTGATCACGATTGGAATAGGATGCTGGGCTTGATTGGATCCTTGGTCTGATCTAATATGTCGGCTTCTTATGATGATTTTGTTTTCTTGATAATACTTGATGCAAATATCTGTCCAAAGATATGAGTTGTCCCCAGAAAAACTTCCAAGGTGAAGGAACTGTAAAATCTAGGGAGAGGGGGAAAAAAGGGCAAGTTATTCCTATCCTGTTAGAGCTAGGGATGCAAAAATAGTTTGGGCACTCAGGGAATGAGATTACCATGCTAATTAAAGTTTTTTGATATGTTAGTGTCATTATCTATGTGGTTCCATGTTTACTGGTGCTGTCCTCTCTGTTCCTTCCTAGTGTAATTAAGTATTTGTAGAGTTGCATTGGATAATCAGAAATTTCCAAGAATGTATTGGAATGATAGTTCAAAACCTAGGATTCGATGAGTAGTTCTGTGTTGATCCATCTGGTTCCGCTAATCATGATTTTCTGGCTTTTAACAGATAACATCATGTTTTTGCTGTTACTGGATATTGCTGTAGTTAAGGCTGACCTAAATAGAATACAGCAACAATATGAACTTATGGGGTAATATCCAGACAGGTGTCCACCTGAGCAGCAGTGATAATCAGACCGTATGGTTTGATATCACAAATAAGATACAGAAAAGTCACACGAAGACCTGAGTTCTGAATTACAAAAATATGGGCTTTGACAAAATGGGGATATACTTGGCAGCAGTGGGCCAAATTAAAAGGAGCTATTACCAAGGCAACAAACTTATATGTTAGAAAAGTAAACAAATATACAAGAAAAAAAATAATTTGGTTCACAAAGGAGGTGGCTGAAAAAATTAATAGCAAAAAGAACAGCATTCAGGATGTATAAAGAATCCCAAAAAGAACACAGGGAAGAATACCTGGTGAAACTGAGGGAGACAAAGAAAGAAATCAAAGCAAAAGGTCATGTGGAAGAAAGGATTGCCAGAGTTTGAGAGGTGACAAAAAATATTTTTCAGATATGTTAGAGAAAGAAGGAAGGCCCGAAGTGGTATAATGAAATTGAAAGCAGACAAGGAGCAAGGTATAGAGACAGACAAAGACATGGCAGAAATATTAAACAAATACTTCAGTTCTCTGTTCAATAAAGAAGACTCTGGAGAAGGACTGCTGCTGGTTGACAGGATCATAAATGGGAATGGGGTAGACACAACTCCTTTTACTGAAGAGAATGTATGGTGTGAAGAGCTGGGAAATCTAAAAATGGAAAAGGCCATGGGGCCAGATGAGGTACATTGCAGGATACCACGGGAGCTCAGAGATGTCCTGGCAGGTCCGCTGAAAGGTTTGTTCAATTGATCCCTGGAAATGGGAGCAGTGCCATGAGATTGAAGAAGAGCGGATGTGGTCCTGCTTCACAAGAGTGGTAGCAGAGAGGAGGCTGGAAACTGCAGGCCGGTCAGCCTCACCTCCATGGTGGAAAGATTAATGGAGATTCTGTTGAAAGAGAGATTAGTAAAAAAATCTACAGTCCAGTAAGCTGCTGGAGCCAAGGCAGCATGGATTCAATAGGAGAAAGTCCTGTCAGACAAATCTGATTTCTTTTGATTGGGTGACTAGAGAATTGGATCAAGGAAGAGCACTCTGTGATTTACTTGGATTTCAGCAAAGCTTTTGATATGGACCTGCTTAGGAGGCTTGTGAATAAATGAGAATCTTGGGTGTCAACAGCAAGGTACTGGAATGGATTACAAACTGGCTGTCAGGAGATAGCGGGTAATGGTAAATGGAACCTATTCTGAAGAGAAAATGGTGTTAACGGGAGTGCCACAAGGATCAGTATTGGGACCAGCTCCATTCAATATCTTTGTAAGCGACATTGCGGAAGGGATAGAAGGTAAAATATGTCTATTTGTGGATATTACTAAGATCTACAATAGAGTGGACACGCCTGAAGGAGTAGAGAGAATGAAAAGTTATTTAAGAAAGCTTGGCTTGGTCAAAAATTTGGCAGCTGGGATTCAGTGCCAAGAAGTGCAGTGTCATGTATGTGGGATGCGATAATCCATATGTGATGAGGGTGAAAGACTGAAGTGCATGGAGTAAGAGAGGGATTTTGAGGTGTTAGTGTCTAGCGATCTGAAGGTGATAGCTAAAGCCAAAAGAATGCTGGGCTGCATAAGGAGAGGAATAACCAGTAAGAAAAAGGAGGTGGTTATGCCCTTGTATAGGTCCTTGGTGAGGCCTCATCTTGAGTACAGCATTCAGTTCTGGAGCCCGTATCTCAGGAAGAATAGGGACAAGATGGAGGTAGTCCAGAGAAGGGTGGCAAAAATGGTGTGGGGGCTGTATCAGAAGACTTATGAGAAGAGGCAGAAGGACCTAAACAATACCTTGGCAGAGAGGATGTGCAGGGGAGATATGATACAGACCTTCAGATATCTGAAAGGTTTTAATGATGCATGAACTTCAAACTTTTTCTGTCGTAAAGAAATCAGAACTAGGGTCATGAAATGAAACTCCAGCAGGGATGACTTAGAGCAAACACCAGGAAATATTTCTTCATGCAGAGGGTGGTGGATGCCTGGAATACCCTTCCAGAGGAGGTGGTGAAGACTAAAACTAAAACAAAGTGGAATGGGATAAACACTCTGGATATCTAAAGGCTAGAGCAGTGGTTCTTAACCTTTCTTCTGACGAGACACATCTGGCAGATGGTTCTCACATGTGTGACACACTGAACACATGAGTGTCATGGGGCCAATGGATGTAAAGCAGAACTAGGACATTCCCCATACAACTCACCCTACAAAAAAGATGTTCTAGTGTCATCTTAGTAACATTAACATAAACTCCCTCTACTACCAGGTGCAATAGCCCTACTTGTGAAGAGACAGAAGTTTACCACCAGTGCTTGTTCTAGTGAGAAAACACAACAAATAAGACTGCTGGTAAAATATCTCACCTCGGTCACACTTGCAGATCCAACCTTCACTAAATACAGAAAGACCACAAATTATAAGTAAGGAGATAGAAACCATAATGGAAACCCAAAAAGCCACTCTGAATGCAGTGCAAAATTGGAGAAATGGAAACACAAATATAGGGCCTTACATACTCCAGGATCTGCGGTAATGTACACAAACTAACCCGCACACAGGTACACCTCTATTATGGAATGCACTCAAACAGTAACAGCCCTATCTATAAAAAGGCAACACCACAAATATTAAATCAGGCAAAAAACACCAATACACCCCCTATTAGGAAAACAGAACAAGCTAAGCAGCTATACATCCCCTCAGAGAAATAATTATAAAACTATACTAATAAACAGAAGAAATGTTTCAAAACAACTATGAACAGAATAACATCCAACAATTAAACTCATAACAATTATTCCAAACACCAATAAAATATTTCAAAACAGCAGACACATCACATAATACCCAATAATTAAAATGGCAGTCAGTCAAGAAAAATAAACTTAAAGAAAACATCTCTACATACCCTGTCCAGCAGCTCTTCTAATCCTCTCCCTTGCAGGCCAGTAGCACACACCAGAAGCAACAGTAGCTGTTGAAACTGTCCTCTTCCTTTGGGCACATGAGTCGTCTCTCGGTCTCTCTCACACACCATTCACTTCCCATGACCAGTTTCTGTCTCTCACACATCAGTATTCTCCCGACCAGTCTCTCCCTCTCTTTCTGTCTCATATACAGGCTTCCTATTCCCATGCTTGTTCTTTCTACACGCACAGGCTTCTCATTCCCATAATCACTTTCTTTCTCACTCACACGCACAGGCTTCTCATTTCCATGCTGTCTCACACCAGTCACCTCCCCGACAGGTCTCTTAGTCACACATGCTTTCTCTTACTTACACACTCACTCTCAATCACATACATATTCTCTCACACAGGATCTTAATCACATATATGTTCTTTCCATTACACAGGCTGTCAATCGGTTGCACATTCACTTTCAATCGCACACAGGCAGACGGGCTAGCTCTCTCTATCTCTCACTCCACCCCCACCAGCACAAATGGTAGCTGCAGCAGCCTTCTCCTCCTCCAGCCCCCATGGCCCAAGAAAACAGAATCCCATTGGCCGCAGGGGGCCAGTGCGGTCTCCCTTGCTGATTCCTGGCTGCTTCTGATTTTGCTTAAGACCAATGCTACTGCTTGGGGCCACTGCTGCTGCTGCAACTTTTCAATGCAGTATGACCCTTTCTTCTTCCCAGGTGCCCCACTGCACATCACTTATCACTTCCTCTTTCAGGCCATGGGGGCAGGAAGAAGAGAGGCAGTTGCTGACTTCCACTAACACTGGGATTGAACGTGCTGATAGCTTGGGCAGCAGTGGAAGAACGTCTGCTTCTCGCTTGGTGCAGGAAGGGGAGGGAAGAGCAGTGGGAGACCGGGTAACACCTGCCACAAGGTGCTTGGTGACAAACTGGTTGTGAATCGCTGAGCTAGAGTTTGGAAATGAAGAAAAGGGTGCATGGGGGGTAATTTGCTGATGCGGCGGTTACTACCCTTGATACTTTTGATGCAACTACAACATTGCTTTCTGCTTCAACAGAAGGGAAAAAGGAAGTTAGATTCAGACAACTGCGGGCCCCAACCTCTACGGTCTGGGGATCTGATAAGCATGGGGGTAACCTGCACAGAGCAGCAATTACTGCCCGTAACAGAAGGCAAGGGATTAATACCCTTAACCAAAGTCTTTCTGCTTTTGACAGAACTACATCACTCTCCGCTTTGATGGCGGTGGGAGTGAGCTGGGGTTGAAGACTAATTGGATTCAGGCTCCTACCAGTATGGGCCCTGACATTTTTTATGATTTAGGGTACTGATACTCGGATATAAGTGAAAAAGTACAGGACTGCTTAAGAACATAAGATATGCCATACTGGATCAGATCAAGGGTCCATCAAGCCCAGTATCCTGTTTCCTACAGTGGCCAATCCAAGTCACAAGAAACTGAAAAGAACCCAAACATTAAATAAATCACAAGTTTCTAAGGCCAAGTCCATAAGCAAAACACATCAGCACTGTGTGAATTTTCAAGAAGGCTCATCAAATAACTGCATGCAGTGGCAATTGCTACCCTTAAAAGAAACATGGGGTAACCTGCATGGTGCGGCAGATGCTAGCATATGCTTGCTGGGAGACTAGATGGACCATTTGGCTTTTCTGCCATCATTACTATGTTACTGTGTTCCCTTCTTTCATTAATGCTAATGTCATAAATAAGAAATTTATATTTTCTTGCTCAATAAGTTATAACAATCTGCAGATAATCGGACTTTTTAGGACAATAAATGGTGTAAGCGCACTCAGGTTCCAGGTTCTGGGCAAGTTTTGTTCCCTTGTTTGGGATAAGAAAAATGTCAGTGTTTATGGTTTCAAGACTTGGGTTTAGTTGTGTGTTTTTAGATCCATTTCAGCAAGTGCCAATCTGTTATGGGTAGAAAATACATGAATACAGTATTCAGTTTGGGAAGATGCAAGGAAAACAGAATCCAGAAGATTTTACAATTGCACATTCTTGAACTTTTGTGCTGAATTCACCGGCCTTGATCAGACTAGAAAAGGGAGGATTTTTTATCTTATTGATGATAATTGAAGGCTGCTACATGATGGAATTTTAAAGGTCATACTCTGTTTTTTAATCAGCCAGATGGATCATGACTTGCCTGCTTCATTGTCTGAGCAGGTTGGACTAGGCTATAACTGGGGAACTGATTTGTCTAGCTGGTGCAAGTGTGTGCTTTTTTTTTTCCCCCATTCAAAACCTTTTTAAACCCACTAGGTGTCCTGACCATGGCCTCTGTGAAAATACTTTCTCAAATTTGTTTCTTTTAAGGGGTATCCCTTGGACTTAATATTTGAAAGTATACATGCCTAGCCTCTGTTTACTTTTTCCACTTACAATTTTATAAACCTAATCTGCATAGTCTCACATCATAGGGGAATTGTTCCATCCCGTTTTATATCGTAGACCACCATGGTCATATTCTGGAATGACAGTATACAAATGCTCGCAAACACATTTTTTGTTGACCTTTTCTAGTTCTGCTGTATCTTTTTTTTTTTTTTTGAGCTGGGGTTACCAGAACGGCATACGTCATTCAGTGTGGTTGCACCATGGATCAATGCCAAGACAGTATGATATTTTACCTTTTTTTTTTTTTTTTTTTCCGTTCCTAACATTCTACTTTAACTATTGCCTCGCTCTAAGCTGAGAATGTCTATATATTGTCCACAGCAATTTTCCCGTTTGACAATGCCTAATAGTGGAACCCAGCATTGTGTTTCTATAACATGATTTTTTCGCCATGTGCATCATTTTGCACTTGTCCACATTAAATTTCATCTGACATTTAGATGCATAGATCTGCAGTCTCACAATGTCAGTTTTGCAGTTCCTCACATCTTACTTGTCTTAATTTTGTGTCTTCTGCAAATTTGATCAACTCGCTCATTATTTCCCTTTTTTTGCAGATCATTTATAAATGTTAAACAGCTCAAGTCCCAGTACAGATTCCTGAGGCACTCCACTATTTTACCTTTCTCCACTGGGAAAACACCATATAGTTTGTTCCCTGTTTTTAACCTGTTACCAGTCCACAATAGGACATCACCTTCTAACCCATGACTTCTTAATTTCCTGAGGACTCTCTCTCATGGGGCGCACTTTGCCAGATGATGGTTCTGGATAATCAGTAAAGGTGTATACATTCATAAAGCATCCTGGATCACATTTGAGTGAAATTCTACATTGCTGCATCGTTCCAGAAAATGGCTGCTTTTATTTCTGTGATCTGACTGATAAATAGGCTTATCAATACACATGTATTTGTTCTTGTTATCTTACAAATGTATCAAATACACAACACAGAAATAGCTGAAAAGCTATCAAACTGACTTCATGTAACATCTTGATACCAAAGCACATTTGCCTATTATAGAAAGTCAGTGCCTTTTTGTTCATTCTTGGATTTCTCTCTCAAATTTTACTTGTTTTCCTGGTTTTCTTTTGCTGTTTGTGGTACCTTTTCAGCTCTTTGTAGTTTTAAACTTGCTGATTTTTTTTTTTTTTCTGGCATTGGTAAATAACATCTAAAGTTTTTGTTTAAGTTGTGCTGCTGGTTGGCAGTCTCAGGAACTGAAAGCCCACTTCAGTTCTGGCTAGGGTGTGGATGTTTCGCACAGGATTGTTTTTAAAGATGTATTTTTGTTACTTTTTTTTAATTGCCTTAATCCATAGGAAGATCAACTAAGAATGAATTGTATAATAGAGTTTAAAATTTTTCAGTTTGATTTGGGAATTGAGCCCTTTCTGTGTACTGTTTCTCCGGTTCAGCTCTGAAAGAGTCTTGTCCTGGTAGAGTTGTTGTGTATATGGCATTTTTTATTCATATATTGTGAAGCCTAGGACAATATTGACATTAGAAGGCAGTACCGGAAGCTGTTCTTATTCCTATAAAAGAGGGTCCTAGATCTACATTAATGGAAGATTATATATAATATGCTATGCTTGTGAGGTTGTTTAAAAAAAAAAAAAAAAAACCCCGCCCCCCCCCCCCCCCCCAAAAAAACAAAAAACTGAAGCTTTTCTTATGTACAGGATGCATCACCTACAAACTGGAGAAGACACTTTTTCCTATGAGTCCAACAGGATAAACATCCTGCATGAGACTAAATGCACAATTGAATCTTTATGGGTAGAAATTGGTAGTGCGGTAATAATGGGCGACTTCAATTACCCCAATATTGACTGGGTAAATGTATCATTGGGACACGCTAGAGAGATAAAGTTCCTGGATGGAATAAATGATAGCTTTATGGAGCAATTGGTTCAGGAACCGACGAGAGAGGGAGCAATTTTAGATCTAATTCTCAGTGGCGAACAGGATTTGGTGAGAGAGGTAATGGTGGTGGGGCCGCTTGGCAATAGTGATCATAATATGATCAAACTTGATTTAATGACTGGAAGGGGGACAGTAAGCAAATCCACGGCTCTCGTGCAAAACTTTCAAAAGGGAAACTTTGATAAAATGAGAAAAACAGTTAGAAAAAAAAACTGAAAGGAGCAGCTACAAAAGTAAAAAGTGTGCAAGAGGCGTGGTCATGGTTAAAAAAAAAAAATACCATCCTAGAAGCACAATCCAGATGTATTCCACACATTAAGAAAGGTGGAAAGAAGGCAAAACTATTACCGGCATGGTTAAAAGGGAAGGTGAAAGAAGCTATTTTAGCCAAAAGATCTTCATTCAAAAATTGGAAAAAGGATCCAACAGAAGAAAATAGGATAATGCATAAACATTGGCAAGTTAAATGTAAGACATTGATAAGACAGGCTAAGAGAGAATTTGAAAAGAAGTTGACCGTAGAGGCAAAAACTCACAGTAAAAGCCTTTTTAAATATATCCGAAGCAGAAAGCCTGTGAGGGAGTCAGTTGGACTGTTAGAGCGAGGTGTTAAAGGGGCACTTAGAGAAGATAAGGCCAGCGCGGAAAGATTAAATGATTACTTTGCTTCGGTGTTTACTGAAGAGGATGTTGGGGAGGTACTCATACTGGAGAAGGTTTTCATGGGTAATGATTCAGATGGACTGAACCAAATCACAGTGAACCTAGAAGATGTGGTAGACCTGATTGACAAACTGAAGAGTAGTAAATCACCTGGACCGGATGGTATACACCCCAGAGTTCTGAAGGAACTAAAAAATGAAATTTCAGACCTATTGGTAAAAATTTGTGACCTGTCATTAAAATCATCCATTGTACCTGAAGACTGGAGAATAGCTAATGTAACCCCCATATTTAAAAAGGGCTCCAGGGGCAATCCGAGAAACTACAGACCGGTTAGCCTGACTTCAGTGCCAGGAAAAATAGTGGAAAGTGTTCTAAACATCAAAATCACAAACATATAGAAAGTCATGGTTTAATGGAACAAAGTCAGCATGGCTTTACCCAAGGCAAGTCTTGCCTCACACATCTGCTTCACTTTTTTGAAGGAGTTAATAAACATGTGGATAAAGGTGAACCTGTGGATGTAGTATACTTGGATTTTCAGAAGGCATTTGACAAAGTTCCTCATGAAAGGCTTCTAGGAAAAGTAAAAAGTCATGGGATAGGTGGCGATGTCCTTTCGTGGATTACAAACTGGCTAAAAGACAGGAAACAGAGAAGGATTAAATGGACAATTTTCTCAGTGGAAGGGAGTGGGCAGTGGGGTGCCTCAGGGATCTGTATTGGGACCCTTACTTTTTCAATATATTTATAAATGATTTGGAAAGAAATACGACGAGTGAGGTTATCAAATTTGCAGATGATACAAAATTGTTCAGAGTAGTTAAATCACAAGCAGATTGTGATAAATTGCAGGAAGACCTTGTGAGGCTGGAAAATTGGGCATCAAAATGGCAAATGAAATTCAATGTGGACAAGTGCAAGGTGATGCATATAGGGAAAAATAACCCATGCTATAGTTACACAATGTTAGGTTCCATATTAGGTGCTACTACCCAAGAAAGAGATCTAGGCGTCATAGTGGATAACACATTGAAATCGTCGGTTCAGTGTGCTGCGGCAGTCAAAAAAGCCAACAGAATGTTGGGAATTATTAGAAAGGGAATGGTGAATAAAACGGAAAATGTAATAATGCCTCTGTATCGCTTCATGGTGAGACCACACCTTTGAATACTGTGTACAATTCTGGTCACCGCATTTCAAAAAAGATATAATTGCAATGGAGAAGGTACAGAGAAGGGCGACCAAAATGATAAAGGGAATGGAACAGCTCCCCTATGAGGAAAGACTGAAGAGGTTAGGGCTGTTCAGCTTGGAGAAGAGATGGCTGAGGGTGAATATGATAGATGTGTTTAAAATCATGAGAGGTCTAGAACGGGTAGATGTGAGTCGGTTTTTTACTCTTTCGGATAATGGAAAGACTAGGGAGCACTCCATGAAGTTAGCATGTGGCACATTTTAAAACTAATCTGAGAGAGATCTTTTTCACTCAACACACAATTAAACACTGGAATTTGATGCCAGAAGATGTGGTTAGTGCAGTTTAAAAAAGGATTGGATAAGTTCTTGGAGGAGAAGTCCATTACCTGCTATTAATTAAGTTGACTTAGATAATAACCACCGCTATTACTAGCAACTATAACATGGAATAGACTTAGTTTTTGGGTACTTGCCAGGTTCTTATGGCCTGGAATGGCCACTGTTGGAAACAGGATGCTGGGCTTGATGGACCCTTGGTCTGACCCAGTATGGCATGTTCTTAACTTTGAGTTAGAAGAATGAAACCTCATATGGAGAGGCAGTGAAGACATTTGATTCTTGGGTTGTTGTCACAGAGCTCTGTAATGGGCAAATATAAACTGTCTAATACAAATGGCTGCATCCCCTACTGCTTACAAAACAATATACTCAAAGCACTTGTTTCAGCAAGGTTTGCAGCAAGACTTTGAAAATCAGGGGCCTTGCCCCTTTATGATTGTGGAACAAATAAACAGTGGAGAAAATTGCTCCAGTATCATTGCAATGAATGACTCTTTGTTACAGATACACTAAGAATATTTCCCATGTTCAGAATATTGGGGGCAGAGAGCTGCAGCACTTCTGGAAACAAGTGATTATGTTCAAAACTAGCTGAGTGCTCAATATATTGTCTAAACTTGCACAAAACGGCAGTTGCTACTCTTTAAGGAAGGCATGGGGGTAACTTGCATGGAGCGGAAATTACTACTGTAAGCAAACTGCTGGGCAGACTGGATGGATCGTTTAGCTCTTTACCTGCTGTCATTCCTATGTTATGTTACTATGTTTTCAGCTTATTTAGTAAAAGGCAGATTTACCGATGAGCTATAGTTGTCTCTAGTGTAAAAGCAGCCTTTTTGTCTTATAATATTGGAAATGTTCATTCCCTTCAGCTTGACAACATGACTCAGACTAGAGACACTGCATGCATCATTCAATAAATTCCTAAATATATTTTAATGCAGACAGATTTTGATAAGTGTGAAAATTCTCTGCAATTCATAGAAATTTTACATGGCATCCCCGAATAGAAGAAATCCTGTCAACACTGTGTCTGGATTTTGACTAACCGGCCCAGCTTTACAGTCTCATTCCAAGGTTTTGGTGAAAAGGCTCTGGTATCTTGTGATGTTATTTCATGAGTCTCCTCTCACTGGCAACAAGGACTGAAGGAATGCTGTTCCACCTTTCAATAAATATCAGTGGTTTGACTCTTGAGTATGGTTACAGAGGGGCCAACGCAATATGGCTTGCTAGAATAACTCCCAAAGCAGTAATGGGATTCGCATGTGCAAACAGTGCATAATTAATAGCGCTCATCACATGTAAATGAGGCTATTAGCTATTACCCCCAATTTAAAAATCACTATGCGCCTGACGCGCACTTTTTAACGTAGAACATTTTACGCCTACCCTGGAGCAGGCATAAAGTCTTTTTGCATGTCAAGGGCTCAACTTAAAAACAAAAAATACCATTTTCCTGTGGTTCCTTGTACTTAGTATTGTCAAAGTAGCACCAAGCAAAATTAAAAAGACTTGCCTGAAATAAAAAAACATTTCTGGGCACACAATATACACACTCTAGGCCGTGTATATTGTGCCGGTCAATTAGCTGCTGCGGGATAAAACATCAGTTTTCCTAATCCACACACAGCCGTGTCTCCTGGACTCCCAATAAGACGCACAATTTCTTCTAGCGCATCCTTTTTAACATGACAGTTCATTAGCATATTTCGTCGCATGCCCAGGAGAGGGGGATGGGCACGTTAGGAAAGCGGGTGCTCAATAAGAGTGCATCAGCCTGAGAATCCGACTGCTGTTTGCCCATTTTCATTTCTGCTGCAATGCTGTAGACCCCAGTTGGCCTCTGCCTTTCTCCTCACTTCTTCACAACTAGGGCTGTACAGGTGTTCTTGACCTCTATTACTGCTTTTTGTCTCTGTCACCTTCAGTGGGAGGCCAGTCCATGGCTAGATCATGGCTATGTTGCCCTGTTGCTATGGGACTGCTCTCTGTTGGGCTGCAGGACTGCAAGTCTTCATTTGCAGCTAGCCAGGCCTTCTCACTATCTTTATATTGCCCCCTTCCTCCCAATTTAGCTTAGATATCACAGTAACAGTCTTCAGCTAGGTTCCACAAAGCACTTTGGAACTTGGCCAGTGTGGACTCCAAGTAGAATCATTAGGTATCAATCTTGGGATGCCATTCCCCCCTCCATAGGCTGTGAGCAACGCCTCTGAGCTTGGAGCTGAAGTTTCACCCAGAAATCAAACCCTGGTCTTCTGTATGGCAGTGCACAGCTCTTGCCACTGAGTCACTGGGCCAGCCCGAAGTGTGTGGTTAATGTTTTAGCCCTACGAGTTTGTCATGCATTTAGACTGTGTGGGTGGTTGAGATGGTTTTGTTTGTACTTGTATGTTAAACACTCTGCATGCCTTAGCAGTTTGATTATTGTTAGTGTTTCCTAGTTCTATTACATCATCTTGCTTTTATAAAATTAAATTCTGATACATTCAGGGATGCATCTTCTTGAAGTCTTAAGTATTTTTTTTTTAAATACATAGGAGCTGATGTAATGTGCGCTGAAGCTGCCGTGGATTTGTGCATGGATGAATGCGTGTTTGTACGCGTATTTTCCCGCGCAAAGCCCTATACGGGAATGTAATGGTTTTGTGTTCAGGAAAAAAGCACATACAGACGTGCTTACAGACCCACGGTTTTTCCTGCGTGCTAACGGCATGCAAAGGAAGTGATTAGCTAATCATAGGCAATGCAGGGAGCTGCGCTAATGCTAGTGCAGGTTTTTTTTACCACTATGGTCAGGGCACGAGTTAAGTGTCAGCGCCGACTATGTCTGCATCAGAGCGTCCTGAAAACCACCTTGCTGAGCACCTATCTCTGTGTCCAAGTGGCCAGCTTAGGTAGGTGCTTCCCTGGGCGCTGAGCTGAACGATGGCCAGAAGAGCGCCTGAGCAGCAAGATTAGCTAGGTGCCTTTCTGGGTGCCCGATCTTAAAGATTTTACTGCCACGAAAAGAGCATGAGGGGCCTGATAGGTGTTCAGCCAGGCGCTTATCTCGACTTCAGCGTGGCCAGCTTAGCAAAGCGCTTTTCACGGCATCAGAGGTAGGCGCTTCCTGGGTGGACAGATACACGTCCAGAAGAGCGGCACGATTGTTGTGAATTATCACCCATGAAAATACTTGCCATGTTTTCTGCAGCACAGTTATTGGAAATATTAAAAATACTTTCCAGTGTCATACTTCCACTTAATAGGGAGACCTGTTCGCTCGCTCACTCGCTTTTATGCTCGGATTATCGGTGCAGATTTTGAGCGCGGATGCGGCTGCTTATTACATAGACCCTGTACCACACTTAGGTACGTGCATTTTTCCGTACATGTGCAGATTTCTGCACGCAAATCATTTACATAATTTATCTCTTTACATCCCGCAGAAGCGGCAGCTTCAGCCACGTGAGGTGATAATAACCCACGTACATAACGAGTGCCTGTTTGCTTTGAATCTTATTACATCGGCCCCATAGAATGCTATGTAAATGAGTTGGTGCATATGTTGAGGTTTGGTTATCGGTGTTGGTAAGTGGCCACATAATAGCCAGCCTACATAAGTAGTGGAAAATGGTGAAGGCACACAATGATTTGGCCACCAATTTTCATGAGTAGGTGGTGAAATGATTATCAAGCTTCAAAGCAATTTCAGCCATTCTGTTTAGTTTTCACTCTTGGTGGTCTCTTGGGCAACCAGAGAAAACCAAGCAGTAATGTATGGAAATTGCACCATTTGAATAACCATCCAGAACCTAGTGAATATGATACCCTTTTTAGCCAGTGCTATTAGTCATCACTAAAGTGACTTTTTTTTCCCATTGAATAGGAAAAATGAGAAGGACCCATCACATCCTGTAGCTCGTAGTTAAGGCAAGCCTTTTTCCATGATGCCATACCATGAGTAATTTTGAAAAAGGAAGGGCAGTGTTTTCTGTTCTAGATAATTTTTTCTTTAGTGTCTAGTTAGAGATCGTTTTAGGGAAAGGTCAGAATAATCATACAATTTATATAAAGAGCTCAACTCTCTACCTCTGCACTTTAGATTCTTTCAAGCTGATGATCTAAGTGCAAGAGTTACTATTGAAATGTGACATTCATAGTTGGATCTCAAGCTAGAAGATATTAACATTTTGGCATGTGGTTATAAATCTCAAAAAAGGTCTTGGTGCTTGGAATAGAGGACATCTAATCATAAAGCAGAGATTTTAAACCACAGCAATCTGCAACTCTAAACTTAGGTTAGTTTTGACACTGTTAAAACATTGTCATGACCAAAGGCAACCTGATGCAATTAGAGCTGCCTGGACATTCCAGTCCCAATTTAATAAGTCTCTCATATATTTAAATGTACATAGAAAAATTTCCTTTAAATACATTTTTTTTCATATCTATAGAAACCATGTAACTTACTCCTGGTGTCTGTTATGTATATGTTTTAATTTTGTATGCTTTTTATGATTTAATGTGTTTTAAGCTGTTGGTTTAAAACATTGTGTTTTTGTTTTCTGTTTTGAGCACAGTTTTACCCAGATGAATAAGAAACAAACAAAAAGATGGTTTCATTTGTTTGAATGATAGGAGTTCGTAATAATATGAAAATTTTTTATTTTACCAGTCTGAGAATTCATAATCAGATTCATGGATCTATAGCTCTCTGAGAGATCCACCACTGCTGTAAAAATATGCAATGTACCTTGCTGGAATTGTAATTTGCATTTCAGGGGGGGGGGGGAAGACATGTAGTCAATCGCTGTGTACTGTTTTGTTCATATTTTCTATACCAGTGTTTTTCTTTTTAGTTCTTTTGGGTTAGTGTCTCCAGATGGGTTTATTTTGTGCATAATTGGGGGGACGGGACAGACTGCTGTATTATGGCTGATTTTCCTCTCATCCCAAGGTGAGGGTTTAGCTTACTTTTATTTTCTGTACAAATATCAAAGGATTGCAGAGAAATTGATCGGGTGCTGTGGAGCAAGGTTGAAGCTAAAGAAAGGTTGTCAGAAAATCATAGCCTTTTTATTCTCTTCTGCAATTAGCTCATGGATTTCACTATTTTAGGGGAGTAGTAAATTTTATGGAGGTTTGGTAAGGAGCAGATTGTGACTACAAGGATGAAAGAGTTCATCAAGCTCCTCAGTAACAGCATTTTCATTGCTTTCTCTTCCTGGAATGTTAAATTCAGAGCTGAATTTGTGAGCAAGTTTAAGACTTGGCAGAGACAAAGGCCAGATATGTTTCTGTGATCTGTTGTCTCGAAAGCGACCATCAGATGTACAAGAATCTCTCGGCTTTCAGTTCTTACTTGTGCCAGGTCTGGCTGAATAGAAGTAAAATATGCCTTGTAAACCTGCAAGCATCCTTTTGGTGACAATATCCTCTAAAAGGGGTTAGGTTTAACAGTCCTGTGACATTTGTTGTTTTTGTCCCAGCCTAGAGAAAAAAAATATACCCCATTAGTCTGTTATGGCAACTGAAAGTTTGTTCTCTATGGTGCTGGCATAAAATCTATGTGAATTAAGGGTGAACCCCACTTTGAATTCCTTGGGGAAGGTTGTGAGTGAGGATATGCCAGTGTCTCCTCTTCCATTCTGCAGGCCCATGCTGATTCAGTGATCGGGAGAAACTCTATCGCTTGCTTGACTCAAGAATACAGGAAATAATTTTGAACCAGATGAAGTTTTAAATTGAAATACAGTTCTGTATGTCTTAAAATAGTACTTCTGGCAACATTTAGTACTCCTGCAGTGTAACTTGAAGTCTGTACCTCCTTTTTATTTTTTATTCTATCCCCAGTTCCACCGCCAAGTTAGACCTTGCTTTACCAAATTTAGTTTTTAACTAACTTTTCTAAGCAAGCCTTCAATTTTTAAGAGTTTAAACTGTGTAGAGTTGTAAGGAATGGATACCTCCTTTTAAATGTAATTTTGGCAAGAAGCAGATTATATGCAAATTCAAAAATTTCACAGAAATTTGTGTGGTGGTCTTGAAATTCCCATAAGCTTATTTTGTCAGAACTTTAAGTGCAACATCAACAATACACGTTTCCTGTTATAGGTCCTGCAGCCTCTGCAGATATCAGCACTCCACATCTTCATTGGGAATGTTTGTTTGATTTATAGCTTAAAGTACAACTTCCTCTTGCTCAAGGTGTGGGTGATGGTGTCCAGAAGTCTGAGAAGCAGTCAGCCCCCAGGGCACTGAGGAATTGTGCGCTCTCTGTCAACTGGTTACCTGCTGCACCACTACAGCGTCAGTTCTTTGGACAAGAGCGATATGTTTTTCTATAGTTCAGGCATAAGAACATAAGAAATTGCCATGCTGGGTCAGACCAAGGGTCCATCAAGCCCAGCATCCTGCCCCCAACAGAGGCCAAACCAGGCCACAAGAACCCGGCAATTACCCAAACACTAAGAAGATCCCAAGCTACTGATGCAATTAATAGCAGTGGCTGTTCCCTAAGTCAGCTTGATTAATAGCCATTAATGGACTTCTCCTCCAAGAACTTATCCAAACCTTTTTTTGAACCCAACTACACTAACTGCACTAACCACATCCTCTGGCAACTGGCACACTCCCTATAACACAGTAAGCTACTCATATTGATCCCCAATGCAAGACAATTTCATAACACTACTGAGGTGGCTTCTGTCCTAAGACCTTTAAAACTGAAGCCCACAGGTGCCAACTGTTTTTTTTTTTTTTTTTTTTTTTTTATAAAGGTAAAGAAAACAAATTTAAAAAATGAGACTGTCAAAACTGCAGCAGCCATGGCAGCATAGTCCTACTCTGCTAAGGAGTGAACACTGATAAGGGAGGAATGTGTTGCCAAGTTTAGAGGAAGACGTGAACGTTTCACATATCAGCTCTAGTCTATTACACCACCCCAAGCAAAGGAGCCCAGTGGTACTGACTGTGGAGAAGAAGATTAAAATTACTTGCTATGGAATAAGATCTGGTTGATCCATGCAGCATGTGAGAATATTGCAATTACTGGAATATCACAGTCAATATGGATCAATCAGATACAGCAAGGATTAAGCAATCAATCTTTTGGAGTGTAGGAGCATTGCAGGTTTGCCTATAGAAGAATTAAAAAAAAAAAAATTTTCATACATAGGGAGAGTAACTTTTAAAATCAGTGCACACCCATATATACATGTATATGGGCACATGGCAACATACACTGAAATCTTATATCCTGCGCACATATAGGTGCACATGTATGTGTGCTCCTAATTTTAACCATGGACACGAACAGCTGGGAATTGTCTGCATTTAAACACACAAGTGAGTAAACTGTAATGTGTATAAAGGAAAGGACCAGTTTAACCAGTCTATATCTAGGCCATCAAGACTCCCCTGACTCTTTAGCCTGCACTCCCCCCCCCCCCCCCCCCCCCCAGTTTACCCAGACCCCTCAAGCACTTCATATGCTTTTATTCAGAATTACACCTGATGAGTAGCAAAAATAAATGCATATGGAAATGAACTGGATGCCCACTGCATTCATGGCACTACATACGCACATACCTCTTTGCCCCGCCCTTTTGATTTTACACAGTGAGATATTCGCACATTGTAAGTGTATGTGGCAGGTTTATAAAATTGGATGGAGATGCACATATGTACTAGATGCAGGCACATCTGTGCTTTTTGGTGCACGCATCTTACAATTCACCTTTATAATGTGTTACTACGTCTGAAAAACCTTCACAAAAGGCTGAAGGCATTTGTTATTTTTAAATTAAATGTCTACTACGCTTCCTAAATAGGTCTCCCTTATAAACAGACTGCAAGCCTCTTTAATTGTAGGTTTACTCAGCTCCTGAGGCTTTCTATATCTGCATTATGAGGCAATCAGGTTAAAATTGATAGCACCGCAGACCTAAATGAAGATCTTACAAGTTATACAGTTCAATAACAGTGAACCACATTACTTTGGGAAGTTTGGGTGTTTTTGTTTTTTTTAAAGAATTATTTAAAATAAGCAATGGAATCTTTTTTTTTTTTTTTTTTTTTTTTTTTTTTTTGTTTGTTCATTCCACTAATGCAAATCCATTTTTTATTTTAAAACTAGTGATGCTTTTGTAGGGAGGCATTCAATTACTTTAACTGAATGTCCTGATGTGTTTTTATAATCAGATTATGGAATTAGCCAACTGCTCTGCAATGTCTAATTTTGTTTAAAGGATATTTCATGTCAGTCATATCAGGACTAGATCTCCTGCATCCTTAAAGTGTCACCATTCGGTCTTCGTTTCACGAAATGTGAAATACATGAGTGAAAGTTTGAAGCTCTTCATTATGGATCAGTGTAAAGCAGAATATGGCAGTCCTGTTTATTATCAGTAATCCGTCTGCATTATTAATGTATGCAAAGAAGGAACACAGCAGCAATAGCTGGTAAAGGATAGGCAGGGAAGAAACTATTAAACACAGAGTTGCTCTCTTTAAATATGGCGGACTATCAAATCACTCTACAAAAAACTGTAGACAGTCAAAATTAGCTTTAATTTATTCTCTTGGGCATTTCTATCTGGAAATGAGCTGCTTACAGTATGGGATGAAGATAATTTAGTTATCCTTTGGACAGGAAAACTAATGTCTCCTTGGACCACGTTCCATAGGAGAGGCCTGCAGACCTGATTTATCTAGCATTAGCCACAGCCCAGGTAGGATCTCTTTCACCTGGAGATACCCAGATGTGTCTGAGAATCTTTAGGTGGTTATATGAGTAGCCTTCGGAAAAGTAAGAGTCATTTTCCTGCTAACATCCAAGAATGGGGAGCTATCTAACTTCACTACTCCAAGGAATGAGAAGGAGAGCGAACTTGGAAGTGTTTTTTGGAGGGGTTCTTTTGTCCTTTTTTTCATTTTCCTTCTAAACTTTGCACTATCCCCTCTACTCCCTGCCTCTTTCATTCCCTCCAGCCACTTCCCTACTCTACCCCTAAACCCCCTTCACCATACTAGTACAGTTCATTGAGTCAGGGGCTGCAGCTTCTCAGCGCAGGGCCTAAGACTAATAACAGTAGTAGTTTCCTTGGCCAAGTCCTACCAACAGCTTCTCTGCTTTGACTGGGTAGCAGGTGCCTGGACAATCTGGCACCTGGTTTCTTTTCCAGCCTTGCCAAAAATGTTAATAGTCCTATAATGTCAAAGGTGGGGTTTTTTTTGTTTGTTTTTTTAAGCTTTTCCATGTAATCACATCTTAGAAATCTTCAGTTCAGAGGGGAACCTCCTTTTTGTGAACATATTTCAGACTTGGCAAAGTAGCAGAGAAGGCGTTGACCTGTGAAAATTCCTAACAGTCCTGGACGTTGTGTTTGTAAAAATGAGTCGTCCTCCACAGTTCTGTACAGGGAATGATTCATTCATTATGCAATGTTTCAGTGGCATAAAACTAGTGTTGTAGGCTACAGTTTTATAAGAGATAATTTCCTTATGAAACTCTGTGAACATGTACAAAAAAGCTACAGTACCATTTAAAAACGTAACAGGAATGTAGTCAGCAGTGGTTTATAACTCAGAGTTGATGTCATTTCTCTGAAATAGAGCTCTGCTCCAGCGGAAGAAACCAGGCAAAGTGCTCTACCACGGGGATAGGGAAGAGAAGGAAAATGTCTCTAAAACAAGTCTTAACGTTTATTGGTGTTACATCAGTTTTGAAAGCACCTGACTTTCTGTCACACTTCAACTTTACTCTTTTTTGAAAATAACCTGAACCTCATCAAGTTCTGGTAAATTTTAAAAGGTGGAGCTTGTAGGGCCATGCCAGTTCCAATATTTTACACTACACAGAAAAATTTAAAAGAGAAGCTGGAGTAGCATGAGGTAAGTTGTCTTACCAAAGGTGAGCTGGTTGATTTTATATATAAAAAAACTGAAGATTTCTAAGATGTGATTACATGGAAATGTATAATTTCCTTACCTCATGCTACTCCACTAATATATAATAGTCATGGAATAGGAGGCAAAGTCCTACCATGCATTGGGACCTAGTTTAAAAGACAGGAAACAAAGGGTAGGACTAAATGGTCAGCTTTCCAAATGGAGGAAGGTCATTAGTGGAGTAGCGCTGGGATCTATGCTGTTTAACATTTTATAATTGCTCTGGAAAAGGGAACAACTAGAGGAGATCAAATTTTGCACATGACACACAATTATTCAAAGTTGTCAAGACAGCAGTGATTTAATTGAAACTAAGTAGGGTGCATCAAGAACTCTTTCAAATCTCTCCATAACATGACTTTTAGAAAATATTGATTTCTTGGAAAAGGATGTGATAAAGCCAACATTCTTGGTCATAATGGTACTGGCAGTGCTTTTTGTTTGCATTGGAGGAATGTGCGAGGATTCAAATTAAATGGTACTTTCTGATGTTAAGATAGTGGCAAACAGATTTCATTTTCTAAGTTTCATGGAAAGTATTTTTTTATAGCAGCTATTAGGACATAATTTCTGTCATGTGTTAATTATATAATGACTTTGATATATAGTAGAGCATGAGTAATCCAGAATGGTTGAGATGGGGGCCATTCTAGATTATTATTTTTTTTTTTGGATAATTAGTTCCCCTGGTTTGTTTGGGTTTGTGGGTTTTTTTTGTTTTTTTAAAGAAAAGGAAACTGAGAAACAATGAGTGGTACTCAAACAGTTGCTGGCGCATAATACCTTTTAGTGGTAAGTGACTTGTGTTAAGCATCATTTTAGGGTAGAAGAAGCTGTTCTTATCAGGGGATGTGACAGGTCTTCAGACTAGTCCCTGGCAGCTGATGGGCTTGATGCTGTGTAGACTGCCGCACCAAGGTTATGACTTCCTCAATAACTTGATCAGTGTTGGCTTCTTCATACAAACAGGCTTCTCTCTTAAAAGCTTTTCCTATAACATGTGCATCTGCGTGATTTCTACAAAAGCAGAATATGTGGCTCCATATTACGGGCAGCTGCCTAGAAAAAGCATCTTGGAGTCATTGTGGACAATAGTTTAATCCTTGGTTCAGTGTGCGGCAGCAGTCAAAGAAGCAAACAATGGAAAATGAAACAGCAATTCTCAAAATGCAACCACACTCTAGTATTATGTGCAGTACCGGTCATCCCATCTCAAGAAAAGTATAGCAGAACTAGGAAAAATACAAAGAAAAGTAACTGGAATGGAACAGCTTTCTTCTGAAGAGAGAGGCTACATGGGTTGGAGAAGAAATGAGTGGATATAATATAATTTATAAACTCATGAATGGATAAAGAGTGGATTATTTACCCTTTGAAAGAGTACCAGGACTAGGGGATGCACCATGAAACTAGCAGGTTTAAAACACATTGGAAAATCTGTTTGTCTTTGTTTTGTTTTTTTGTTCTTTCACTTAGTATACAATCACGCTGTGGAATTGGAGAATGTGGTCAAGGCATCTAGCATAGTGGGGCTTAAAAAGGGTTTGGATAGATTCCTTTTAGCCAGCTGGACTCTGGGGGGGAAAGCCACTGCTTTATTCCAGGGAGGGAGCAACAAGGACTGGATCTGCTGGGTATTTCTTAATGATGCTCTGAGACAGGATGCTGGGTTTGCTGGACTCTTGGTCAGACCGGTCATAGTATATTTCATATTATGTTCAAATCAGCCCACAGCTGACTTCAAATTTCCCTTTCCTGGTATGTTGCAGGCTCCTCATGTTAGGAGAGGCTGGGCTAATTATTGGTGAGGGTGGGGAGCACAAATGCAGTATGTATAATTTTGTTTAAATGGTTCTTAAACATTTTAAATATTTACATCCTTACTAGGAAGCATATCAGTTAGCTCATAATGGATCTAGTCTTATCCTTCACCATCTTCTGCAACTCTGGTTGTTCTTCTTCATCCTTACTTTAGTATCAGTTTCCTTGAGGCTTGAAATTATTTATTTTATATACTGACATTCGGTTTACATTCAGGTATTTCTCTATCCCCAGAGGGCTTGCAATCTAAGTTTTTGTACCTGAGGCAATGGAGGGTAAAGTGACTTGCCCAAGGTCACAAGGAGAGACAGCAGGACTTGAACCCTGGTCTCCTGGTTCGTAACCCACTGCTGTAACTAGGCTATCCCTCCTCCCAAATAAGGAAATATCCTTAACTTGAGTTGGTGAGACTTTAGGGACCTGGAACATTGTTATAGTCAATCCAGTTTTTCAACTTTAGCATTACTGAAGTTCGTAACTTCTCCCTTGGATATATCACATTAATTCACTGATGTCAGCTCCTCCCCTCTGTAGACTTGAACTCTTCAAAAAAAGCAAAATCATCCTCTTCAAGGGTCATAGTAGAAAGCTGCAAGGATTCTTCAGAGTTTTGTCGTGACAGCATCCCAGGCACTTGTGATGCACCTTGATAGTGAAGTATTTTCTGAAGCTTTTTCCTTTAAAGCTCACAAACTTCTTCATGAATTCTTGGCTGTATTGGGCTTTCATGTTCCAAATGCCTCCTTGATCTATTGACTGAATAAGGGAGGTATGGTTGGGTGGCAAACATTTTGTCACCAGTGTTTTTTGGCAGTCAGCTGAACAGAAAGCTGATCTTGCAGGCAGTCTGACTTGTCTGGCATGCTCCTTTTTTTTTTTCGTCTGGCACAAAATGGTTATCACTACTAATTTCTTGTGTGGTGCAGGCTGACTTGTTGGACCAGTAATTAACAGGGAACACCTTCATAATTTGAAAAGCTGTAGATGGGCACTTTTCCCACTGGCCAGCAATTTGCACTTGTTCATGCCAGCTGCAGCATTGCAACACACCGCTCCTTGCATTCCTTGACACCATGTGTGGATCTCTCATTGGAGCAGATGAGGGTCTTGCACAGCAAACCTCTCCAGAGCAATCCTGTTTCATCTGCATCATAGACTTGTTCTGCAGTTAGGTTACGTTTGTGCACTAGCTGAGCAAAATCTTCCAAATGCTATTTTGCAGGTAGCTTTGCACCAGCAGTTCTGAGGTGAAACGTGGGGGTAGCCTGCATGGAGCGGCAGTTACTACCTTGGGAAGCTTGCTGGGCAGACTAGATGGACCATTTTGGTCTCTTTCTGCCATTATTACTATGTTACTATGACTGCCATAGTAACTTTTAAACCTTTACTTTGAATCTTCATTTCTGTGTGGAAAGCTTGGCCTTCTCTGATAAGTCCTGGCACACTGGCAGTGCAACACTGGCAGTGCCACCCATTTAGAACCTTGCCCAAATTCAAATTCTGAGGCCTTGTAATGCGCTGTGTTTAGCCATTTGCATTGCACACAGTATAAAATTTCAGCATATTGCCTCTGTTCCCCTAAATCATATTCTTGCTGGAGTTTTAACACTTGCCCAATGATTGTGTGTGCTTTGGGGTTTTGTTTTTAAAGTTCTGCTTTCTGCTGAATGGATAGTACATTCCTGGACTGCTCTATAACTTTCCAGACTCCGAGCTTATGGGTCATTTGGCTTGCTTTCTGCCAGGCTCATTACCAGAAATGCTGGAGACAGGAGGTGGATGCTCTATCTGCACAGGAATGACTTGGGACCAAGAGAGGAGAAATGCTGCTAATTTTATCTGGGCTTTGTCAGCTGCAGACAGCTAAAAATGAGGCAGAGTTTCTGGTTTAGGACATGTGTATGGTGCACACATTCTGGATAATCGTTTTTTGTTTGTCTTTTTTGATAATAGATCACAGCCTGGGGTCTGTAAATTTTTTTTTCCAATTAATAGATCTTTGGATAAACAGTGCTTTACTTATTTGGCAGTGAACCTAGAATAAAACTACTATCTGAAAAATTCTGGCGTGAACAAATCTACACCCGATTTTATAACATGCACGCGCAGAGCCCAAGGGGAGCCCCGATGGCTTTCCCCGTTCCCTCCAAGGCTGCTCAGATAGGCTCGGCACGCTCAGGGGCAGCGTTTCCGGGGATACATGCGTAACCCTTTGAAAATCTGCCCCACTATGTTTAGTCATGTACAGTAAGAGTGATGCTGAACTCTTCCATTTTTTTTACTAAAAGGATATCAGACATCTGGTTAACTACAAATGAAGGTCCCCCAGTCTGAACATAGTGTACTTTTAACAGCTTGAAGCTAGAGAAAATGTAACCCGGTTAATGTTTAGGGTCGCTTCTCTGCATCTGAACACACTTTGCATTTAAGGGAGAAGTGGGGAAAACAGAGCTAAAACTTCATTGAGAAACTGAGATTGCTAGGATAAATTTTACATTAAAGCGTCAGCCTGTATTGTCAAGGACATTTAACTCCTTGACAATACAGCTTGTAAAAGTACAAATGTATTTGCATAGACAGTCAAACTGTATTCTGAACGCTTTGCATGCACCTCAGATTTTCCAGTCAACTACCTGAATTAATCTGATTTTCAGTCTACTTTCTGAAAGGAAAGAAAGAGAAGACTTATGAGATTATTGTATGTGTTCCTTATGTTTTGTTTGCTGTACTAGCCACCAACATTTCAGAATATGTAAGCTGGCATATGAGAACTCTGATGGGGGAGTGAGGTAGATTTTGTGTGGTTTTTTTTTTTAATTTATTTTTGTTTTATCAGTGCATATGCATGAACTATGATGTATGCATCCTGGAAAGCAGACTCCTTTCAAGTCAGAGTGGAACTTCTTGAACTAATTGAAATAAGAAATGCCATGCAGGGTCAGACCAGTGGTCCAAGTCCAGTGTCCCGTTTCAGACAATGCCCAGTCTGGATCACTGGAATTACACAGCAATTTCAATATGAAAGTCTGTTTTCCATGTTGCTCTCTGCAAGAATTTGTAGCTTGGTTTTGTGTTTTCTTTCACGGTCTTCGGCTGGGAATCTCATGTAACTCAGATCGTCATGGGACATCTCAATATTACAAGGTTGTGTTCCTGCCATTTAGCAATATGTATTGTGTTCTTGCTAATGCATTCTTATAGTAGACTCAGAACTGCTCACTCCTCATCCACTCCAGGCCGCTACTCCACTAATTTATAGGATCACAAGTTGGCAATTTTTGTATCAGAACTAATGATCTGGGCCTGTCTGATCTTGGTGGCAGTGCTGTGTGCTGCCAGAGATCCTGGATTAGGTCTTCTGTTCTTTGGACTGTCTGGGACTAGGGATGCAGATGAGATTGACAGTCCCTGTTGGGGAGGAAGTCTTAGCCATTACTCAATAGTAACTACTAGCCAAATGTAGAGTGCACATGTACTGGGCTACATTCCAGTGCTGCAGTTCCTGGGCTAGGTGAAGGGCTATACAGTGGGAAACGCCTTCCCTCCCCCCCCCCCTTCCATTGAGGGGGTTCAGAATGAGGGTTCATGGTACCATAGCCCAATAAAGGCCAGTTCTGAGTGTGTGTTAGAAGCCCAAAGTAGCAGGAAGAAACTCAGGTCAAAAATACAATGAAAAACCTAGGTATAGCATTTCATGTTGATTTTATTCAGGGATTAGTCTCTGGTATGGAATTCTTCCACTGCTAGACTAGTATTCCATAGCAGTATGCAAATTGATCATTTCTGGAATCAATTGAGCTATAGGATAATTTTACTAAAGGAAGGTTTTGGCAGACTAATCGAATCCAATTTCTTTCACTGGGTGACCAGAGTGTTAAATCAGGGGAGAGCACTAGATGTAGTGTACTTGGATTTCATTAAGGACTTTGACATGATCCATATAAGCAACTTATAAACTGCGTGTTCTAGGTATGGAACCTAAAATGACTGGGTTAAAACCTCATTGAGTGTGAGGCGGCAGGATAGGGGAAAATGGAGTTCATCCCAGGGAAAGTGGGGCTTACCAGTAGTGTGTCACAAGGATCGGTTCTCTGTCTGGATTTGTTTAATATTTTTGTAAATGATATTGTGGAAGGGCTATCTGGGGATGGTTTTTGGGTTTGGTTTTGTTTTTTTTGTAGATACCAAAATCTGTAACAGGGAAAAGCTGTGGGGAAACATGAGGCGGGATCTAGTGAAGTTTTAAGGAATTGCCTTTTAAGTCATCTTATGATTTAACATTTTAAATCAGATAAAATGTCAGCTCATGTAAAGAGAGCAGAATGTCTACACCTTTCTTGAGGTGGATGATTTTTATTATAGCAGCAAACCTATACAATGGTCTCATGCGACCACTATATATATGTATTAAGTCTTGTGGCAAAGGTTATGAAAAGACATGTCTAGCCCAAAGGTACCTTGTACATTTCAAACACATTGCCAATTAACTACTTGACTTCAAGTAGTGATTTCAGGAAATTAATGTTGAGCTAATCAGGAGTGCATGAAGATGTCTCAGGCTCTCTCTCTACTGCACTTGGGTTGTTCCTCTCAAAAGGTTTGGTCAGAGTCCTGTCTTAGCATGGTGGCAGTCAGCTGGATTTCCATCCATCAACCGTCTCGGAGCATCAGACCCAAAGTTTATGGAAGCCTTTGTAAGTTGTGCAGGCAGTACACAGGAGTGAGATTGGCTTAGCCTGCAAAGACTTGTGCAAGTATAATTAAACAGGTACTGCAGAGCTTAGGCTTGAGCTTCATAAAGATCCAGGTGCAAAGTCCCATGTGCAAGAAGAGTGCAGACAGGAGCCCCAAAATTTGTAAATCCAAAGTCTTTTCTTCACCAGGGCTTCATGCGTATGCATAGAATCCAAAAGTCAATATTTATTGGAGATTACCACAGTCCATTGTTATAGGATTGGTGAGCTTCTCATATGATTCTTCTTAGCTGGTGCATGTATGCAGATTCTCATGTGGATAACACGGCCTGGAAGACATCTGGTGAATGGAATTGAGCTTCATGACTGGATACAAAGTTTGTCAAGACCACAAGCTCAGCAAGTTTGTGTCTGGAAGTACCAGCTAAATTGTAAGGTGAAGACAAATTTCTCAATATGAAGAACAATAGCTTTTTTTTTTCTCCTCTATTCACGCCTTTTTATAGTGACTGGCTTATCCCTACAGGCCTAAAGTCTAAGATAAAATGCAGGGTCATGTACTTGACTTGCAAAAAAAAGAAGGAAGCAGAACAGTAATAGAAGGTGATGTTTTGTGAACAGGAATGGTATCAAGGGGTTTCATATCTGATATGATGGCCAAATTGGTAGATAAGGTGATGACAAAAGCCAGAAGGATGTTTTGAATGCATAGGGAGAGCAATAGCAAGCAGAAAAAGGTTATATTGCCTCTGTATAAGTTTGTGAGACCTCATTTGGAGAACTGTGAACAATTATGGAGACTGCATCTTCAGCATATAAACCAAATGGTCATCAGTCTTCATAATAGAGCATATGGAGACGATCTTGAAGATTAAAACATGTATACCATGGAGGAAAGGTTGGAAAGAGGAGATAATATAGAAACATTTAGTACTTCCAAATACACAGGAGGTGGACCTCTGCCAATGGAAAGGAGACTCTAGACTGAGTCATGAGATGAGGGGGTAGACTTGGCCGTAATCTAAAGAAATGGTTCTTCACAAAAAGGTTGATGGACGTATGGAACAGCCTTCCTGTGAACATGGTGGAGACATGGACAATATTGGAATTCAAGCACAGAGGATTTCTGAGGGAGAGTAATAATGCTCAATAGGAGATGTGGAATAGTTGTATGGTCTTGTTCTATGGTCCTAAATAAAACAAACATCCATAGCAAGACTGACAAGTATTTTGTGATGCCATTGGAAACCCCAGATAGAAATTTTCATAGGAAACCTTTTTTTTTTTTTTTTTTTTTTTTTGTGGTTAACAATGAGATTCCCCAAAGCTCTTTGGATTTACAGCTTTGTGCATAATTACTTACTAATTTTTTTCCCTCTGCATAATTTAGTGTTGAGACAGAAATATTCTCTCCTCTTCTTATTGACAAATGTCTCCTAAAAGACAGACCTGTCTCGTAAAGGTTAGGATATTAGGCATTCCCTCTCAGTGGTAATTTTTATTAAAAAATATATTCCACCTATCTAAAATACTAGATGGGTTACAACCAAACACTCTTAAAATATCATAAACAACTAAAATACACTAATTCTTTAGCCAGTTCTTCTAGTGATCAGATACATAGGAACTTGATCACAGGGATCTTTCCCAGACTATCCCCATTGGAGTGGAAGCTCAATCCCTAACCATAGTCCCTCTTCTAACATTTTATTCCCTATCACATAAGGACACTGAGAAGCTTTGTGGTTCACCTTTAGACATTGTTCCACCATATATAATAAAAGGAGCAAGGTAAGATCTAATATCATACTTAATCTAACTGTTCTATGGCAGGAATTTTTCTCCCTCAAAGGAAGCAGTAATCTATCCCATTCTGAAAGGGCTATTCTGATTCCTCTGACTTTTCAGCCTTAAATCCCATTTCTCATCTGCCTGTTCTGGGAAAATGTAATTGAAAAAGTGGTTGTCACAACTGTCACCTGGAAGATGCTGACAGTCCAGATTCCATGCTAGTGACAGTACTGAGACAGCACTATTGGTCCTGTAAAAAGCTTTCAAAGAATCCTAGACTCAGTCCAGGACTGTTGGGTCTAAGGAGACTATCGGTGGCCTTAGATGCCATGGATCATGATATCTTATTGACTCTGAAGACCATTGGTGTCCATGGGAAGAAGTCGGTAGAATTTAACATCTGGTGTTAAAGGCTTAATTCTATCTATCACTGGTATTTAATATTGGTCATGTCCTTGCTCAACTAATTAGTTCCTTGGGTTTTAATTACACACTGTATGCAGATGATATACAAACCTATTGTTAGGAGTTAATTGTTCTGAGACCATCTGAACAAATACCTTTTAAAAAGCTTGAGCACTGGCTGACTTGCAGTAAATTAAAATCATAATAAGACAGTTACTATGGCTAAGACACCCACATATATCTTTCTATAGCCCTCAAAATTAGATTTCAGATTTCTTCCAGCGGAAGAAGGGAAGTTTTAGGAGTCTGGCTAGACTCTCATTTGACAATGCAAAAGCAGATTAGCACTATTGTTCAAGTTTGTGTCCATATCTAGACACACTGGATGAGCATATTTTAATTCAGATTATAATATCTGTTTGTCAGGGCTCCGTAAATATCAACTGTACAGAATACCGCAGCTCAGCTGATCACTGGAACCAAGTTTCTGAACACATTCAGTCAGTGCTCAAAGCTGTACATTGGCTCCCAGATTCTCTGGTTTTCTGTGATCTTTTCTCTTGATTTCATATGTAGCAGCCTATACAATTCCTGTGTTCATCTCAGAAAGCCCTTCAGAATCCAAAGTGAATTTAGCTGGTGGCCATGCAGCAGAGAGCTTTGTCATGTCGAAGTCCCTCTCTCTGGAATACATTGCCTCATGCCCTTGGGTCCCTGCAGGATCTTCCTGTCTTTTGTAAACACTGTAAAGCCTGGCAGTCTGCAAAAGCTTTTAATTTTTGAATTTTTATAAATCTTTATTTAAAAACTTTGTTCTATACTGTCGTCCAGTAAATTACCATCACAAAGGTTCACATAAAGGCATATATAGTAATAGAAATTAATTAGGATAGCTAAAACATTATAGACGTGCCAAAAATATGCAGTAACAGGATTCTTTCAATATAAAACTGTTTAATTATTGATTTTATTAGGCTGAGGTTACTATTGCAGTTCATCTATAAAGAGAATAATCTTAAGTGTATTTAAAGGTGGGAAAGAAAAGCACACACACTAATCATCTTCAGAGTCAGTCTTCCTTGCCGAGAGCTGAGCACCGCACTTTGCTCATCAGCTGGTCCTCAATTTGCTTCCTAGGGTTTTCCTCCAGCTTAGTCTTTATCGCACCGGACTCTAAAAGCTTCCACTCCAGTTCATCTTTAGTCGGATTCATGCCTCCAAACACTAGCGGTCCAATAAACTGTGCCCTGATAGACAAAAAGTAGACAAAAACAGAAGGTAGGTTCCTAACCGGGTAGTTGGGGATATAGGTTGTAGAAATAGCTTTGACAAATTTGACATCTTGAAATTTCCTTGCCAGTCCAGTGAAGTGCTGGTTTATTAGAGCACAGAGAGGAATTCCCAGTTTGTATAGATGCAAAACCACCCATAGATCCTTTCCAGCTTTCGTTACTTCTTGAACATAGTCCTGTCCTGATATCTCCAACACTTCTTCTCCAAATTTATTCTTTAGTTGGTTTGGTTTTTTTTTTGTGGCTTTATATGTACATTATTTTGTAGGACGGATGACCTGATGAATTTGAGAAAAAAAAAAAAACTTTTTCGGATGGAGACAGTTAAATCAACAATCTTGGCCATTCTATCAAAGATTTTCTTTACTCATTAGACCTTGCAGGTCATATCTCCATGTTTCTAGTTGATTTCATTTAGAAGTATCGTATTTTTGTTTTTAATTCAGGGTCGGCATTTTCAGCGTGCCATCTTTTTCATTTGGTCTTATGATTGCACCAAGCTTAGAATAGTAGCAGTTCTAGCAGCAGCTGTACATAAGAATGTTATTCTATTTGTTCATATCAGGGCAAGTAACTTTAAGGGTTTTTTTTGTCGTCTTTTTTACTGAGAGCCTCTTATATCCTTTAGTGTTAAGGTCCTGAGGAGCTCCTTTTTAATTCCAAGACTCTTTGGATCATAATCAGGAGGCCAAAAGCTAAGAGTAAAGTGCAAGTTACATACTGTTGTCATTTTGGAACCAAAAGATTATCTACATGCATGTATTGGGGCTAGTGGCTTGCACTCATAACTTCACATATATCAGCTACAACTTTGTCCACAAAACTACTTGAATTTTTCAGCTCTTAATGTGAACTCTGCAGTAGTGAGTTATTCCAGACACTCTTCAGTGCATCTCTAGGATTGTTAGTAATGTACAGGGCCAACTACAGATGCCAGGCTGACAAGATGGGTAGCCCATATAGGGTGAGATTAATTCTCACAGAATCCAAATTGTAGATGCATATTTTATAACTGAAACGTTTCTGTGCTCTCTTGAGCTTTCTAATGACTAGTTCTCCAAACCTCAAGTCATTGGACAAGTAGATATATTGATTGCTGCATATATAAAAAGGTAAAGGAGTGTAAGAAATGTTCTTCTTTCTGCACAGAGGTACTTACTGAACCCAAGCTAATTGTAAAAAGTGGATTGGTTAATCTGATAGGGAAGAGATCCTCCCTTCATCCAGAAAGTTTTTGCAGGAAATTTGTTTTTTGTTGGGAAATATCAGTGGATCCGACATCCAGGGTTTTTCCGAGGACAAGTAGGAGGGTAGTCCTCATAGATGGATGACATCAGATGGAGCCCGGTACAGAACTTTTGATCTCAAAGAATTTAGAACTTTCAAACATGGCCTACTGAGCATGTGCAGCTGTATTCAACACCCTGGGTACCATGGGTTGGGGGTGTCTGTTTTTTTTTTCCCTTGTGGCAAGCACAACTGGTTGTGTGCCACAGGACTGATCTGACTGCGTTCCTGATCGAACCCTAAGGGGAGTAGACATCGAGAGTAGTGTCGGGGTCTTCTCATCCCTCTGAAGAGGAATGTCTTTCGACCACCCCCCCCCCCCCCACCCCCCCGTGTCACGAACTCCCTGAGGTTCTGTGGCTGGCATGTTTATCTCTAAGCTGGAGCCTCGATTCTTTGAATCAAGCATCTCCTGGGAAGCTAGGGCCAGGGAACAGCAGCAGCTGTCATTGGACTGTTTCTTGCTGGGGCTGCTCCATTGATTACTGTGACCTACCCCATCTAAGGGTAGCTGCCTGTGGTGGATTGGTCACTTTTGAACCTCGGTGATCAGTAACTGTAACAACTCTGTGGGAGAGTTGAAAGGTTTTTGGGATTGGGAGGCCCTGATTCCTATTACTCCTTTCCCTTCAAGAAGGGGAGGTTTGACTGGGTTCCAGGGCTACCTTTAAGGGTTCCCCTCTGGATGCCCGATTGTCCACCTCCCACAAAGGGTGTCTCTCATTCTTTGTTCCCAGGGAAGGGACGTCACCACTTCTGACTGGTGGTTGCTCTCTGTTCCTTGAGAGCTCAGAGAGCCAATCAAGCGTTGGTGCTCTTCTTAGGTCGTTCTAAGGCACAGCAGGTCTGTTTCACAAGAGAATCTTTCCAGAGTAGCTCCCAGGTGAACCTTAAGGGTTTCTCCCATTCAGGAGTCACCTTGATACCAGCTGAGCTGAAAAATTAAAATAACACTTAATAGTTTCCAAACTACTCATATTGAGCTTGGTACTTGGAATTGCTAGGAATGAGGCTAGACAGCACAAAATTGTATCCTGCTATCAGAAGCCAATTTAACTAAACTTGTGTGATTTATCTGTCTCTCGGGTTGATTATTGAAAGAGAAGACATGAATGAGAATTTTTTTCTGAACAAGATTATAATGCTAAGCTCTAGAAGTGCTTTCACATAGGCTTCTTATTTCAGAGTACAAACTATATTTTCCAACTGTTGTGACCAAAATGGAATTTGTAGCAGTAAAGGCTGCTTGTACTAATATATTAGTTTTTGGCAGAGGATTGATCTTCCATTATTCTTGAGTTCACTACAAGTTCGGACAACAGCCCTAGGCACCACTGGAGATAGTTGAGCCCTTATTCTGCTGATTTTCACCCCGCTGTCATCAGATTCTGAAGGGTGACAAAAGTAAGATCTTTATTATAACTGTGAACTTGGATGCAGTTTGCGTGCTTACTGGATTTCTCTTTATCCTTATCAAAGTAGCAGATTTTTATTTTCCTGAAATCCAAACTGCTTCTTTTTTATGTTAAGAAATAAGAGTTGGTAAACATCAGACTTTTAGCAGAAATTGTAAGATTGTTTGTTTATTGGCCCTGATAATGCAAAGAACGATGCTTGAGAAGAAATATAAAGTGTAAAATACTTTCTTTTTTTTATGTCATATCAAAAACAACGGTACAATACATAATGAGAACATTTGAATAAACAACAATAATCAACAGTTGCACTGAAGAAGTCTGACAATTATTTTATCTTTATCTCCCAATGTCTGCAACCCCATTCCCCCCCCCCCCCCCCCCATTACAGGTTGTCATAATGTTTGATAATAGTATGATTCATGTGGTGGAAAATAATTGCAATAATATGCATATCTAAGTACATATAGAAAGGATGCCTAATATGATTCTACATTAGTGTCTCAACTGTGGGGAACCTGTGTTAACCAATAATAGAGAGGTTGAAGTGCTCGAAGGTTGGCTTGACTATGGACATTGGTAAGGGCTATCTCCTTATGAACAGAGCCCAGTCGAGTCAACCGATGCTTAATGCTCTCCTCAGTAGGTAGATGATCAGTTCTCCAGACAAGAGCCAATTCACTTTGAGCTGCCATTTAATAAGATTAATAAGTTTCAACTTGCTAGGTGTTACTTCTAAGGGTATGTTCAATAGTGCATTTTCTGGTGCTAAAGTAACTGCTGCACCAGATATTGTATATATTTAATTGTGTAATGTACTGCCAAAATGCAACTACTCTGGGGCAAGACCACCACATATGGAAGGAGGAGCCCAGTTGGCCACATCTCTTCCAGTATCGCACATCATAGGATGGATTAAATTTACATAGGCGTTCTGGTGTGTAATACCATCTTAGCAGAATCTTATAACTGTTTTCTGCCAAGACAGAGTATGCTGAACTCTTTAGTATAGAGAAATATAGAATCCCACATTTCGTCCGAGAGTCTACCTTCCAGGCTTTCATGTATGCTGGTTTCTCCAGGGGATCCTTGTTAAGAAAATTATAAACCTGAGAAATCTCTCCCCGAATGGTATCTGCTTGGTCACACCAGTTTTTTCCACCTGGGTTTTCCCTAAGGCTAGATCAGATCCTATTTTTTCTACCTGGAAGAAATGGCGTATCTGCAAATAAGGGAAATATATCTCTCGGAGTGAGATATATCAATGAGCTTGGGGAAGGAAATTAGTGTTCCACTTTCCCAAAGATGTCTGAAAGTCCTAATACCTTTGTCCTCCCATCCTTTAAATAATTGAGTGAATCTTCCTACTGGGAATAGGGTATTAGTTCGTATATGGGAACTATGAATAAAATAAAATACTTTCTTTTAATTCTGGTTCTGAATTGTTATATCATTCCGGAATGGCCATTGTATTATTATTGTAAGAGCTCATTCTGGTAAAGTGAAGGGGAGCAGGCTCTGTAATACTGCAAAAAGAAAAAAAAAGCCTTCCCTAGAGAGTAGCCATATAGTAGAACTCTGTCTGCATTGGAAGAAAACAATATTTCTAACAATCCACTATAAGAAACAAGAATAAGCTTGCTAGGAATGTCCAAGCCGAGGCATGCCAATTATACTGAGATACTGCTGTGCCCTTATATTTCTACTACCAAGTGACCTATATCAATTAGTGGTGGCAAGGAATAATTTCTGGTGTGTTAATTCTAGCTCTGTAAAGGGTTGAGAGAAATCACAGCTAGTAAAGAAATGCCTGTTTGGTCATTTCCATAGTGCTCTGTAGAAGTCTGTTTTGCCAGCCCTGGTTGTCATAATGGTTGAAAATTAACAAACAAAATACACTGTGAAATGTATTCAGACGCCTTATATTTTTTCCCCACAGATAAGCATGCAAGCTGAATTAGCCATGCTGTCTGGGACGTCTTCTGGGACTGCCAAGGAAAAGCTTCCCTTAGCTGACAGAGCTTTGCTCTGTGTGAGGCTGTGCCTACTTTCCCTCGCGGCACCATTTTCCTCTGTCTTCTTCCACACACAAGTCTCACACTGAGCTCCTCTTCTCCTCTTGGATCTTCTTTCCCTTGGAGACCTTTTCCACACTTCTTTGCCGGGTATGCCTCCCAGGCTGCCAGGATTCAAAGTTTGCCAATGTGGCAAGATCATGTCTGTACGGAGCATGACATGGCCAACTGCAGGGACTGCGGCTACATGTCCCCCCAGGCCCAGAGGCAGCGCATCACCAGGAGGACAACTCTGGATCCTATGCCCCAGCGTCAGCGCACCTGTCTGCCCACTCCTCCCCAGGACCCAGGTTGGATCGCCCCAGGCCATCAAAGAGGGCCTCCTCCCTGAGACCCCCTGCACAGTCTCGGATGGATAGTAAGAGGCTTGACACTCCACACCTTCTCAAGATGTAAAAAGCGTCAGGAGATGTGTCAGTGCGTCCGGCACCGACAGACATGGGACCATTGATGCACTCAGTTGAGGTGTCGAACCGGAAAGATGCGTCACCCGAACATGGATGCAAGTGGCACTCCACGTGTGCATCGGCAGCAAAGTGCGGGAAGCCAAAGCACAGCGATGCCTCGATGCAGTGGACCCACCAACGCAAGCGTGGCACAGCTCGATGCAGGACCCTCTGTCCCACCATAGGAGGACTCCTCTAAGGTGTTGGCCCCGATGTCAGTCTAAAGGGGGCATCATTCCAAAGCTGGACCTAGTCATCTGAGAGAGAGAACACATCTCCGTCACAGGTTCAGGATCTTCTCGTTCTTCTGGTCCAGTGTACTCAGACTTGTCGTCGGTGTCCAGGTGTAGATTAGACTCACCACGCTTCCAGGAACCTCTCCAAAAACATCCCAAGCCTGCACCAGTGGAAGAGCGTGTCCTCTGGAGCCTGACAGCCTCCAGATGGTTGTGCCACCAGGCCCCCCCCCCTCCATAGAAATGACCAAGGGACTTTAGCATCTCAAGCAAGGTCCCAAATCTCGGACATATTTTCCAAGTTCCTCTCCTCGGTGGCGGACCAGCATAAGACTACACCTCATCTGCCCCAACAGGACACCTCCCCCTTAGAGTGTTTCCCCTCCCTCTCCAAGGGGTGGGGACAGCAGTTCGGATAGGGGCCCATCCCTTTCCCTGCCTTCGTCTCCTGGTTCTTCAATGGGCTACCCTTCGGATCTGCCAGAGGGGCATCCAGAGCCGACCTCCCCACCGAAGGATCTCTCCTCAATTTGTGGAGAAGGTAGGTGCCAAGCTGAGCATTGAGATTCGGAACGGAAATCTTGGGGATTCTTAAAATTCGTAAACAATACCACAAAGGACTGCTTTTACAAACTGCAAGTCCTCAAAAAACTTAAACCCCTCCTTCACTTCTCCGACTTCAGGCTAGTACTACAATCCATCATTCTTTCTAAACTCGACTATTGCAACTCCTTGCTACTAGGTATACCCGCCAACACTATCAAACCATTACAGATGGTTCAAAATTCAGCGGCTAGAATTCTAACTAGCACCAACAAAAAAGATCATATCACCCCAATCCTTCGGAACTTACATTGGCTCCCCATTAAACAAAGGATACTCTATAAGGTACTCACTATCATCCACAAAGCGACAAATAAACTAGCTCCCATCTCATTAAGCTCTCAACTACAACCACACACCTCCTCCAGACCAATCAGAAGCGCATACAGAGGAACATTGCAGGCTCCACAAATTAAATCATCATTGAGCAAACGAGCGCTATCTTCAGCAGGCCCTCACCAGTGGAATATGCTTCCCCCAGATCTTAGACTAGAACCCAGTCATCAAGAATTCAAAAAAAGATTGAAGACATTTCTCTTCCAACAAGCTTTCCCAGACGATTAATTTTACGGTGACGAACAGACTTCACAATTCCTAAGTATCCTAATTACCCTAATTATGAACACGGCATCAAGTACTAATTTTAGAATCTGCTACTGGACAATTACCGTTAAGCTCAAAAATTTACTATATTTTATATATATATATTTGGCATTGCTTATATTTATATTTATTGATACGTTAAACAGTTAAACTGTCTTTATAAAATATTATATTGCTTTATTTATTTCCAGTTAAACTATTATTACTTTATTTAGCACTATGTTAAATTGTCAATCAGTTATACTGTTCCATATGTTCCTCGGTTCCATGTAAAGCTCCGCTCTCTGTTGAGCAGTTCTTCGTTTTATGTAAACCGGATTGATTTGTAGTCCCTACAAGAACTTCGGTATATAAAAATTAAAAATAAATAATAAATAAATAAAATATTCGAGATATGCAGTGCTGGACGCAGTTATGACTAAGACCTGGGAGTCTTCTTTTTCGGACTTTGCCACCTCCAGGAAGACTGACTTCAAGTTCCAAATGCGGCAATTGCCTTTCTATAGCACACTACAGCTGCCCCACGCATCTGTAGTAGTGGAGTTGGCAGTGAAGATGGCCAAGAAGTCCTGTCTGCATTGCAACACCCCTCCTGGACAGGACTCAAAATACCTAGATGATTTTGGACGCCGGGCATTTCAAGTGGGGATGCTGAATGCCAAAATTCAGCAACACCAATTCTCTATCACACGGTACCTGTGAGTGTCTGCAGTCCCTCAAGCCATTCATTGCCGCCACTTTGCAACCGGATGCGATGCCAAGCAGTTGTACAACTTGGAGGAAGATCTTGGACATCTTCTGCAGATGATATACAAGGCCTTTGAGACATCGGCCTGCACCAAAGCGGGCAGGGCGGGGGGAGGGGGCATTGCAGCCCGGAGGATAGCATGGTTCAGGGCCAGCGCCATCTGTGAAGATGTTCATGAGAAGATGGTGGACCTCTCTTGTCCCCAAAGAGATTATCAGCGTGACAAGTTGAGGGAGACAGTGAAGGAGCAGAACATCGCCATAACTTCCCTGGTGTTGTCATCCAACCAGTTGAGGTCTAAGAAGTACTACCCAGCATATATAGGAAGCCTTTCTTCCAACGATGCCTTTTTTGGCCCTTTTCTTCCTACCAACCACCATACCCACCAGCAAGGCCTCTGCAGCCACAGTTGTCAGGAGTCAGAGACAGCAACAGCAACACCTGCCACAGACCACTAACAACCCAAAACCAGCAGGGCTTTTAGAGGCACGAGGGCCACTTCCACCTGTGTGTAGCAGTGGGACGATTTCCCATTTCTACACCTACTGGGAAGCCATCACCTCCAACCGTTGGGTTCTTTCCATAGTCTAAGATGGATACATGCTCAGTTTCAAGTCTACGCCCGCTCTTCCCCATCGGGTAAGCCCCCACTGCTTCACCGCGAGGGACCGCAGCTGCTTGCGGGAGGAAATGGCTTTGCTTCTCCGCCAGCATTCCATCCAGTGGATTCCCAGTTCGCAGCAAGATCAAGGGTTCTACTCCCAATACTTCCTTATACCCAAGAAGTCTGGAAGCTTGTGCCCCATATTGGACTCGGAGCCCTCAACAGGTTCCTGATCAAGGAGAAGTTCAAGATTACCTCTCAAATCCATCCTACCATTTCTCCAACCCAATGATTGGATGTGCTTGCTAGACCTCAAGGATGCATATTCCCATGCACCCCTCCTCCTGGCACTACCTGTGCTTTCAGGTTGAGAGTAGTCACTGCCAGTACAAAGTTGTGCCCTTTGGACTCTCGTCTGCCCTGAGTGTGTTCACAAAGTGCCTAGCGGTAGCAGTGGCCTACCTCAGGAGACAAGGAATTCAGCTATTTCCATACCTCGATGACTGGCTGCTGGTGGATCCCCAGCCCAGTGCCCTACGGATCAACCTGCTCACCACGATCCAATGCCTGGAAGACCTGGGGTTAGTGATCAACTACAAGAAATCCAGCCTTCATCCCACGCAGAACCTACAGTTCATTGGCACCCGTATCGGTACTGTTCCAGGTCGGGGGTTCCTCCCAATGGTCAGGGCCCACGCGCTCCACACCCTAGCCCTGCAGATGAGGGATTGTTCACACGTTGGCCCATCATGTGGTGCCTTGCACATCCAGAGGCTGCAGTGGGATCTGAAATCTCAATGGACTCCATTCACCCAACCACTGTTTTGCCTGATTTTGGCTTACCTCCAGCATGAAATCTGATCTAAACTGGTGGCTCCAGCCTATGTCCCTGCCGACAGGGATGTTATTACGCCCCCCAGCTCATCAACTGATTCTCACCACGGATGCCTTGAACATAGGGTGGGGCGGCCCATTTGGGTTACGTTCGCACACAAGGTCTCTGGTTCTGCTGGGAGAAGGCCCAGCAGATAAACCTCTTGGAGTTCAGAGCAATTGGCAATGCCCTGCACACATTCGAAAGCCTCCTTCGGGAGAATGTCCATGTGGATCACGAAGACCATCAGGTCGCAATGTTCTACATCAACAAGGAAGGAGGGTCCAGTTCCTGGATACTATGCAGAGAGGCAGTGCGCATCCTGGAGTAGGTGGAACAGTGTTCCATCACCCTGTAGGCCACCTACTTGCCCAGAGTGGAAAACCATTCAAATATGTAAAGCTGCCTTATATAATCATGGTATTAAAACATAAATTTAAAAAAATTGCTGAACAGTGCCACAAAGCTGTATAACAACATGTGTTTAAAAAGATATAACTGCTTGTCTGGTCCTAATGTTGAGCCATTAATAGTTTCCAAAAGCACTGGATAATACATGCAATCAACCACAAGACTGTATTGCCCAGATTTTACCACACCATCAAATATCCAAAACACAACCAGCAAAAGCATATCACGACTTGTTCTAACAATGCCTCTAACATGGCATCAAACGCAACAAGACATGACGTTTGGTGCCTGGTTAATACACCTTCCTACATTTTTCTTAAATGTGACCATGCCAATGTATAATGAAGGTTTTAGATATTTGGCTGCATGGCAATTTTTGTGGACTCCGTTGTTGTTTAGATTTAGCTTAGGCCCTTTTTCATTGGGAACTCTGGATGAATTACATTGCAGGTGCAGTAGTTCCCTGTCCCCAGAGGGCTTACAAGTTAGTACCTGACGCACTTGTCCAAGGTCACAAGGCGTGGCAGTGGGACTCGAACCCTGGCTTCCTTGGCTCTCAGCCCGCTGCTCTAACCACGAGGCTACTCCTCCACTTTTTAGAGGAGACATTGACATTCTTCAACAAGAGGGAGTTTTGCTGAGCAGATGCCAAGCTTAACGGGTGTGGGCTGTTATGTATGTATGTTCATTCCGAAAGATTCAGGGTTTGATCTGTAAGCTTGAAAAATGTATGGAAGCCATGAAAATGAAATGGCAGACCTTTGGTTCTGACCAGTTTGGTATTTTGTGAGACCTTGCATTGCAAATCTAGAGATGATCTCTTATGCATGGTAAGTACATAGGGTCTGTGTGTAAGCTGTCTGTATTGAAAAGTGATGCTATATACCTCTGTCCACCTCAGCCTGGATTGGACACATCTGCCATGCAGATTTCAATACCAGAGCATTTTATGTAGCCGGAGTCCTTTTTCTTTAAGAGATTGTCAGAAACTTTAACAAGAAGCTGATATCTCAGGAGCAGGGATTTTGTTTTTGTATAGTAATCTGGAATCCTAGTTTAATTTTGGGTTTGGTCACATTGTCAGGTTCAAAATGTGTTTGACACATACTGTGTAGCAGGAAGTGCTGGTGCTTTAGCTCTGGCATTCAATGTTCTATTTAAGTCGTGTCAGAGAATCGGAAGAACTTTCTACATGAGCATTTTGGATAGTTTTGGGGTATATTTGTTCCGAGCAGTTTTTGGAGATAGCCGTTAGCATGAAATGCGCCTGTTGGATGCACTGCTAGAAGTTAACCATGATGTCTGGCATTTCTGGGTTGTATTCCTGTTTACTTGAAAGTGGTTTGTTTGGTTTTTTTTTTTTTGTAAGACTCCCAAGAAGACCCTGCTATAGGTGCTGGAATCTGAGAGCGATTGAAAAATAGTAGTCTTGCTCTGCTAGGTGCACGTCTTCCTTCAGCAAGATGTTAATGTGATGTTTTGTTTTTTCTTTCCCCTGCTGATATTCTAATACTTCATGAAGAGAGAAAGAACTATCATAAATTCCACGTGAACACCCTTAATGATGGAAGCAGACTTTGATGCTACACAAAGCAGATTCCAGAGCTTGGTTTTCTTGAGACTGTTTTCTAAAAAATACTAAGCACCTCTTGAAATGTATTTTTGCCCCAAAGTAGTTTTCATTTTGCTATTTGTTTACATTTTGGAAGGCATTAAGATCACTTTGAAGTGAATGGAAACAGGTCTCCGTGAATATTAATGCTCAGTCAGTCTTTTTACAAACTAGCTCTTCATCTGTTTCTGCATTTGAGACTTTTTTTTGTTTTTGTTCTCAAACACTTTTGGAATTGTAGGCTGTTAAAACAACTGAGATGATGTGAGAGGGTTTTAGAGCGGAATTCATGCCAGCATAGCGTGTAATGGAAAGGTAGATGCTTCAGGGGAAGAAGAATAAAAGATCTGGGCACTGGATACGTCTCTGTTTGCACAGTAAGTCTGCATTGTCAGGCTAATTATTTTATACTGTGTAACCTGAGCTGTGTACATTGTTTCAATCTTAGATTGAAGACTTAAGCTTTGATCTGTGTTCTGCCTGTTTCCAAGTACCTGAAAGGAGTTCATTATCACATGACCCGGGACATGGATGCTGTCCTGTCGTATTTTGTTCGCTCAACGGGGGCAGAGCCCGGACTGGCCAGAGACCTGCTTGAAGGTAAGGAGTGATGAGAGGCAGTTGTTGTCCAGCATGCTCAGCATTTGTGTGAATGACAGAGGGGGAGAGAAGGCAGCCTTTTAACAAAAAATTGATCAGCTCCTACTCTGTAGTGTCAGCTGCACATGATAGGTAACGTTTTTACAGCACAAAGCATGAAATCTTAGACTGGTCTTTTGGAGTAGGGCTAAATTCAGCAGATATATATTTGCTCTCATTTTTGCTAATGACTCAATGATTTTTAAACTCTTGCCTCAAATAACCACCTTTTGGCTGTAATGATCTTTGGAATATCTCTACTTTTTTGTAAAAATCTGCTGAGGTTTTTTGCTTTTTAATTCTTACCCTTAGCCTTCCTTTTGTGTATGTGTACATCTTAAAATTGCTACTTAGCCACCCATTTTGCAGCATATCAGGATTTTTGTAATGGCGCCCTTGTATTGCTTTTACTAAGGTTGAATTTGCAGTTCCGTTATTGACTACTTTTAGTGTAAGGTTAACTACTGGCATTATCGTTTTTGGGCTGGTTGTATCCCAAACTTGTGTCTCCACAGCCATTTGAGTTTTCAGGATAATCACAAACAACTTAATATGCATGAAAGGGGTCTTCAGAGTGTGCAGATTCATTGTGAATATTCTGAAAACAAAACTGACAGTTTGGTCATTAGGACAGGGGTGGGGAAGCCTGGTGCATGTGTGTGGTTTCTGTGTACAAATAAAAGGCCTGCACTCTTGCATTAGACCTTTAACCCTTTCAGACTGCATTAACTACCATGCTATGTCTGCTGTGAATTATTAAATGAGTGGGTTTGCTCTGCTTTATGAAACCATTTCCATTCTCAAAGCCTGTAATGTTGTAAAGGAAATCCCTGGATTTGAGAGAGAGAAATGGGAAGCATAGTGAATGTAACTTTAAGGAAAGGGTCAGTCTGTGGGAGACCAGTCAGTTGAAGGCTTTTCTATATAATATTTGCAAGATGCATGGTGTGGCCCTTTGTGCAGCGTTTTGGGGAGATTTAAAATTAAAATATACAAGAATATTAAAACATAGGTGAGCAGGTTACATTTATCAATTTGGGTACAGTAACATTGAATTCCAATTTAACCTACAATGGAGCGGATAACTTTATTAAAAAGGAAAGGGGGTTAAAAGGGGCTGTTTCTACGCAGGTGTGAGTGTGTTTATTCGCAGGCACTGGGCCAGCTTCTTTACATCACCTCTGGAAATAGTGCGAAGCCAAGAGCTGGTGTACTCTATTTCCACATGTCTCGCTTGAAAGACGTACATATACAGTGTAAAAGTGGTAGTGAGCAGGTTTCTGTGCATTGTACTCGGGAGGGTAAGTGGGCAAAGGCATCCGATGGAGTCCGGCCCAGAATTTTTTATGTCAAAGTTTCTAGGATTTTGTGCCCCACTGCCATTATTACACGGGGGGGGGGGGGGGGGCTTTCACTCTTCTCTTCTGTGGATTCTCTCTTCTGCTTTTTTTCTTTGGGGATTTTCTCCAAAAACAAGCAGGAATTGTGGTAGTGAATAAAGCAGAATTCCAAAGGAGCTTTCAAGAAGTTTGATGTGTATAAATGACACCTGTTAAAAATTGCTCTAGTTCAATTAGGCAGTTTCTTGCTCTGTATATAATAGCATTTAAAAATATCACCACACTTAAAGCTGTAAATCCAGATTACTAAATGCCATATGAAGCATTACATTTAACTAAAAAGCTTGTCTCCTGACTGCTAAACTTAAGCCAAAAGATATTTTCATATATCCTTCCATTCTGCAAAAATAGATCACGGATTAGTTCATGTCTGAATTTGAAAAAACAAAACAAAGCTAAATCATAAGATTCAAGGCTTATTTCTGTACAGAAGAGAACGCACACTTATTTTGGCACACCAAATTCTGAAAGGATTCTTTTATTTTTATACTGTCATGATATGTAATTGATCTCTGTTTTATCTGTTAGTATTTAGCTGGAGCATGGTCTGGAGAAAGTATTTAACTGGTGATTGTAGTTGACCAAAATGCCTCAAGTTAGTTTGCAAATGATAATTCTAAGAGGTTCATAAAACTCTGCTTACTTCTTTAGTAAGAGCTGTTAGGTTGGAGCCATAATTTCACTGTAGTCTTGGTTACACAGTGACTTTGTACATTTTTCTGTCTAAAAAATACAAATCAAGGGTATGAAGACTTTTTTTTTTTTTTTTGCAAGGCACTGTATACCATTATGGAAGCAGTCTTCTATAGTATGGATAGTATACGTATTTAGCATTCTGTTTTTACTGTAAAAGGGAGCTGCTATGGTGTATTGGATACGGCAAGTGATCTAGTGAAGGAGTAGATATACGTGAATGTACACACATTTCATCTTGCCTAGGCCATTTTGTCAACTCCTTTTCTCAGTTGCAATCAACTTGATGTAAACCTTCTCTTGGCTAGATAGTACTTGGATACAGAGTACTACTCATTTTGTAGGGGAGAGGGGGAAGCAGTGTATTTGGCACCTAACATGAATTCTGAGACTTACAAAACACTTTCCCAATTCTGGTTGAGAAAATAAGAAGTGCTATGCTGGGTCAGACCAAGAACCATCAAGCTCTGCATCCTATCTCAAAACAATGGCCAATCCAGGGCACAAGTACCCATCTGATCCACGGATAAGTGCTGGTTTTTTCAAATCTGCCTGGCTAATAACTTTTTTTTTTCCTTTTTCCTTCAGGAATTATCCAAATCTCTTTTGAACTCCACTGTTAGTCACACTACAGCTTTTGATAATAAATTCTGGTTCTGCATCCAGCACACTTTGTGCTACATCTCCAATCTATGTATTTTCATAACCAGATTAAACGTTTCCTACTTCTTGAAACCCTCAGTAACTGCAGATTAGATGACAGTATAGTGTGGTAAGGCAGTACAGGATCACATGGTAAGGATTTGGAGTTTGAAGCAAAAACAAAAGAATAAAGATTAGACTACTCTGAACTAGCTTTTGTGAATGTGTTTTTATCCAAGTGGTGGCGGTTGTATGAAAGACAAGCAGAAATCACAAGATCACTTCTGCAGATTCTCACTTTTCATTATTGAACATCCAGTGTGGAGAGAGGTGCACTGGTAGCATACTTGCTAGGATGATATAAAAAATCAACTTTTTTTTGATGGCATGTAATATGTTTTCTATTGACTTGCTGTTAGACAGCAGAATTTCTTTCTACTATGGAAATCTGTTAATTTTTAAGGGGTCTCCTTTTTTTGATTTTCAGCTGCTGTTTGCCTTAAGGATCAGAAGCTGGAGGGGACTTATAGCAGTTTTGGTAATAGACGTTCCCAGGCGTCATTGCATTGCCTGTACTGGTAGAAGCATACGGGAATCTGCTGCAGGGTTTTCTTTCTGTGTAAAGCAAAATGCATTATAAAATGCTTGTTTACCTGTTTCCAAAAATTTGGCCTGGATGAGAAGTTGTAGTGTACATTAGGGAAGACACAAACCTTCTCTTACCAGGATCCTGTTTTTTTTTCTGTACAGAGACTTAAAGTGGGTGGCCTGGTAACAGTTTTATTAAGCGGTCAAGGCAGCTAAGTAAGGATTCAGCTGGCTAGATCAAAGCCTTTGAAAATTTGCTGACTTAAGCAGCTTAAGTGTGTGGTTTGTTTTTTGGGTTTTTTCCTATTATATGGCTAGATTTGGCCATTAAAATTCTGGGTGTGTCTAGGGGAGAGAAAATTAGGAAGCTAGCTCTGATTGTTTATGCTAGCTGCCCAACTTGGCTGGTAAAGATGCTATGATATCTTGCTACCCTGTACCCTCACCAAGCCTCCCTCCCAATAGCCAACATATAGTGTCATCTAAACTCCTGATTTCCCAACCCAAAGACTTTTTTTTTTTTTTTTTTTTAAACACCTTCCCCCCTGATCTATAAAACAAGAACACTGCCTCCCTGTTTCCCTTCATCTGCTTAACTCCCCATCTCCTCCAAAAGTCTCACCAAGTTGGCAGGATTGTCTTACCTCCTGCTGGCTCATCATCCAACATTGCTGGGGCAATGCAGGATGCCAGGCTGGTAGAAGGTAAGATCGAGTCATCCTGACTCAGCTTGAAGGGGCCCCTTTTATATGTTGGGAGGCAGGCAGTATCATCGGCTTACATTTGTGGGTTTTTTGTAAGAGGACTTAAGCCTGCCAGTACTGCTAGCCAAGCTTAGGAACCCAAAGTCTGCATGCCCTAATTCTAAGGTTTAGTCTTCCTAAGTTAAATCTTTCCTAGAAATCAGGAACTTTCATAGCATAGTGAATTGGCAAAAAGAGGATTTAACAAATATACACTTAAGAGTAAGGAACCTTTGTCGATTAAATGTTCTTACTGAAGCATCTTTTTAGAGTGTTATGAGCAGTTTCTTACATTTCTATCATAATACACCAGTTTTCTTTTATAACTGTGAGAATTTGTAGAATTATGATCTCTTGCATAACTGATTTAAAAATTTGTTTCTAGAGAGATTTGGAAATACTTGGCATTTTCCACAAAAGAAGGATGATTGATACTTTAACAGCATATTTTTGGGTTTATATTCCAGCACTTGCTTAAGTCTGGCATGTATTGGGATGGTGCATTTACATTTTGAATACTGTTAAAAGGAGTTTTTGGTATGGCATAACCTTTACATGGTATGTGACTTGTGTACAGCTTTCTTCTTGTGGTGATCTGTTTATAAAATGACCATGTCTACACTAACCTGTTGAAAAATTGACTTTAAAGTTCAGTCTGTTGCATTTGCATTCATGTTGAAAAAGATTCTGAAAAGGAAACTTGTGTAATGTGCAATATTTCAAAAGTACACTTGGCAGAATGTCTGCTCTATCAGTTATTAAATATTGTCTGGGTTTTTGCTTTTAAATTCTTTAAGCTGCTCCTCCACAATTTTCCTCAGCCTGTGTGAGCAGCCTTGTTACTGGAAGTCACAAATTACTTCACACTCTAAACCAGTGGTTCCCAACCATATCCTGGGGGCCCACCAGCCAGTTGGGTTTTCAAGATATCCACAATGAATATGCATGAGAGTGGCACTGCCTCCATAACATGCATATTTTCTGTCATGCATGTTCATTGTGGATAACCTGACTGGCTGGTGGGCCCCCAGGACAGGGTTGGGGACCACTGCTCTAAAGGATCTAATGGCTTGGTCCATATTGACTTTCTGCTGCATGAAGTAATCTGGTTCTATTTTGTGTAGCACAGTAATTTAATTTAGCAGTGATTGAAGAAAAGACCAAATGGTTCAACCAGTCTGCCTAGCAAGCTTTTTATGGTAACATCTGCCATGCCGTGCAGGTAACCCCCAGGTTTCTCTTAAGGCAAAAAAGGGATTTCATTACCAATGGGAGCTGCTCCACCTTTGAGGTGGCTTGCAAGCTATACTGCCCCTTTTTAGTGATAGCCCTGTCTGCAGGCAGGGAGGTCCTACTTCATGCAACCAGTTTTCATTTACTGGACCACATGTTCTTTGGGGAATGTATACATAATCATGGCCTTGGGAATTGATATGTAGGTCAGGTTATTGGGCAGTCTGTTCTGAGATCAGACTGACCCTGCCCTGATACCGTTCAGGGTGCCAGGTCAGTAAAGAAATCCTGTTTCTACAGGGGTTTGCATTTACGGCACCCCTGCTTTCTATCTCTTGGTGGAGTTTCTGGATTTCTTCCCTGGAAGGTTCACTTCCAGTTTCGCTGTTCCTATCATGCTGAGAGGCCTACCTCGGGGTAACTACCTACTGGAATCAACAGTGAGTTTTGACTTTTTTTTTTTTTTTTTAAATCCCTGCAGCCCTGGGAACTGCCTCCTTGTGGTGGTCTTCACTCCTTCCGGTTGGGCGGGAAGCTTGGGCATTTGTGGCATATCTTGATGTATACCTCCAGGGAATGGTACACCCACCTCTTCCCTATATGGGGTTTTTGTTTTTGTTTTTTTGTTTTTTTTTGCCAAGTTTTGGCCAGTACTGCCTTTAGCTTTTCATACTTCACTGGGTTGATCAAAGTGTCTCCCTACTCACCTGCACTATCCTATGGATAGGCCTACCCTTGACAGGGTGGTGCATGGGTGAGCTTCAGGCTAGCTTAACTCTCTACTCGGAGGTTTTTGAGCTAGAAATCCTGGGTGGTCAGTTCTGGCTGGTACTTTGACTGGTAAGATCTGATGCAAACCTAGCTTCTAATGCTGCTGCTTCTTCCAAGTGTTGCTTGGGTTTTTCTGCCCACTGTCCTATCAGCCAATCATTGGGGGTACTTCTGCAAATGCATTATGTCCTTCAGATGCTAGTGGACTGCAGTTTCTTTCTGGAGGATTTTCTGGCCCCAGTTGGTTTTTCAGTTTTGTGACACAGAGGGGAAACTGTTCGGTCTTCATCCAAGAGTAGTTCTCTTGGTTGATATTCTAGGTCTTTTACTGTATCCAGGAGAATTTAGACTTACTTTACTTGTCAGGGTTCACTGATCCAAGTACGTGACTGTAATAGTCCTGTAGGCAAAGTATGCTTTTCACTGGAGTTCGCATCACGCCTCTGCTACGCATCAGGGTATTTGTGACTTGGGCTGTTCTATGGTTTTCTTCTGTAGAACCCAACCTTTTCCCACCTAGACCTGTTTTTGGGTTTGTTGCCTCACAGGCAAATGGGAGAAAGATGGTGCTTTCAGCACTGTGGGGTTCCCCACTTGGTTCTGCATGGGCACCCTATAGCTTGGGAATCACCCATGTAAGGACAGCAGGATGCCAGTCTTCACGAAACCCACCCACCTTCCCTGGGAGTTGGTTTCTCAACATAGTTGTATCTTGGACTGTGAGGGACTCTGCCTAGGGGGCAGAGTGATACCCTGAGCATGTGCAGCTGCAGTCATGTTTGAAAGATCTAGAATTTTTTTAGATCAAAGTTGCAGGCCGGGTTCCATCCGCTGTCACCCATGTGTGAGGACTAACATCCTGCTATCCTCGAACACCTGTTTACAGGTAAGCAACTCTGCTTTCCGCACTTCAGAATGGAATCATTGGGGATGGTCAAATCCGTAGTAAGAAAAGGAGAGTTTCTTTCCTCTCTGGATCTGATGGAAGCCTACATGCATATACTGATGCAGGAAGGCTTACAGAAGTTCTTGCGTTTTGCAGTCTTGGGCCAGCACTGCCCTTCGGGCTGGCTATGGCACCAAGAACCTTTACAAAGGTGCTGATAGTGGTAGCAGCCACCTTACTCAAAGAAGGGATCAAAGTCCACCCCTGTCTGGACAACTGGCTAATAAGAGCAGATGCATGGCAGGAGGGAACCCTTGCAGTGGATCTGTACTTGGACTAGTGCTTTTTAATATTTATAAAGGAGCATCACAAGTGATGTGAGTAGTCCAATCACAGGCAGATAACGATGAATTGCAGGAGGACCTTTTGAGAATGGAAGTTTGGGTGACCAAATGGCAGATGAAACTTAATGTGGACAAGTGCAAGGTGAATCATATACGGAAAAATAACCCTTGCTGTAGTTACACGATGTTTGGTTTCAAGTTACGAGTTACCACTCTGGAAAAAGATCTAGGTGGTATAATGGACAATACATTGAAATAATCGGCTCAGTGTGCTGCAGCAATTAAAAAAGCAATGTTAAGAATTATTAGGAAGATAATGGAGAATGTCATAATTGCTCCATACTGAGACTACATCTTGAGTACTGTGTTAAATTTTGATCGCTGCATCTCAAAAAAGATATTGATGCACCGCAGAAGGTACAGAGAAGGGCAACCAAAATGATAAAGGGGATGAAAAGTCTAAAAAGGTTAGGGCTGTTCAGCATGGAGAAGAGACTGTTGAGGGATATGATGGAAGTCTATAAAATCATGAGGACTAGAATGGGTAAATGTAAATCCGTTACTCTTTTAGATAATACAAGGACTAGGGTATGCCATGAAGTTAGCAAATAGAATTTTCTTCAATGTGTTTTAAATGTGCCTTTTCAGTCCATGTATAATTTAAGCTCTGCAATTCATTGCTAGAGGATGTGGTTATGGCAGTTAGCTTATCTGATTTTAAAAAAGGTTTGGACAAGTTCTTGGGGAAGTTCATAAACTATTAGTCATTGATTTAGAAAAGCCACTGCTTATTACTGGCATTAGTAGCATGGGATCTATTTAATAGTTGGGTACTTGTATCCTGGATTGGCCACTGTTGGAAACAGTATGCTGGGCTTGATGGATCCTTGGTCTGAATTAGTATGGCAACTTATGTACAGTAGCTGGAGAAGCTAGGATGGATGGTGAATAAGCTCAAAAGTCATATTGCCCAGACACTCAAACATCTGGGAGCTCTCTTCAACACAAAGGGACAGTGTCCCTGCTGGAAGAGTCTAGCTACAGCAGCAGGTGGAGATGCCACTATCCACCAAGGAGCCCAGAGCAAGAACCTTCCTGCAAGTGCTTGGGTCAGTGGCGGCAACCATTGAAGATCCTGCTTAGAACAAGGGGCTACCGCTGCCATTGGTCAGCCCCAGTGATATGGTAAGGGCAAAGGGCTGTTGGCGCCATTTTGATTACTGGCAGCCGACGGCCCGAGCCCAGGAGATCGCTCCTGGATCACCAGGGACTTTTGGCAGGTCTTGGGAGGGGGGGGGGGGTTTGTTTTGTTTTTTTTTATATTCGCTCCATAAGACGCACATACATTCCCCCCCCCCCCCCCCCCCACACACACTTTTGGGGGAAAAAAATGCATCTTATGGAGCGAAAAATACAGTATATAAAGCACTGATACTGCAATTCCTATAGGATGGCCTAGGTAAGGGCCTGGTAGTAAGTTCTCGGAGTCCAAGTGGCAGCTGTCACATGCTACAGGGAACAGGTTAATGACTCTTCCATTCCTTTACTCCCGGGCGTTGTCCGCTTCCTAAGGGGAGCGAAACAAAAACCTTTAATGGGACTTGAACTTTGGCCTTAAGGGCATTAGCTAAGGCCTCTTATGAGCCTCTCAATAAAATCATTAAGAGACTTAACTAGGAAGACAGCCTTTTTGGTGATAATATGCTCCGCAGTGAGAATACCAGAGATCCAAACCTGTCATGCTGGGAACCATATCTCTCCTTTTTCAAAGAAAAGGTAATTATTAGGCCAGTCCCCTCCTTCCCTCCCCAAAGTTGTCTGGATTTCCCTTTAGAAAAACAATTACATTGATAAGGGGAAGGATCTGCACCTTCTGGACATCAGAAGAAGCCTCTTGAAATATTTAAAAGCTGCAGGCTATTTGTTCCACACACAGGCAAATGAAAAGGAGAGGCAGCATCTAAGACCTCTATTGCAAGATGGATCAAGGAGGCCATTGCCTCAGTATACATATGGGTAGACTTTATAATTTTGTGCGAGCGCGAACAAAAGTACGCTGGATTTTATAAGATACGCGCGTAGCCTATAAAATCCAGGGTCGGGGTGCACATTTGTGCAACCTGCGCGCGCCGAGCCCAGCGCGCGCTGCCTGTTCCCTCTGAGGCCGCTTCGATTTCGGAGCGGCCTCGGAGGGAACTTTCCTTCGCCCTCCCCCCACCCCCCCCTTACCTTTGTTGGTAGATTTACGCCTGCTGAAAGCAGACGTAAATCTGTGCGCACCAGCGGGCTGCTGGCGTGCCATCACCCGACCCGGGGGCTGGTCCGGAGGCCTCGACCACGCCCCCGGACCGCCACGTCACGCCCCCGAAACGCTGAGTCATTTACAGAACGCCCCGGGACTTACGCGCGTCCCGGGGCTCTGCGCACGCCGGCAGCCTATGCAAAATAGACGCGCCAGCGCGCAGGGCATTTAAAATCCGGCCCATTTTGAACAGTAAGGAGGTGCCGCAAAATCTAAGAGCACACAAGTGTCCTCTTGGGTAGAATGTCAATCGGTAGCACCCATTGACATTTGCAGGGCAGAGTTGTAGGCCTCAGACACACATTTACAAAGCATTATAGGTTGCAAATCTCCAGGAGAGAGGGGGCTACAAAATTTGTGATGGGAGTACTGGAAGCAGCCAGAGGACTTTCCCACCCAGGATTACAGCTCAGGTACATCCCACAGTGGTCTGGCAGGACGAAGAGGATGGTAAATTAGATCTTACCTGCTAATTTTCTTCTAGTCCTGACAGACCAGTTCAGAATCCCACCCCAAGTGGTACTACCAAGGGGGGGGGAAGGATCAGAGAAAATGTCAAGAAGCATGAATATTTCTTCAGTTGATTTAAGACCTAGGGAAGCCTATAATTGATGGTGGTATTACAGTCTCTCAGGGCAGTGGGCAAGGGTATAGCTGTTCCTTCTCCTTAACTTTTATTTTTTTTTTCTCTATTCAGGCCATTGATAGGCTTAATAAACTTTGTTTTTGTGTGGCCCCATTTCTTCTTTGTGTAAGGTAAGCAAAGATAAATACCTGAGGGGAAAAGGGGGAGCAGGAGACCTGCCTGCCCAGGCAGGATCCCCCCGAGCAAGAGCGTCTGGTGCAATTTTTTTTTTTTTTTTGTAGTATTGGAAGTAGCCAAAACCCCCCCCCCCCCCAAAAAAAACAGTAGGAATAGAGGGTGAAGGGGGATGAAAAGGTGTTGAGAACCAGCTTGGTCAAGAATCTGTTTCCCTGTTGAACCAACCTATATAGGAGGGTACCTCAGGGAAGAGGCCTGGAAGTCTACCTCATCTGTTGGTAGGGGGATAAATCCCACCCTGGTCTGTCAGGACTTGAGGAAAGAAAATTAACAGGTAAGATGTAATTGTACTTCTTTTGTTTCTTTTGGGAGCTCTGCTGGTTTCATCGTGTTCATGCAGATTGAGCTACAGATGATGGTGCCAAAATAAAGTGATTTATAAGGTCCATGTTTGGGGTTTTGCCAAGGCACGTAGTTTAAATATTAAAACCTTTTATTTTGCTTCTTGATTTGTTTTGCTTTATTAACTATTTTTATTTTGATTGCTGAATTTAATAATTTGCTTCATTATAGGATTTTACAGATTTTGTTTGTACACCTCTTTGATTAGTGTTAGGACCAGAAGGCAGTAGATAAGACATTTTAAATACAGACATGTGTGTTTAATAGGATGTGAAGGGATTTTTCAACTCTCTGATACTTAGTGAAGCCCACCAAATTATTCAAGTTTTTTTGTTTTATTCCAAGAGCCATGAGAATGGGATAAAATGATTTGGATTTAAGTGAATAGAAAGCAGCAGTCATGTTCACCTGAAATTGGCAGATCAAGTATGCAATGCAAGACTATATCTGAAGGAACCTTCATTTTCAGTTTTTGATTTTTGCCTGAGAATTTCTAAGTTAGAACAAAAATAAATCTGTGGAAAAACTACTTTTCCATTGATTTTTCCACTGACATCTTTTGTTCCAACATTGAAATTCTCAGGCAAAATAACATAAAAATTGCAAATGAAGCTGCCTTTTCTGGTAAATGCTGTGAAGCCTTTCAGTACGCTTGATAACGTGCATGTTCCAGTTACGCTGTTTGTCTCTCTGTGGATACATGGAAAGGCATGGCACGATTTCCTCAGAGGGCGCAGCCCTTTAAAGCCATACTTGCTTTTGTATGTATTTTTTTTTTTTTTTTTACTCCCCTTTACAATCTGATTTTGACCAATATGTCTCATCCTAGGCAAGAACTGGGATCTAAGTGCAGCACTAAGTGACTTTGAACAGCTCAGACACATGAATGCTGGGAACCTGCCCCATTCTTTGAATGAGGGGTGTAGCTTCAAACTCCCTGAAAAAGAGACGACACGACCCATGCGACCGGCACTGCAGCGGCAAGATGATATTGTGCAAGGTAGGACATTGCAAATCCAAAGGCTTCAACACTTCAGTTAGGGTGCTAAGCTTCCTAGAGTGAGTTTTATAAATATCTTCTTAATTAAAATGTATTAAAAGCACTTTTTACCTTGGAGCTACCAGGTGGCAGTGGTGGTGGCAGCAAACAGAAGAGGAGGTCATCACACACTCCCAGTGGCAGGAATAGGAGACAAATCAGTGCAGGGCCTGTGAGCTGCTGTGTTGACAGTGCCTATAGCAGCCCTGTCTAGGGCATGGGTTTCCTTAGCAGTAGGAAGCCTGTTCAGGAGGAGGAGGTAGGCCACCACAGGGCCTGCAAGCGCATGCTGACAGACTCGTATTGATTCTGTCTCCTATTGCTGCCACCGCAGCATGGAGATTTTCAGCATGCTGGGCTCCAGGGGGAAGAGGAAAAGATACTGTCAGGCTGGGGACAAAGAAAGAGGGAGGGAATGAGGGTAGGGATGCTGGGCAGAGAGGGAGAAAGTGTGTGGTGAGGGGGGGATGCTGGTGGGATGAGAGTTAGGAGGAAGCCAGAGAAGGGATGCTGCTGCTGCACAGGAAACTGTGGGGGTGAGGATCTGCCGCTACCAGAGGAAGAGCTGTGCTGCCTCCAGTGTCTAAGGAGACAGCAGCAACTGGCACAGTGCTAGTCGGGGGATGAGGAGGCATTATATCTGTCCTGGGCACAGAAGAAGCTGGTCCTGGACGGTGCTCATATTATAGTAACCAAAGAGATTTCATGTCTAGTACTGTTTGAAAAATGAGACTACAAGCTTTGCTGTGCCACTCAAGAATGAGGGAAAGTGACTTTAAAGATACCAGCTTAAAAAATGTGACTAGAAATTGTATTGCTTACATGATCCTCAGTTGTCAGGGTGTAGACTGTCTTAAAAAATCAAAGGCATATTTGTGCTAATATCTGTTAGGTAGTAATTAAGGTCACGCCACAGTGCATTTGTGGCTATACAGTCTGAACTGTGGGCTGTACTGTAACCTGTGTTCCTTCAATGGAGAAAGAACAGATTGACGCTGATTTTCCTGCTGAAGCCTTTTCCATGGCTGACTGACCATGTCTGCTATTTTAACTGATGTGCATGTTACGATGTTTTCTAATTTGTTCTACATCTTGAATATGCTGGTGGCTAGGCGTGGAAAATATATTAGTCGCTGAAACTCGTTACTTCACCAACTAATATTTTGCACTTTAGCTGCTAAGTACGCTTGTCCCACTGATCCTCCAGCATGCTCTTTCCCCCTTCCCAAGTGGACCCTGGCATGCTGTCCTTTGCCCTCTCCTTTCTCTCAGACCACAACCTTCCAAATCTGCCGGCAGAGTGGCTTCCACTTTTTGGGGGCCACTGCCTCCACTGTCTTTCCTCTTGCACAGGCTAAGTCCACAAGGCAAGCACTTGCTTCTGTAATATAGTTATTTAAATAGTTAATTTATTTCACGCTTCACTGTCAAAATGTTCAAAACTTGGTACGGAAGATAAAACAAATCATATCCAAACCATACTTAATAGTCTGAGTTATTTGGAAAAAGTCTCTCACTTCATAAGCATTTCATCATTGTCCCATTCTGCATCAATAGTAAAAACAGCTTGTAGCCTAGCCCATCTTCCTCTACCCATGAATCTCTCATGCCTGCCTAGCCTAGTGCAATTATAGTAATTCAAACATTTTTCCATATACTAGCAGCTTTAACTAGATTCTCTTTGATTTATCTGTATAGTAGTGTCAGTCTGCATAGGTCTGTCTAAAAACCCAGCTCTTGAATCATTGCTTAAAAGCAACAATGTTTTGTGTTCCACAGTTGTGGGGCAGTACAAGAAAACGTCCTGAGCTGCGATTTTTGTCCATTTTGCTGCTTATACTGAATGTCTCATTCGCTAGCCTCAAGGAACTATTTTTCAGTTAGAATTCCAGTTTATCCTGTCAGTCCTGCACAAGGTTTATTAAAGGTTCTGGGTCTCCTTTCGGCCAGGTGGGTACCCCTCCCTCCTTCCCACTCATGCACTACAGCGCATGCTTTTTGCTAAATCCACATGCTGTAAATCAAATAGGGCATGATAACGCTCTGCCCTCTTGTTGCTGCTGCTGATGTTAGATCCCCACGGAGGTGTCTGCCTGGTCTTCCCTGTGGTCTTGTGTCCGTGTGAATTGACTCTTGCCTTTAATATTTGGCCTGTCTCTCATTTTGTGCCGTTTATGGAATCATACCACTACATCAGTGACCTTTTTATGATCAGAATAATTGAAGGAAAATTTTAAAACAATCCAAGAATGCAAGACTTTTGATGTCAGCATGATCAGACACTTTGTAACTGATATAAAAAAAAAAAAGGACTTGACAAAGACCTAGGTTTCGTATCCTGTTGTGAGCCATAAAATTATGCTGCCTGTTACTTTCTGATTATCCATAAAAACTCCTTGCCTCTTCACCCTTTTATGAGTCACACTACTTTCTATTTTCTAGTAATTGTCATCTTTTGCTCATTTGAATCCTGACCTGAAGAAGAGTATTAGCTCCTGAAAGCTTGTCAAAAAATGTATTAAGCTATTTAGACCAATAAAGAGGTCACCTTATCTAATTTTTGTGTTTATTTTTAACCTTTATATCCGTGCATTCAAGTGGTCAAACATGGCAGCCAAATGACTTTTTATCCAAAAGATTAAAAAAAAAAACGGGAAGGCTCTGTTGCAATCTTTCCCTCTAAATAGAGGGATAGAGTTCCAGTGAGACTCTGGACAAGAAAATGTCTTGGTTTCAGATAATCTAAACTCCAACCCGGGACTGACAATAGTAAACTTTGAGAAGAATGAAGCACTCGCAAAGGTCATATCTACACAACTAGAAGATAAATCATGCAATGCTTTAAAGGCCATAAAAAGGATTTTAAATTTATCCTTTGAACTAGGAGCCAGTGTAAGATTCTAAACACAAGTGAAATACGGTCAGCAATACCAGCCTCACTGCTGAGTTTTGAATTACCTAAAGCCCATACAGTTGATTGTTTTGGCAACCCACACAGAGTACTTACAGTAGTCCAAGCATATTAATAGCATAGACCACTGTAATATCCAGAAAAAGATAACTAGATAAAAATGTAAGTTCCATAAACAGATAAACCCAACCCTTTATAATACTACTAATATGAGAATATAGCGTCAAATGACTTCCAAAATGTAACCACCTCTTTCCGTAGCAGACTGGGGCATGATATTGTTGATCTACAAAGCCATAACATCTCTATTTGGGAATGATTCAAACAGAACCTATTGTCTCTTAACCATTTGTCAGTATCGCAAAGATCAAAATTATTTTTCTCCAGTATATTTGTCAGCATACGCTTATAAACTGAAGACCTGCAGTAATGATTTGACAGAGGCTACAAATTAATTTTAAATAGCCTTCCATCAAACCACCCTCCAAGGCTTGAGACCTTAGCTGATGAAAGCCTGTTTGAGCCTTTGAACTCTGAGCTCATGTACCTCACGTTGCTGATCATATTTTTGGTGGCAGTCACTTCATCATGCAGGATTGGTGAGCTTCAGGCCTTAGTGACGTTTTCATCATACTTTTATCTTAATAGGGTGAGTGTGCACTGCCATTCTAAATTATTGCCAAAGCTGGTATCTCACATCCACCACCTTATGTTTTTTCCCCAAGGCCCGTACTGACCCAGATGAACACATCTAACAGTTTGGATTGTAAGAGAGCCCTTGCCTTCTACCTGGAACTAATTCAAGCCCTTAAGGTCCACCCAATGTCTTGTTTGGTTTGACTCACAGGCCTGGGATTGCTGTAGCCAGATGAATCCTTTCTAATTTGATAGCAGATTGCATCTCCTCCTATTACGTCCAAGCAAGTCTAATATGGGATGGAGATGTCCAGGTTCATGTTGGCGCCATGGTGGTTTTGGTTGCCCATCTGTGATCAGCTGTGCAAAGCTGCAGATTGGTACTTCTTTCCATACATTTTACATCTCATTATGGGTTCCTAATGTGACAGTTTATTTAGTCTTTTCCATGGTCGTTTTGAGGGTCAGAATCCTCCAACCGCCTAGGCCTATTTTGATTGATTGTTTTAGATCTTTTATTTTTTAAAAGGAAAAGAGGAGAGAAACTGAAAAGGGGGCTTTGTCCCACAAAAATGCTGCCTCACTCATTGGCATAGACTTTTTTCTTTAATTTTTTATTTTTTTTTTTTTGTTAGAAGGAAATCCCATTTGTGTGGCTGATCATCCTACTTGCCAGAAGAGAGAACCAAGTTATCTGTAATGGGTGGTCTCCACACACATACCTTCTCCTCTCCCCTGTTGGAGTTAGTTTAAACCTAAATAACACTGAGATGGCTCGTGTGGTGGCAGCTGTGCAAGAACATCTGCATGTGCTCGGAGGATTTTCTGAACTCGGAGAGATTCTCTGCATCCATGCCATTAAATGACAACCCCCCCTCCCCGCCTTGTGTGGCTCATTATCCTGCTGATACAGAGAACACTTGTGTAGTGGATTGACCCCATGTTGTATATGCAGGACCAGGTTAGAGGCCTGGTCTATCTAAAATCCCACAGAGAGCATGACCCTGCAGGGCAGGGGAGAGGCCTGAGAGCAGGACCAACTGGGAAGCATAAGAGAGTAATCCTAGCTGGGTTCAGGAGGTCCCCAGTCTCCAGGAGCGGCAGCTCCTATAAATCTATCCTGACCAGACCAGAGAGGGATTTTACACTGTCCAAGGGAAGGCAGCCTACAATCCTGTATGAAACTGAATACTGCTGAGGGGAGGCAGTCCAGTATTGTGCTGTTTGCTAAATAAAGTAAAAACTGTGTTAGAAAAGGCTGGAGTCCATGTGGTTTTGTGCCTCCAGCCTGGGAAACACCACTCAGTTTCTGACATATGGTATTAGAAGTAGGAATTTATTTTTTTTTCTATCCTGGGCATAAAGAAAAACCCTACTCTCCAAGGGAGCACTATATGAAGTTTTGTTTGGCCTTCCAAAAAAGTTGGAGGCAAAGTAACACTGCAGAGAAAAGGATGTGGCTCTGGGAGCACCCTGAAATAAGGCAGCCTGCATGATTAAAAAAAATTGTCTAGCCTTGCCTAAGGAAGGGGGGCTTGGACAGAAAAAAACAGTGCTGCTTGGGTTTCAGAACACTGAAAGTTGGAGGCTTTTTGGCTCAAAGTGAAAACTGCCTTTAAACCAGAGAGGGGTCTGTGGGGCCTGCAGGCAGGTAAAGTTTTTCTTTACAGACCAAGGGGATTGTCGGTGCTGGTGAGGCAGGGTTTTTTGTTCTGCTTCTTTTTTTTCTCTTTGCACATTTTTTTTTTTTACTTTTTTATGTGGCTGGAGTAGGGTGTGGCCCAGAATGAAAGTGCAATTGCTAGCAAGTGTGGAAGCCAGCAAGTTTAAAGACCTGGGCAGTACTACCAAAAACCTGGTCTGGATCCAGTAGGTGTACTGCAATACAAGTAAAAGAAGGAAGAGAAGTCAGTGTGCTTCAAAGAAGAGTAACCATGTACTTCTGCATAGTGGGAGTTCAAGTCTCAAAAGCCAGCTGAGAGGGAGAACCTGAGACTGGAGGTCTGGCAGATGGAAGGGCCAGCAAAGCCACTCCCACATGCCATAGATGGCCAGAGAGAGGAAGGCAGAATTAAATGGCTACAGCTGATCGCTGAAGTACAGGAGGCTGCAGCAAAATGTGACCCAAAAGGAGAGGGAGTTACACAATTTGTCAGATGTCCAGCAAGCTGGCAGAGTTGTGGCAACAGCCTGAAGAAACCACTAGGAATACAGAAAGGGCACAGCAGAGGGCAGTGCAAAAAAACTGTATTTCCAGAGAGCTCAGAGGAGCTTAAGGAGTGGCTTAAAAAGAGAGGGCCTTCAGAGACCCATGAAAGAGGTTTCTCAGAGAGCCAGGAATGCAGCAGCAAGAAGCCTGAGGTTGGTGCTATAGGAGGTCCCAAGGAAGACCCTATAAGTTGCCCGAATATTGAAAAGAGCCCTGGAGAAGGCAACAGGGACTTCCCAGAAGGGGGCAGTACCAAATGGCCTGTGAGAAGCAATATCGATGACCCTGAAAGCGACGCTGCCATGGGGCCAATTTAAGAGTCCGTAGAGGCCATGGAGTCCCTAGCGAGAGAGAATACAGAGAAGCCAGATGGAGGCACTGCTGTGGAGAGCCCAGAAGGAAAGGTATACAGGCAGTCACATAAGAAAAGGAGAGTGGAGACCTCAATGAGGAGCTGCTGAGGAGCTAATGAATGGCACCACAATGGAATTGCCAGAGGTTGCAGGTCATGGCAGTGCAGAAGGAGGCACAAGTTGCCACAGAGATGAGATGAGTGAAGAGTACCCACAGCCAGTCCAAGGAGTCCCACTAGGGTGGAAATGGAAACTAGAGCTACAGATGGAATCGGATAAATGACTGGGGGGGGGATACACTGGGTGAGGGCTGCAGTGGGTGGTACTAACACCGTCATCTGGAGTAACCCTAAGGTGTGGGATGAGTCTGACCCTAGAACCCCCAAGCCTAACTAGTGGGAGGCAGTTGGAGGGGGTGTGGTACTCCCCTAGAGGGGGCATAATAACACTTGAACCAATGGGTCCAAGCTGAGACGGGGGGCGGGGGGTGTTTGTAGCAGACTGACCCCATTTTCCATCTTGAATGTGTAGGACCAGGCTTGAGGCCTGGTCCATCTTAAATCCCACAGAGGGGGAGAGCTGTGGGTGGAACCTGTGGGGCAGGGGAGAGGCCAGAGGGCGGGACCAGCTGGGGAGCATAAGAGTGTAAGCCCAGCTGGGTTCAGAAGGCCCCCACATCTCCAGGAGAGGCAACTTATGTCAATTTATCCTGGCCAAACCAGGAGTGATTGATACTTTCCAGACAGAAGGTAGTCTACAGCCCTGTATATGTAACCAAATTCTGCTAAGGTAGGCAGTCCAGTGTTGTGCTGTGTTGTGTATTAAATAAAGTCAAAACTGCATTAGAAAAGGTTGGCGTCTGTGTGGCTTTGTGCCTCCAGCCTGGGAAACACCGCTCTGTTTCCCACAAACTGTTACAGTTAAACAGCTTAGTTTTTCAGTAAATATCCATTCTGTAGTGTAGTTATGAGGAGCAGAACTAAATAGTATTTGTATTTATTTTATTTAAAACATTTATTAATCATTTTCCCTGGTCAAAAATAAATGGCCACCCAAAAAGATGTACAAGATTATCATAGGTCAAACGCATATAAGATCAGCTTCAAAAAGTCTCTGATTACAAAATTTATTTTAAAATCTTATATACCGCAAAATCCCCAAATATATTTTTCAATGCCTAAAGGCATTAGTTTAGAACAAAGTGTAATGTTTGTTTCCTCAGAGGTTTCATAGCATCTTTGTGTTTGTCAAAGGCTTTTCTTACCCTCAAATATTTAGTTTGCCATTGCAGTAATTAGCTCATATTTTCTGGTGGAAGACATACAGTAAATGAGAGCTTTTCTTACACACTTTTTTTTTTCCTTATATTCTGTATGTATTTCCCATCGATAGGGCTGAATTAGCCATGTTGTCTGGGATGTCCTCTGGCGGCCTCTAGGCAGAGCTTTGGCTCTGGGCGTCTGCACGCATTTTCCCCCATGATGCTCCATTTTCTCCTCAGTCTTGACTTTCTGTGCTGCCAGTCACACACCTGGCTTCAAATATTGCACCATGTCGATCTGCGGGATCAACGTACATGGTTTTTTGTTTTGGGTTTTTTTTTTTAAGAAAAGCTGATTCTTTTGTGACATTGGATCTTCTTGACATAGATGTGACTCAGATTTTTTTTTTATAATCTCTGGTTATTTGATTTATAATTTTTCCATTTTGCAACTAAAAACATAATAGTATTAGGAAATATTAATTTGTACCATTAAAGTTGATCCAGCCTATAATATTACATTTAAGCTGGTCTACATATATACAAAGTTTTCTTCTCATTAGATGTTGGTCTTTAAAAAAAAAAAAAATATATATATTGACTGGGAGAACTTTGTGGTTGTCTACATTGTGTTTCCCGGTTGAGTTTACATAGTGGGGGCTTTTTTTTTTTTGGTGTACTTTCATTCTTTAATAGGACAGGCTTGATTGTTAGTCAAGCCAAGTCTCTTCTTCAGATTTTTGCTCTAATATTGTGACTGGTTTTATGTTGATTTTATGATGTAGTTTGTAACTTGCCAAGAATGGTGGATGGGAAGGAAATATATATTTTAAATAAATACTTGAAAGTTTTTTTGTTTGTCGTTCTTAATATACGTGCACATGTGGAATGGGGTCGCACCAGAGTGAGCTGCATCAAAGGCAGAATGCTAGTAGTGTATGGCAGGGAGAGGAGTAATGCCGAGGCAGGCCTCATTGCTGGGGAAGCAGGTCAGACCGTTGCAGCAGCAAAGGCTGGCTTCATGAAGTGCTTCAGCACTGGGGATGGAGGGCTTAGGATTTTGGTAGCAGCATTGGCAGTTGGGGGGAGGACCATGGTTTTGCCCACCTTTGTGCTTGGGTAGCATGGGATAGGGGTGATTGTAGGCATCCTAACAACTGCATGGCCATGGCTGCTGGATAGCAGGAGCAGGCATTGAAGAGGCTGAGAGAGGATTTGCAGTGGTTGGGGAAGTGTAAGAAGTGATCAGCTATGGGGAAACTTAAGGGATTGGCTAGGGGTGAGAGAGCAAGGAGTTAGAGGGAATTGGTTCAATGTGTGTGAGCAAGAGTGGGGATTGATGCCAGGGGTTTAGGTGTGTATTAGAGAGGGTATCGGGGATTGGCAAGTAAGAGAAGGATGGAAGTTGAGAGAGGACTAGGGCAAGGGGGGAGCAGGACTGGATCTGAGGAAGGAACAGCTCCCTCCCTTTACAATCTGAATCCTTCCCTGAAGATTTGATTCTGTTAAAGTCTGGTGAAAAGAACTAGAAATCCTGTATCTGCTGAAGTATCATTGCAATAAAGATATTAAATGCCATTTAAGGTGCATATAGTGGTGTCAGCCACTATGTTAAGTTTTTTGTTGGGAAATCCCAAAGATAACTATTAAGAAGTTGCAAGTTATACAAAAGACTGCCGCAAGATTGCTTTTTGAGAGAGGCAGTTATGAGAGTGCTAGGCCTTTATTAGCGGCACTTCATTGGTTATCTGTGCATGAACAAATCCAGTTTAAACAGCTTCTATAGTTTTTAGATGGATGCATGATTATAGTCCAGATATTGCCAATCACTATCGGAGCTGAGACTAATTATCTTAAGTTTCGTAAAGTGATAAAAACCTTTTTGTTCCCAGAAGATTCTGTAATGACAGGATTAACTACCAAATAGTCAAACTTGGCTGCCTATTATGTTTTATTTATTTTTAATATCATGAAGGTATTTCCTGTAATTCTTACTGTTACGGATGTATTGTTCTGTATTTTTCATATTAGTTTGTATTTCCTGTAAACCTTTTTGCTTTGGCCGAGATGTGCAGTCTATAAAATTTCAAATGAATTTGACAGCAAAAGTTTTGCGGGTTTCAGCTGTGTGTATGTATATAATATTACTTGTGACTTTTCAGAGAAACGTCTCTCCAGAGGAATCTCCCATGCCAGCTCTACCATTGTATCGTTGGCACGCTCCCATGTCTCCAGCAATGGCAGCAGTGAACACTTACTGGAGACTCCCATTTGCACTTTCCAGTTACCTGACCTGACTGTGTACAGAGACGATTTTCGCAGCTTCATTGAACGAGATCTTATAGAACAGTCTATGCTTGTGGCATTGGAACAGGCTGGTGAGTTGTCATGGGTTTTTGTGTTTTTTAAACCAATAAATATTAAATGTGCTCTTCCTGGAAAGGTCGGTTTTAGAATTTGGTTGGTCACACAACAATGTAGTAATTATCACTCCTGAAAATTTTGTAGCCAGTGAGGACCAACATATCGTCCCTCCTTTTTAATTTTATTTTGGAATCTTATTCAACATAATGGTTTGCATAGAAGTTGCCTTTTAAAAAGCATTCTAATCACAAAAATGTAGCAGATATAACTTTAATATATATAAAACCATATCTCTTAGATACCCCTAAAATAGAATATAAAAAGTTTTTTTGTTTTCCCTAATGATCAAGAGAAGCTTTATACTGACTTGTCTGAACATATTTTTTGTTCCGTATTTTTCTGATGAAATTGTACATGTTCAGACAAGTTTAAGTGTCCAAATACGCTCTACCTGTGTCATTAAAAATTATGGCCAGATTTCAGGCTTGGGAAAAAGAAGGTAGGGTAGTAGAAGTGCATATGTAGCAAAGCTATGAGGAAGGAGACATCAGAGTTATCTACTAATTGACTGATGCTAAAAGCTCAGGCAGGATGAAATGCTTCTCAATAGGACACTTCAGGAGAAGCAGTGCAGTTTGTTTAATCCTTTTGTTCCAAGGGGGACATCTTCAGATTTATGAGCATTGAGTTCAAACAAAGCAGGTTGTACCATTGAATATATTTTCACACTGATGGCTTATTGTATTAATAAATGGCTAACTGCCTTTTTTTTCCCCACAATGAAAAGCTCCAGGATTGGCTTGAATTGAGTAAAGACATTGTAGATGGCCTCTGGCTTTAATGACCTTCTCTATTAGACTGGCACCTAGCAGGCATTATGTGGATCAGGGCTGTACAGATATGACTGTCTACAGCTGAAAAGTAGCCTCTTGGCCAATATATCACTGATGGGATGACATAGATGAATCATTAATGGAAGATAGGAAAACCAAGCCAGTTCCATTGTAAGTTCAAAATTGGGCAGCTTTTATTTGTCAGATGTAAGGTTTGTGTACCAAAGAACATAAGTCTTGAAATTGTACAGAATACTGGAATAGCCCAAGCCCTGTTACAGCAGCTGGAGTGGAAAAGTTCTACTAGATAAGTTACAGCACATTTTTTTTTTGGCTGGCATGATATACTATAATATAATGCCTTTTAGGGATGTGAATCGTTTTTGAACGATTAAAATTATCATCAGATAATTTTAAAATCGTCCAAAATCGTTAGAGTGCACGATACAATACAAATGCCCCCGATTTATCGTCAGGGGCATTTGTATTGTATCGTTAAATAGGGCGCAGGAAAACCGGCACACCAAAAAAACCCTAAAACCCACCCCGAACCTTTAAAACAAATCCCCCACCCTCCCGAACCCCACCAAAATATTTTAAATTACCTGGGGTCCAGTGGGGGGGTCCCGACGCGATCTCCAGCTCTATGGCCACGGCGCTACCTTTGCCCTCACTATGTCATACGGTTGCCCGTATGACATAGTGAGGGCAAAGGTAGCGCCGGCGCCATTTTGAAGATTGGCGATACGGCCCGCTTGCAGGTCGCTCCTGGACACCTGCTGGACTTTTGGCAAGTCTTGTGGGGGTCAGGAGGCCCCCCCAAGCTGGCCAAAAGTCCCTGGGGGTCCAGCGGGGGTCCGGGGGTGATCTCCTGCATGCGTGACGTCGGGAGCCAGGAACCAAAATGGCGCCGGCGCTACCTTTGCCCTATCACATAAGGGCAAAGGGCCACCGGCGCCATTTCTCTTAACGCAGTCGTGGCCAGAGAGAGGGAGATCGCGTCGGGACCTCCCCACTGGACCCCAGGTAATTTAAAACATTTTGGGGGGGTTCGGTAGGATGGGGGATTTGTTTTAAAGGTTCGGGGTGGGTTTTAGGGTTTTTTTGGTGTGCCGGTTTTCCCGCCCTCCCCCGATTTACGATTTTTAACGATTTAAAAAAAAAAAAAAAAAGACAAGATTTCCCCCCCCCCCCCCCCCTGCCAAAATCGATCGTTAAGACGATTGATCACACGATTCACACCCGTAATGCCTTTGGCACTACCTCTAACATGCCACTCAAGATTACCTACCTGGTCATTCAGAGAGTCCTGCCAAATGCTGCTTAAGCTTCGCCTGCTTCTGTGTAAGTACTCTGCCCCAGAGGTCTATCCCTTGACGGTTCCTAGAGATTCTGCAAATTCCTCCCCCCTCCCCCCCCACACACACACCTACACACACAAAACCCAGTGGTCACACAGTTCTCAAAAATGACACAGACTGTAGTTCACTGATCAGACACAGGACTAATAAACTAAAGATTATTAAGAAAAAGGGGAAACAGTAAATATGAAAAGTACAATCTACAAAGGAAAAGAGATTATACAAATAAAGTAAACCTTGATTAAGTAGTGTTAACTAGCAAGTGTTTGGGGAAGTTCTGGTACTACTTTTCTTTTCCCCACAGGCTACTCTGTTTAAAAAATGTGACAGAGGCCTGATACAGATATGATCAGTTGTGATCATTGGTCAATACTGAAGATTTTCAGCTGCTTTTGGGATAAATAGGTGTAACTAGTTAGGACACTGGTTTCCTAACCAATAATATTGTAGAATGTGGGTTGGGGAAAAAGTCATCCAAGCCTGGTTTTGGATGAAGGCAGCAGGTTTAACCCTTTCAGTCCTGGCCACCAGTATCTGCAGGACACTACAGCAATTGGGATGTCACCTACAGGTTTGTTCAAGAGTTTGAAAAGGGAAAGGAGTTCTCTCTGGGGAAACAAAAGATCCCAGGGCAAATAAGGAATTGAAACAGGCATAGGAATTCCCATTTCACCACATACAGAAAATTCAGAGCTTACATTTTACTGTAGCAGTATTGCATAAAGTGAAAGCTATTTTTTCTTTTAAACAATTTTCGGCTCGATACAGTAAGGCCGCGGTAAAAACAGTGCGGCAGTGTCAGGCGCACCCTTCCTCCCCGCACCCACAGTTCTCTTCACTAACTCCCCGATACTCTCCTCTAATCGCATGCAAATGCATGCCGCGGCTGTGAAGCGTTAGGGAAGGGTTATGCCCGCGCAACCCATTGTACTGTATAGGCGCTGTAACAGCGCCTATACAGTAACCTGGGTGCGCTGGTACCTGTCATTTCAAATGACATTTGAAATGACAGGCACCAGGAAGTGTAAAAAAGTGTAAAAAACAAAAAACCTGTGTGTTATATAAAAAAAATGTTAAATACCTGTCGGAGGGCCATGGTTCCAGGCGGCCGGTGAGCGGCGGGCTGCCATCAGCGGCATCCGGTAGTCCCTTCTCCCGATTTTGCACGGGCGGGTCGGCAGCGGGGGGGGGGGTCGGCAGCAGGATCCGGGAGCGGCGGGTAGGCAGCAGCGGGGTCCGGGGGGCAGCGGCAGCAGGATCCAGCGTGTTCGATCAGGCAGGTAGGTGGCAAAATAAAGATGGCCGCCTGCACGGGAAAAGCGTGCAATTGGCCGCTGAAGACGTGACGTCACACCCCGTGACGCCAAACGTCGTGACGTCACGTCTTCAGCGGCCAATTGCACAATGGGTTGCGGCAGCAGGATCCTGCTGCCGCTCCCGGATCCTGCTGCCGCCGCCCCCCCTCCCGCTGCCGACCCGCCCGTGCGAAATCGGGAGAAGGGACTACCGGATGCCGCTGATGGCTGCCCGCCCCCCCCCCCCCGCTGCCGACCCGCCCGTGCAAAATCGGGAGAAGGGTACCGGATGCCGCTGATGGCTGCCCGCCGCCCACCGGCCGCCTGGACCCACGGCCCTCCGACAGGTATTTAACATTTTTTTTATATAACACACAGGTTTTTTGTTTTTTACACTTACCATAGCAGGCCCGAGCCTTGCTACTTTTTCGTTTGTTTTTTTTTTGCTTCGGGAGGAGGGGACCGGACGGGACCAGGGCGGGTAAGCAATGTTTTTACACTACACTACACTAACTCCTACTAGGGGGAGGCGGTAAACTAGCAGGTTAAGGCCGCGGCAGAACAGCGGGTTACGGAGGAGATAATATTAGCGCCCGTTACAGTATCGCAGTGGAATAGCTAATTCCTTCATTATACAGCTTTTTCGTTCATTTACATGCTGGGTGCGGAAAGGGTTTAGGAAGTGCTAAGGACGCGTGAAACTGGAGACTGTATCGCTGAATGGCCTTACTCGTCTGTATTGTGCGCTCCCAGCACGTTACAGACGGGGAATCTTTAACTCAATGTTACTGTATCGACCTGTTTGTTAGCTAGCAAATAATGCTATAATGTTTTTGTTCTTAAACGTTTAAATGCTCATGAAAAGTTCTAGCTGGGCATTCTTGGAAAAAAAATTGTATATTTACATTTCCTTTACCAATAGTGCTAGACTCTTATTTTCAGTAATTCAGATCTGACACTAGATCTGTCTTGGATTAAAAAAATGTATTTTATAATAAAAATGCTTTGCTAAGGTGTGACCTCCTAGTCCAGTATTGGCATGGCACAGATAAAGCGAAACATCATCTGACATTGACAGCTATACAGTCAAAAGGTTGGGGTTATGTCCCCATATCTCTTGCCTGTATGAACGTGTGGGAATTCAGCAGTGAAAAAAGAACAAATAGTCAAAAATGCAAATATGATCCAAAAGGTCTTTAAAAGAATGCCACCCCATGGAAAGTGGATGGTGGTTTGAGTCATTTTGTGCTCTGCCAACAAAGAACATTTTGCTCCTGTTAACCATACACAAGCAGCTTGTTACTTCTAGTTCTTGGAATACGTGTGGCATTTAAATGTGTCCAGACAGGTAAATGCGTAGATATTGTAAGAGGCAATTTGTGCTGGTGAAGTTTTATTTAAAAAAAAAAGAGAGAGGCACGTAAATGACAGTAATGAGAAGGATCACTCTGCACTCTGTGTTCCTTTTCTTTTCTAGGCATCAGGAAGTAACTTAGCTTCTCTCTCAGTTCTCCTCTGGCACAAGTCTCTCTGGTGATGGATTGCCAGTACTGAGTGGAAATAGCTTGCTTTTCTGAGTGGAGTTATTGTTCCTTGGAGTTGTGTACTAAACACTTTCCAGCAAAAGTGGATTCTTTCCCTGCTATCAGGAATTTTACTGCTAGCATTGAGTTACAGTCCTCTTCCCCTTGGCGATTCTGCGTGTCGTTAATCAGCTCCAGCCACATTTTCATTCTTAACCGCTTCGTGAACCTGGGAGTTTGAGAGAGAGACCTCCAGAAATCTGAGGAATGCTGAAGGTTGTGGGGGTTTAAGTTTATTTTTCTGCTTTTCCACACTTCAAAGTGGATTACATTGCAGTACTGGAGGTATTTCCCTGTCCCCAGAGGGCTCACAATCTGAGGGCCTCATTTACTAAATCTTTTTCCCCAAGACGCGGAATGAGAGAAAAGCTTTAGTATATCAGAGCCTACGTTTGTACCTGAGGCATTGGAGGGTAAAGTGACAAGGAGCGGCACTGAGATTTGGATCTTGGCTCGCTACTCTAACCACTAGGCTACTCTATGCAGGATAAACACATGACCTTTTAAATAGACGCGTTACACTGAGGACTGCTATTGGAAGCTAGTTTTTCTAAGTTCTCCTTAACAGAAGGCATGGGGGTAACCTGCATAAAGCAGCAGTTACAACCATAAGCAACTTACTGGGCAGACCGGATAAACCATCATTTACTATGTTACTTAATTTGTAATGTTAATAACAAAGCCTGTCTGGCAGTTTTGTAGATCCCGTGCCAGTCTGTGCTTGTATGAGACATTCATTTGTAGCAGCTCCACACCTGCTGTGTCTTACTCTTCTTTTTGCTAGAAACCAACTGTGGGCTAGCTGGATGTTTTGGTCTGACCCAGTTTGGCAGCAGTTCTGTTCCTCTAGTGTGATAACTACATTCAAAATGAAATGGACAATGTGACCTCCATTTCAAAACTATTCTAGCTGCACAGATTCACTTTGGTTTTTACTGTTAGCACTCCAAAAATATTCTAATTCTGTACAGTATCCTTTTGCTTTATTGGGTGCCTGTATTACCTGGCACTCTTTTTGGAAGGTTTGTTTTGGGGGTTTTTTTGTCTATTTAAGCAGGCTAATTAACCATTACTTGTGAGTGACATCATCTGGCGACACCAAATGAACTTGTTGCCTCTTGAGCCTTCATGGTTATTTTTTGTCTGAGCATGTGCTCGGACATATATTCTCTCTTCTAAAAAATTTTCACAGAATCTTTTAAATGGGATTCTTTTTTCAGAACTATTTTCACTTAGTTGCCTTGCTGCTTCAGCAGCCCCACAAAAGCACTTTTCAGTGCTACTAAAAAAAAATAAATAAATAGTAAGAAGTTTCTCATTGCCTTCCCAAAATGTCACAGAGAAGTACCTTTCCTCAAGCACACCACTTGAAGCCGCTCATTGTTGGTTATGTCCATCACAAACCTTTGCCTCTGCCCGGAGCATCACCAACAGCAGTGTTAGTTATACCTGTGGACAGATGTTCCCGAACTCATCACTCCAGGGTACACCAAATCTCTAAGGACTAGGAAGCACTCCATGAAGTTAGCTTGTGGCACATTTAAAACTAATCTGAGAAAATTCTTTTTCACTCAGTGCACAATTAAACTCTGGAATTTATTGTCAGGGGATGTAGTTAGTGTAGCTGGGTTTAAAAAAGGATTGGATAAGTTCTTGGAGGAGAAGTCAATTACCTGCTATTTATCAAGTTGACTTAGAAAATAGCCACCGCTATTACTAGCATCAGTAGCATGGGATATACTTACTTTTTGGGTAGTTGCCCAGGTACTTGTAGCCTGGATTGGCCACTGTTGGAAACAGGATGCTGGGCTTGATGGACCCTTGGTCTGACCCAGTATGGAATGTTCTTATGTTCTTACAAGCCATTAAGCCCGTTAAAATGGGCTACATCCCACTGTCTCTCCCCTCACTCTTCACCACCCCCTACGTCCCTCCCTCACACTCACCTACTCCTCCCCACCCTCCCTCTCCTTTCTCTCAGTCCCTCCCTCCCACTCAGTCTCACTCACTCCCTCCCCCCACTCTCCCTCTCTCCCTCCCTCCCTCTCAGTCCCACTCCCTCCCTCCCTCTCAGTCCCACTCACTCAGTCACTCCCTCCCACTCAGTCCGTCCCTCCCTCTCTCTCTCTCCTCCCTCGCTACTGGCCACTGCCGCCGCCCGCTACCGCCGCCCGCTGCTGCTGCCGCCATGTTTTTTTTTTGACGCTGCGTAAGACAGACGTGCTCGCCCGCACATGCGCAGTAGAGCTGCTCTCTACTGCGCATTTGCGGCACGTCGGTCAAGCGTCGTTTATCTAGTTAGATATCCTCATTCCGTAGTGCAGCATTGTCTGCCTCGCCAGGAAAAGAGTTCAGCAGCAGTTCCTCAGACTCTCATACTGGTGGAGACCAAAGCCATGGAGTCAGCTGCCTGGTGTCAAAAAAAAAAAAGCACCATTAGTTGTTGGAACCAGCATTGAAGCACGAGCACTCTAAACATAGTGCATCAGCACAGTGGTGTTGATTTGATCATTTTCAGCGCATGATGTATCAAGATGCGAAAACATTCCTCTGTGTACCAACACATGGTATACTGGCGCACCAGTGCACTCAGCACATGATGCATCGCAGTATTCCATGCCAGCCGCTCAAACATTGCCGAACTGGTGCACGTTTGATGCACCGAGGACCAAGCTGCATACTCCAATGCATTCAGAAGCTTCGACTCTTTTGACTTACTGATGCACCTGATTCCCTCCTTTCAGGTCATGATGCCAAATGGCACAGTGCAGCACTGATGCAGTTGACACTTCCATTGCAACTTCGATGCACTATTCTGGATTCCTCGACACGATTGGAACAGCATCTGTCAAAGCGATCAGTCATCTAAGCATTCTGCTTCATTGAAGCATCCAGTTCTTTAGACTGCTCTACCAACACAATTCTACACATCTCACCTTAAATCTGCTGGTCAAAACAGTTTACAGAGAATACATACATAATGGTAAAAACAAAATAAAAATATAAATTAAACCTAATACAATACTAATGATAGATAATAAAGATTAAAAATAGTCTCAACATGCCTGTGATTACTTAAGTTTTTAAGAATTAAGTGGCTGGGTCGGAGAAATAGGTAGGTTTTTAACTTTTTCTTGAAATCCACTCTTTGTTGCAATGGAGTCTAGTCAGTCAGAGGTGAGGGATCACTCTGTTCCACCTCAAATTCCACAGGAGGAATCTCCTGATTTGCCATAAATATTCATTACTGTTTAAGTGAGTGACTCCAAAAGTGTCCTGGTTCAGACAGACAATCAAGTGGCCATGTTTTATGTCTATTAAGCAAGGAGGAATGGGATTATGACCCCACTACTAGGACAAGATCAGGACTTGGGCAGCCAGAATTGAGCTGTCCTGTAAGCCACCTGGGAATATCAAACACCCTAGCAGATTGGCTCAGCAGAATATTCATCCATACAAGTGGTCTCTACATAAATCGGTGGCAGACAAACTCTTCAGATTCTGGGGTCAGTCATCTGTGAACCTGTTCACGTCACAGGAGAACAGAAAACTAAATCAACTCTGCTCAGTTTTTCCAAGCGATCTGACTGGCTCAAGACACTTTCCTTCATGGGAAACAAACCTTGTGTCTGCTTTTCTGCCAGTATCATTTATTGCCCAAACAGTACAGATTATTCAGAACCATGCCCAGCTGATCTTCAAGGCTCCAGCATGACCCAGACAAGCATGGTATATATATCTCATACAACTTTCCAGCAGTCCTTCCCTAGATCTAGGGACAGACCCTTGCTGTTAACTCAAGATGAAGGTATGATTTATCACCCCAAGCTCTCGGCTGGCAACTTGACAGCTTGGGTGCTGAATGCTCAGTGATTGCAGATCTCAGTCTATCTAGAAACATAGTGGACGTTTTAGTCTTGTCTAAGAAGCCATCAACTACAAGAAACTATGCATTAAATGGAATAGATATTAAAATGGTGCCAACAAAATGCCTTGGATCCCTTTTCCTGTGAGCCCATATACTTACTAAGATACTTGCTCTGCCTCTCTAACTCTGGCCTCATCAGCTGTTCAGTATGAGTACATCTGTGTGATAGAAAGCCTGTCTATCAGAATGTGGTCAGATGCTATCGTTTATCCACTGATTATCTGATTCATGAGCAGTCTATGGTATCTCAAACCTCCTGTAACATGTACTTGAATGTGGTGCTCTCTCAACTAATGAAGTCTCCTGAGTCACTGGTGTCTGCATTGCTGAACTTTTTAACTTGGGAAGTGGTATTCTTCGTGGCAATGACCTCAGTTAGAAGAGTGAGTAAACTGCAGGCTCTAGTTCATTATTCACATAGTTCTGCCATAAAACTCCTTCGCACTCGGTCTTCCATATTAATCAATCCACTGTCCTGCCAACCTTTTTTCCAGGCCTTATGCTTGTGAGGGGGAGAGAACTTCTCCATACATTAGACTGCAAAAGAGCCTTTTGCTTATTACAAGAAACTAACTCTGCCACATCACCAAATCTCCCAGCTTTTTGTATCTTATGACCCTAACAGGCTAGGCATGGCAGTAGCAAAGCAACTTTAGTCCAATTGGCAGGCTGAGTACATTCAGCACTGATAATCCTTAGCAGGACTGCAAATCAGAATCCATGAGAGCTATGGCTTCTGTGGCTCATCTGCGAGAAGTTCCTATTGAGGATATTTTGCAAAGCTGCTACCTGGGCATCAGTCTGTACCCTCACACCACATTACTGTTGAGATGAGGTTTCAAAGACTGTGACTTTGGGCAAGCAGTTTTGTGTAACCAGTTTTTGCTGTAGTCCATACTCCACAATAGGGGCCAGGTTGCTTATTCAGAAAGATTCTGCTGCAACTCTTAGCTTGGGACTGCCCATCTGTAATGGCTAATTCTGCTTATCGATGGGGGAAAGTTTGTTTACCATAGACAGCAGGATGAATTAGCCATGGAACACCCACCCTCCTCCCTGGAGAATTGACTATATCTAGCTCAGGGCAGACTGAGAAAGCTTGTTAAGGTCACACCCACACGGGAATTCCCTCAATTTTAGTTACAGCACATTTTGGCATATAGCATGTGTATCTAAATTCACATAATACAAGATGGCAGCATGTTGCATAGGCAGGAGACTAATAGTGCCACAGGATGGAATAAGTTGGTGTTTTTGTAGCTATTTGGGACAGTGTGCAACTGTTTGTCAGAATAACTCAGCAGATTGTAATATTTGTATATATTTTCTTGAGCATATTTCTTGGTGCCGAGATGTTCATTTCCCTCCCCATGCTAAAAGTATTGGTTCAAGTTAAAAGCATTCAGAATTTCCCCTTTTAACCTCCTTTCTTTGATAGATCGTCTGAATTGGTGGACTCGTGTAAATCCTAACTGCCAAAGACTTCTGCCGTTGGCAACAACAGGAGACGGGAACTGTTTGCTTCATGCTGCATCTCTCGGTAAGTGCAAAATAAAACTGGAGTTGTAGTGTGTCTGAGTTGAGAGAACCTAATGATTAGTCCTTGGCCTTCCGGCACATATTTGCTGATATCTAGCAGCAGGGTGTGCTGCCAAGCCACTACCACATGAGGATCTGTGAGAAGGCCTGAAGAGATTCTTCACATTCTGATCCCAGCGTATGTTAAAGCTTGTGTAGTATTAAAAGCAAAGTGCTGTGAAGTATTTTCTCAGCAATTTTAAAGACACATGAAAAGAGAGGAAAAAACTGATGGCATAATAAAATGTTGGTGGGAAGGCATCTCCTATGTCCTCGTTCCTGGCATGGAGAATGCCAGTAAATTTGGATGCATTTGGGCTTCCCATCATCAAAACTCTCTATTAGCATTGCTTTTCTAAATCTAGAGCTTACGACTTTAAGTACCTGTGGCTTAAGAGTAAGTGCAGGGAAAGAGATTTTTAACTGCATTTACTGGTATCTTAGGCTAAAAAGCAAGTAGTGCAGTCTTCTAAAAAATAATATACTGAGCGGCACATGCCTTTATTAGGAGGAAGACCTAAGTCTTTCTGGCTTCTCACCAGTCACTGTTTTCCTTGTAAGGAATGTGGGGTTTTCATGACCGCGACCTTATGCTTCGCAAGTCCCTTTATACCTTGATGGAGAAAGGTGTGGAAAAGGAAGCCTTGAAGCGCAGATGGAGATGGCAGCAAACCCAGCAGAACAAAGAGGTAAGGACTGGTGCTAAATCTCTCCCCTGAGTCCCTGAAGGCTGACTAGGACACCGCGCCATTCCTCAGGGCAAAATCAGATTCCTTGTGGAAGGGTTTGTTTTAAGATTCTTGGCTGCTGGTTTTAATGGCCTTACTGTACCTTGCTCTTTGGCAGCTAACCAACAGGGATTTTGATTGTATCTGTTGGCCAGTTAAGTTTGGCTCATATATTTACAAGTGAGCGTGCTCTGATCAGAAATGATTCTGGAAGTAGCTGCCTCATTTTGCCGGGTCCTCAGGAATACACTTTTTTTTTTTTTTCCCCAGAGGACCCAGAAAGTATTTTTTACATCCAGCAGAAAATGTAATTTCTTTGGAGGCAGCAAACTCTTCCAAATCCTCCTTGCACTTGGTTCCCAGGGACAGGATAATCCTTGTACCATGTGCCTGCTTCTGGCCTGAGCAGACTTGAAATACTTCTGGCTTGCTTGCTTTTCATCCTACTGTTTGTGCACTTCATAACTAGCTGGCAAGTGTCAGGATAAGCAGGAATGAAGCAAAACCACAAGTACACACACTTGTGGAAGGCGTTCTTGTTATCCACACCACAGCTACTAATCAGCATGATTCTATGGATGGGAACTGGTTCCTTCATAGTGTGCAGTATCATTTGTGATGAATGCCCAATCAGATCCATTCTGTATGAAGTAAGTTATGACAATTAATTTTAATAACCATTTAAAAATATGTTGAGGTATTACTACATGTTACATGGTCAGTTTAAGTGCAGTTCTCCTTTCAGACAGGCTGAGAATAGGTACTTACAGGTATGAGCTGTTCTATATTTGTACTAACAGATCCCTTGTCCAAAGGGTACATAATCTGTGTTTAAATAAGCTACATTTGTTTACATAAAGGCTTCCTTGTGTAACTGTGTTACTAAGTGTATAATCTGCTTAATGATGTGTAGTTCCACACAGCCTCCTGGCCTTTGCTGTGGTAAACACCTGCTCTGCTCTGCTTCTAGTCTGGCCTGGTGTACACAGAGGAAGAATGGCAGAAAGAATGGAATGAGCTGATTAAACTTGCATCCAGTGAACCCCGGATGCACTACGGCACAAATGGAAGCAACTGTGCAGGGTAAGTAAGCCGTACATGTGCGCAAAGGAAACTAGTTTGGATCTCTCTCTCCTAAAAACCTTACAATGTGACGGCAGAAGCCCAAGAGCATCGAGATCCTGTCATACTGCAGACCTTTACTCCGTTCTGTTTCTGTTCCCTCTCCTCTGCCTGCCTCATGCTGTGTTGGGGGGTTTCCATATTGGGTCTATTTGCCATTGCTGGGTGTCAGCTATTTGATAGATTATCCTTTCTAAGCCAAATGATGGATAGCTGGGATGACAAAGGTGAAGTGCGAGATCTGCAGGTCTTTTACAACAAGGTTTTCTATTTGAGAAATGCAAAGCATTGGAATAAAGAGGAGTGAGCGTGTAGAAGAGCATTTCTTGAACACAAAAGAACCTAAGAGGTCTTTAAGAAGAGAATTTATTTAAAATGCAGATTGCAGTCTCCCAAGTTTGCCTAATGTAATTACTATATTTCATGATTAACAGTTGCTGGAAGATATTGCCCACACAATTCTTGGTATTTGTGAATCCCAGGCAAGTGCAGATGAAGTATAAAACTGCCTACTTCAGCCTGTTATATGACAAGCTTGATTACTAAGTAAAAAATAGCAGTGGAAACTAACAATTTAGTGGAACACAAATATTCACAAACAATATAAACAGTATACAGGTTTGTATAAAATACAGAAACCAGGATATCTTGTAATCTAAATACTAAAACTGCTTCTTGAGGAAACCAGTGGAGTCCGTGTAGGAAACTCAAGTGACAGCCCTGGTACATGTCTCCAGAGGCACCCATCCTACGGCAGCGTCCCCGTGGCGGATCCCGTTGGGGGAGAATCATTTGCCTTAATCATGTCTGATAGTGTAACAGAAATCTCTGGGCATGAGTGTTTCGCAACAAAGCATATACGTCTGTAGCCTTAAAACAGATTTAAAATGGTTTTTAATTCCCCTAAAAGCTTTACTTTCTGAAACAAGTAATTGAGTTCAACTAGGAAACCTCTGAAACTGTAAAGGACTCTGTATTTAGCAGTTTTAGTGGTTTTGTAGCTGCTGGTAGTATCTGAACTCAACTCCTTGTTCCAGGAAGTAAAGCTTTGGGGGGGGGGGGGGGGGGGGGTTTGCTTTGACTGTGTTAAACTTTTGTGTGTATGTATTTTTAGATTTTCTTTTACCTGAAGAACTGCAAGCTGTTTCCTGATAGTTTTTCTGTCTTGCGGTCCCCCATATGCATGTTTCTTGGCTGTCCGACACCCTTTTTGCCTTTTCAGCGTTTGTACGTTATACTTTAGTTTCTGTTGTGGCTTTGCATCTGGAGAGCAAAGCTAAAATATTGAAGCGTCAGAAGGGCTGATGGGGTTTCTCTTCTCTCCCCAGCACGGAGAGCTCCGAGGAGCCCGTCTACGAGAGCCTGGAGGAGTTCCATGTGTTTGTTCTCGCTCATGTACTGAAGAGGCCAGTTGTGGTTGTGGCAGATACTATGTTGAGAGATTCTGGAGGAGAAGGTAAAATAACAAAATGCCATAGTAGATTTCACTACCAATAGCTTTTTTTTTTATGAAGTTTTTTACAGTGTACTCTAAAATACCTAGGATGTATTTTCTCTGCCGTCTGCAGAAACTTGGCATTCCCTGTGTGTTTGTGTTTGTAAGGCACCAGTTATGTTCCCCCAATAGAGTATATTCTCATCAGCCTGCTGTTTTCCCCAAAAGTTGTACTTGCTTCACAGAGCAACAAGCTGTTTGACTAGAATTACTCTAATTTCACTTGGAACTAAGCTCTTTATGAGGATATTGTTACCAGCTCCTCCATAGACTAATATCAACCAAAACTGTGTGTGAACGGGTGCTGCCACGTTCTAGTGTGAGGGCACTGTGGCCAACAACACACGGTTAGTTTATAGAACGTGCATGATAGTTTACTGCTCTTAGGGTGCTTAGCTTTGGAGGTATTTTCTGTCTTGTCCGCAGAGCCCTTATCTGGCAGTGGTCACTTCAGGCTCACCCGCTGTGGTGGGGTGAGCACAGGGAGAAGCTTTGTTATAAATTCAGACTCTAAGCCTGTCCCTAAAGGAAAAATTGGTTTGTCAGTTTTAATTCTTTAACCTTTTAGGTACCAACGTTCCACAAGTGGAACATTTTTTCATATACTTTTAATTACTTGCAAATTTTTTATACCACATTTATACCATATTTGGGTCTAGTTAACTAAGATATGTAAAAAGGGGCATCAGGAAATAATTCCTTCAATGAGCAGGATCTACAAGGTTAAAAACTAAGAAAATATGGTCCTTCTTTAAGCATTTGCATGGCAAATATTGCCTTAGCTCAATTTGTTTTGTGTTTTTTGTTTTTCTAGCATTTGCGCCAATACCTTTTGGTGGCATCTATCTTCCTCTTGAAGTCCCAGCAAACAAATGCCATCAGTCCCCGCTGGTCTTGGCCTATGATCAGGCTCACTTCTCTGCGCTGGTCTCCATGGAGCAGAAAGAGCCCACAGGCGAGCAAGGTACTTAAAACCTAGTGTGGCGTGGCATTGCATCCCCTACCCAGAGAGCTACAATTTCAGTCATTGCTTCTAGCACTTTTTTTTTCTCCAAAATTTTTTTTTAAAAGAGGAATCTGTACATATAGGATAACCAACAGTCTCAAACATACCCACAAGAACAACTCCATGAACAAATGAGTACATGGGGACTACACAGAAATTATAAGTAAGCCAATAACACCTTGCCCCTTTATCCTAGTACTCACCATAATTACATGCCCCAAAGACTATATGAAGTCCTCTCCGTTTTCCTCTTTATTTTCTTACCTACACATTCTTCCACCACAAGCATACTACTACATTCAAACACCCACCCCTGCTTCTCTGCGTCTAGAGTAGAAATAGGTAATCCAGGGGCCCTAGAAGCACACTCCAGGCATGCAGAAGAATTGATTGAGGTATGGAATCCGCTGTAATACAATACAGGATAAAGCCCTCCTCAAGTGACTTTCTGAAACTCCATTTAGAATACCCCATACTTCTGCAATCTGGGGACAAGTGCTAGAAAAAAAATCTCCCATGCAGCCTGCAATGATTCAGCTACCTTACGCTTGCCTGTTTTAGTATCCTGCATCACCTGAACCAAAGTCCAGGCCCACTTCCACACAGTTTGGCAGTGTTTTTCTTTAGAGAATGATTGAAGAGCTCTGATGTGATGGCAGAAGAGAGTGAATTTTATGCCTTATCTGTGTCAAGGGATCATCGTGCTTATCCTCTTTCCATGCTCCCTGCAGTCTCCTGCTTTCTTGATTTTTATGTATTCTTAGCACGGTCAGCCATGTTTTAAGAGGATATATGAAGCTGACCTGCCAGTATGCATGTTCCAATCCCTAATACATTCTGTATGTGAGCTTGCTAAAGTCAGATTATCCTATGAGAGCAACAGAAGGCCTAGACACACATTAGATGTGTGCCTACAGATTGACTTTGTTGCACAGTGCTTGGTCTGTGTGCTGTGAATAAAACTGTATGAGGTCTGTTCTGAAGGGAAAACTGTGAACCTTCTGCTTAGGATTTTATATTTTCATGAATGCAATCGTTGGTTTCTCATCTTGTGGAGCAGTCTGCCTACTGCACTCCATTCTTCTTCATCCTGCTATGCCAGGCCAAGCAGATTGTTCGTTTTGTCACCACATACTGGATGTAGCATGAATCTTATTTATCCAGGACTTTGTGTGTGAATCAAGAAGTAATCCTAGTTTATATAGGGTCAGTCGTTTTGTGCCTACTTCACAAAGTAATCCTAGTTTATATAGGGTCAGTCGTTTTGTGCCTACTTCACAAAGTTTCCTTTGGAAGGCTGCCTACGGTCTTTATCCTTTGTTCTCATCAGCATTGCATTAGGAGTTCATGTTCAAATTGTTACAGCAAAGCCCAATTTTAATTTGGGGCAAATTTAAATATTAAACCATGTCCAATGGTTTTGTGACCAAAAATTCTAATCAAGTAATGGTGGAAGAGATTTGGACCAGGCATTTGAAAGTAGGTCACTTTTTTGCTCTATTCAGATGTTTTGTTTTTTCCATGGTAGCTGTGATCCCAATGACAGACTCTGAACACAAACTGCTACCTGTGCACTTTGCTGTCGATCCAGGGAAAGACTGGGAATGGGGCAAAGATGATGCTGATAATGTCAAGCTGGCCAGGTGAGTCTCTGAATATGGGAGGTCAGTAACTAAAGGTTATGTTGCTTTTGGACAGAATCTGCAATTCATCCTTCAGGCTTATGTCTCAGTCTTACTGAGAAAAGTTTGTTCCTAACACACTTAGCTTATCTGTATCGATCCAGTTTATCTGTAACTTTTTTGGAATGCATGACTCTTTTTTTTTTTTTTTCTTTTTTTTTTTTTTTTTAGTGCTGTACACACCCACTTTTTTGTTTTTATTTTAACTGAGTTTGCAGAATAGTGCACATAGCTCCTCTATGACCACTTAGCAGGATTCAGACCTAGAGCAAGCAGATCAGGGAGTCAAAATGGATGTTTGCTTTAATGTTAGAAATATTTTAAGCCTCACTGTGGAGCTTTAGAGAGCATTTTTCTGCTAAGTCAATGTTATCAGTTGAAATTTTTTTACTGCAAGAAGCATCTTTCTCAGGAGCAGGTGCAGAATGTGATAGGGTAGGTGAATGTCTGCAGCAACTCTTTCTCCCTAAGACAATACCATGGTTTGTGGACAGCAAAACAAACAGCCACACTAGATGGGTGATGTCATCTGATGGCGCTGGGTTGTTTTTTTTTTCTCACAGCTCAAAATGTTTAATCCTGCCTTATGAGCGCACGCAGGTCTTCATGTGCCAGTGTCCCTGTGCAGAATCTTCCCTCAGTCTTTTTCCAAGCTAACCAACTTCACGGGGAGGAGGGAGTGGCGGTGTGGCTGTTCGTTTTGCTATTGATAGGAAAGCAACTTCGCTTTCTCTATGGACAAGTATAACTGACAGCCACACAAGATTGGGACTCCTCAGCTGAGAGTTGCTTTGAACTAGTTCCTGTCTTCGATTTGTATTGTACAACCATATTGTATGTAGTGGGAAGTTGATTTATTTAAAAATGTTTTAAGCATTGCTTGTCTTTTGAAGGAGTTAATAAACATGTGGATAAAGGTGAACCAGTAGATATAGTATACTTGGATTTTCAGAAGGCGTTTGACAAAGTTCCTCTTGAGAGGCTTCTAGGAAAAGTAAAAAGTCATGGGATAGGTGGCGATGTCCTTTCGTGGATTAAAAGACAGGAAACAGAGAGTAGGATTAAATGGTCTGTTTTCTCAGTGGAAGGGAGTAGGCAGTGGAGTGCCTCAGGGATCTGTATTGGGACCCTTACTTTTCAATATATTTATAATTGTTCAGAGTAGTTAAATCACAAGCAGATTGTGATAAATTGCAGGAAGACCTTGTGAGACCGGAAAATTGGGCATCAAAATGGCAGAAGAAATTTAATGTGGATAAGTGCAAGGTGATGTATATAGGGAAAAATAACCCATGCTATTTTTATTTTATTTAAATCTTTTCTATACCCGTCGTTAAGGTGGGTACCGACACAACGGTTTACAGTAAGGCACATAAAAGTAATGATACTAAAATCTGTCAGGTTAAACAGGTGCCATAAGGTTCGGTAACATAGTTTGTAATCAATATTAATTGTTAAATCATGACCAGGTCTCTCTATATCAGTTTTGAGTACAACACTAGCTTTATAATTGTAACTTATCCTTTAGTGATGAACTATCAATTAAAAACTACACGCTTGGTGATTACTGTAGTGTGTGTGGGTGTTCAATTGTTCGTAACTTGCACTTCCCTGGCTTCTATTCTCCCTTCTCTTTTTGAAAAGCTTGTTTAAAGAGCCAGGTTTTTAAATTTTTTCTAAAGGTTTTGCTGTCTCTTTGTAATCTTAACTCCAAGGGCATGGAGTTCCATAGTATGGGTCCTGCCAGGGATAGCGCCCTTTCTCTTACTTGTGTTAGTCTTGCTGTTTTGACTGATGGAATAGTTAGGAGTGCTTTATTGGCTGACCTTAGGTTTCTGTTAGGGATGTGTACGCGAAGGGCTGTGTTTAGCTATAAGTTACTCAATGTTAGGTTCCATATTAGGAGCTACCACCCAAGAAAGAGATCTAGGCGTCAGTGGATAACACATTGAAGTCGTCAGCTAAGTGTGCTGCGGCAGTCAAAAATGGAAACAGAATGTTGGGAATTATTAGAAAGGGAATGGTGAATAAAACGGAAAATGTCATAATGCCTCTATCGCTCCATGGTGATAGAGCACCTTGAATACTGTGTACAATTCTGGTCGCCGCATCTCAAAAAAAATATAGTTGTGATGGAGAAGGTACAGAGAAGGGTGACCAAAATGATAAAGGGAATGGAACAGCTCCCCTATGAGGAAAGACTAAAGAGGTTAGCACTTTTTAGTTTGGAGAAGAGACGGCTGAGGGGGATATGATAGAGGTGGTTAAAATCATGAGAGGTCTTGAACAGGTTAATATGAATCAATTATTTACTCTTTCAGATAATAGACTAGGGGGCACTCCATGAAGTTAGCATGTGGCTCATTTAAAACTAATCGGAGAAAGTTCTTTCACTCAACGCTCAATTAAACTCTGGAATTGCCAGAGGATGTGGTTAGTGCTGTGTTTAAAAAAAGGATTGGATAAGTTCTTGGAGAAGTCCATTACCTGCTATTAACTAAGTTGACTTAGAAAATAGCCACTGCTCTTACTAGCAACAGTAACATGGAATAGACTTAGTTTTTGGGTACTTGCCAGGTTCTTCTGGCCTGGATTGGCCACTGTTGGAAACAGGTTGCTGGGCTTGATGGACCCTTGGTCTGACCCAGTATGGCATGTTCTTATGTTCTGTACTGTCTGGATAAGGATTGATGCAATGTTCTGTAAAAGGGAGTACCGAGGAATATCTTATTTTGAAACGTCCACATGAAGGGGAGCATAGGTTACTAGTTCTTATAGCTCACTTACTCTTTTGGCCACTATTGCTATTAAAAATGTTTTCTGTGTGAGATTTAACCATCTGATTATATGGCATCAACACTATTTAAGTCCCATTGTGGTGGTGCTTGACTTAGAGAGGAGGTATTAAGTTGTAAAGACCCTTTATGAATCTTGCCACTATCTGTTGCAGTAAAATTGGCTTACCTTCAGTGGGGATAGGATAAGCTGCCATTTCCTAGCGTGTAGCCAGATGGACTCAGGACCAATGGGTTATGCTCCCCTGCCAGCAGCTGGAGACTGAGTCGGGTTGCAAAGCTGACATCACTACGTATAGCCCTGCAGTGACCTCAGCTCTCCAGTATTCTCTATCTCCAGCAGATGGTGGACGTACCTCTCCCTCCAGGGACGATTGTTCTTTTTGGAAGGAGAAATTCTACTTTCTAAATTGAAGAAAAATTAAACCCCACTCTCCTGTGGTGATACCTAACGGTCCCTCCCCCACTTGAGAATTCCTGAGGCGATTTCAGAGATCCCTCAGAGGTGAGCCTTGGTCTGGTAGCCAGTTTCTAGCATGGACTTTGCTACTTAAGCAGCTGAAAGACAGCAGGTGCAGGAAGCAAAGTGCGGCGGTGACAGTCTCTGGCTGCAGAGGCAGAGGGCTTTGGCCATCTCTGTATTCAGCCAGGTAAGGCTGAGCTCAGGTACATTTAAAAAAAAAATGTAATACAGAGAAGGAGGGGGAGGTGGGGTTTGTGTAGGGCTTCCTCCTTCCCCAGTCTCCATGCTCAGCGTGCCGTTCTCACGTTTGTTCCACTCTGTGGGAGGTCGAGGGACATGAGCAGCCTCTGTAGGCTAGGCCCCGCTGTGAGGCTTTTTTGCTGCTCAATGTGTGGTAGGCCTCCATGACGTTTCTTTAGGCTGCCCTCCTTCAGGATTGTCTGTTCAGTGTGTGTGTCTAGTTTTTGGACACTTAGGCAGACCTAGTAGTCTGTGTGTCCAAGTTAAGCGGTGCCTTAAGTGGCTGTCCGCTTATCTGTGAGTGCAAGTTGAGCTTTGCTGTGCACTTGTTTTTACGGCGCCTAGGCATTGGGACACCTAATTTTTGGACACTTAGAATTTTGAACGTCTTTTTAAAAAAAAAAAAAAAAAAGCTAGACACGCCTCCGGTTAGCGCACTGCTAGCCTAATGGCGCCTATATCTAAGAAATCTAAGCCCCTTTCTCTTTGTACTGCCTGTCATATTCAGGTACCTCAGCCAGGAGTGCCCCCTGACTTGTGCAAGCGCTATTTGGAGGCTCAGGGAGATTTATCTTCCTTATTTCACTAGGCCTGGTTCTTCCCAGCCGGATGAAATGTCTGGGTAAAGACGATTCAGGTGGGCGACTGATTTTGGACTTCCCCTAACTGATTCATCAGCAGGGGACAGAGGCTCACTGAGTGCACCTAAAGTACCTCCTGGTGGAATTTTCCAGGGATTGCAGTCTTTTCTTCAGGTGCAGTCCTTAGCCCTGTCTAATGCTCCCAGGGCAGGGTCAGAAGTAGAAACCTTGCCTGGACCTGCTGTTAAGCCGGAGTCCTCTAGAACGGAACAGTCCAATGGAGATCGAGATGGCACAAATGATGATTCCGATCCTGACTCTTGAGAATGGTACAATTCCTCCTGGACTAGAACTGTATAGGACTATGAGACTCATCTTTCATAGAGATGAACTACCAGTTCTGTTTTCCCAGACCTCGAAAATGCTTGGGGTCCCTGGGGCAGATTCCATGTCTGAGCCAAAAAGAAATCCCATTTGGGTTTCCTTGCGTAAAGCAGTGATGGAGGCCATTCAAGAATTGATTGATCTTGAATGGGGCGCCCCCGAGGCCAGTTTCAAAGGGGGTTAGATTTTGGAAGGCTTGTACCCCTTGTATCTGAAAGTAGAAGCACTTGTGTATGCAGTCTCTGAGTGGAACACTATTCCCATGGAAGAGGTTGCTGACTTGGGGGTGAATTCCAGGGCAGTTATGGATCCAGTGGCTACCTTCTTGGCAGATGCAGGCTGTGGTTTGATCCACACTTCAGCCAGAGTGGCTTCAGTAATACCGTGTTTCCCCGAATATAAGACAGCGTCTTACTTTCTTTTTACCCCCAAAAGTCCCACTATGTCTTACTTTCAGGGTATGTCTTATATTGGAAAAAAAAACCTGAGTGTTCAAAAAAAAAATTATTTTTAAATACCTGTCGGAGGGCCGTGTGGGTCCAGGCGGCTGGCGGCGGGAGCCGGGTGGTCGCGTGTTAAATCTAGGCCGCGGGCGGGTGGGCGCTTGTTCCAGGCGGCGGCGGGGGCGGGTGGACGCGCGTTAGTTCGAGACGGCCGGCGGGCGGCGGGAGGTCGCGTGTTAAATCTAGGCCGGGTTGCACAGGCGCGCATTCATTCACTGCCGGTGGGGGCTGCCTCGGCAGCCCCCACCGGCAGTGAATGAATGCGCGCACAGGCCCACAGCGCCTGTGCGACCCCCTGCGATTCGGCGCTGGGGGCTGCCGGTGGGGGCTGCGGCAGTGAATGAATTCATTCATCCAGGCGGAGGAGCCGGCTGCTTTCGGCTGCCGCTGCCGGCTGCTTTCGGCGCTCAAGGCAGTCACATGCTGTGACGTCACGGCATGTGACTGCCTTGAGCGCCGAAAGCAGCCGGCAGCGGCGAAAGCAGCCGGCTCCTCCGCCTGGATGAATGAATTCATTCACTGCCGCAGCCCCCACCGGCAGCCCCCACCGCCGAATCGCAGGGGTCACACAGGCGCTGTGGGCCTGTGCGCGCATTCATTCACTGCCGGTGGGGGCTGCCGAGGCAGCCCCCACCGGCAGTGAATGAATGCGCGCCTGTGCGACCCGGCCTAGATTTAACACGCGACCACCCGCCGGCCGTCTCGAACTAACGCGCGTCCACCCGCCCCCCCCGCCGCCGCCGCCTGGAACAAGCGCCCACCCGCCCGCGGCCTAGATTTAACACGCGACCACCCGGCTCCCGCCGCCAGCCGCCTGGACCCACGCGGCCCTCCGACAGGTATTTAAAAATAATTTTTTTTTGAAATGACAGGTACGTCTTACTTTCGGGGGATGTGTTACATTAGCCGACCCCCCTAAAATTCCCTCTACGTCTTACTATCAGGGGTGTCTTACTATCGGGGAAACACGGTAGCAGCCAGATGTCAGTTATCATTGAGAAATTGATTGGCTGATGCAACTTCCAAGGCTAACCTAATGAAATTGCCCATTAAGGATTTCCAAGATGGCGATGGTAGTGTGACGGGTATGAGCGTCCTGCTTACTGCTGAAAGTTGCCGCTGAGGCATTTTTTTCATTCTGCCCTCTAAAGAAGGGCCAAGGAACGTCAAGCCTTGGACATGATGGTCACTTCAATTGTAGGTCCAATGGACGTTCATCACCGCCATAGGACGGAGTTAGGGGCCGAGTGTTTGAACGATGGGAGGGGAGAAAAAGAGCCCTCCTACGCTCCAGAACTGATGACATCACTCTCCCCTGGGGAGAGATCACAGCCAGCAAACCCGGCCGTTAGGCTCCAACAGGAGCGAGGAGACCTGGGGCTGTCTGAATATGTCAGCCCGATGGAATCTCCGAGGCCCGAAGTCCTGCTGGAAGCTTTGCGGCCCAGGATTTCAACTTTGAGCTGGCGAAATATCCAACAGAAATGGGGCCTGGAGAGAGCTTTGCTGATTTTCCTTCATTGCAACTTAAAACTTTGGTAAGGCCTCAAACCTTCACATTGGAGCTCATTTGGGAAGCAATAAACTATTTAAATAAGAACATGGCAATACAAATGGGGAGCTTTGTTGAATACAGTGAAAGATATTAAAATAAGAGTTGAAAAAAATAGAAGCAGAAAATGTTCAAACTAAAAATGAACTGTTAACAGTGAAAGCTGACTTGGGAAAGGTAAACGACTTGCAATATGCTTTGGTAAAGGAAAACCAGATCTTATAACTTAAAATTGAAAATTTAGAAAACATCTCAAGGAGTAAAAACATTCGGTGTATTAATTTTCCCAAACTTCCGATGTCCACACCAATGCAGCTTTGGCGGAGATATTTAATGGAGGTGCTTAAATTACCTGAAGCAACTTTACCTATTATTTCTAAAATACATTACCTCCCTCCTTTGAAGAAACTCATTAGGGGAAACAATAATGGGAATATTCTGATACAGGAATTACAACCCGCACAACCATCAAGCATAAATTTATCTGCAATATTAAAGGACTCTTGAGAGTAATCTTGCAAAACCTTCAACATTGCTGGTGACTTATGTTAGTCTGATAAAGATTGGGTATTTAGAAAGTATTTTCAAAATAAATTGGAAGATTTTCTGGGTTGTAAAGTCCAGATGTTTCCAGATTTGTCTAAACCATCTCAAAAACGTAGAAGACAATTTCTGTTAAAGCCTCAAGCAGTGCAATTAGGGATGTTTGTTATACTGAAACTTCCTTCTAAATGTTTAGTAAAGCACAGAGGGAATGCATATATATTTACTCAACCATCTCAGTAAACAGAATTTTTAGTAAGTAAAGGTAGACCATTGCTTAGCTCTTCACCAGGTCCTGAATAAATGCACTAATGTGGTGGGAATTAGATCTCTCAAGAAAAAGTAACTGTCCTATAGTTTAATGATTTAGTATATTATATTTCCTGAAGTTGTGAAATCTTGGATCATAATAGAGGGCTTGTTAGACAGGTATGACATTTAAGTCATTTCCTGTAATATGGTTGGTTTGTATAATCTTCTTTTCTTTTGTGATACCTGTATTTCCATTCAAGTAATGTTTTGCTTGATGAATATGCTTGTAAAAGTTATAAACAGATAAAAGAAAAAAAAAAAATTGCCCAATAAAGGCTTGCTCTTGTTTGGGAGCGAGTTGGAGAAACTGGCCAGTTCCTCTATTATAGGAGGGTAAGAAGCAGACGCCATGCTCCTTTAACATGAGGCCAAGCGTTTCCGACCCTATAATAGGAGCGACCTTTCAGAAGACTCGACCTTTTGGTAGGTCTCAGTCCTTTCGTCCTAGACAGCCCAAAGGGGGCACTGGCTCGGGTTGTGGATCCTCCCAAGCCTCCCAATGAAGGTTTGCCGACCCACCCCCGGGAATAGGAGAGGGATGGGTTGAGATCACTTCAGATCCATGGGTCCTGGAGATGATACAAGAATGATATGCGCTGGAGTTTCACAGTATTCCTTGGGATGTGTTTATGGCCTCTCCCTGCCACTCTTTGCAAAAGAAACAGGCAGTGGAGGATACATTGGCAAGGCTCCTCAGTTTGAGGGCTGAGATTCCGGTGCCCATGTCTCAAGAAAATATGGGGCGATATTCAATTTAATTTTGTTGTGCCCAAGGAAGGATCCTATCGTCCCATCCAGGATCTCAAAGGTGTCAACCATAAAAAGCGGGTGATGCATTTTCACATGGAGACCTTGCGTTCAGTGATAGTGGCCGTGCAATCGGGGGGAATTTAGACCTCTTTGGACCTGTCCAAAGCATATCTTCACATTCCCATTCGACTAGAGTTTCAACACTTTCTGCAGTTCGCAGTTCTGGGACACCATTATCCATTTCGGGCACTGCCTTTTGGTCTGACCACCACCATTCCCAGGACCTCATCCAAGGTAATGGTGGTAGTTGCGGCAGAATTGAGAGAGGATAGAATCCTAGTACGCCCGTATTTGGACGACTGGCTGATTCGAGCCAAGTTGCTGTAAGAGAGCTGCCTGGTGACTCACAAGGCAGTCTCCCTGTTGCAGGAGCTCAGCTGGGTGGTGAACCTGGTCAAGAGCAGTCTTCAGCCTGCTCAGTCGTTGGAATACCTTGGGGTTCGGTTCAGCAAGGTTTTCCTGCCGGAAGCTGGTATTCAGAAGTTGATAGCACAGCTACGTCTATTGATGGACACTCTGCACCCGACAGTATGGTCCTATCTGAAGGTACTTGGTTTAACGGCAGCAACCCTGGAAGTGGTACCATGGGCAAGAGCACATATGCATCCTCTTCAGCACTCCGTTATCTCTGTGGAACCCACAGTCTCTGGACTATTCGATTCAGCTCCACCTGCCGATGGTCTCCTCCCAACTGCAGTGGTGGCTACAGCCAGATTATCTAAGGAAGGGAAATTCCCTAGCACCACTGGACTGGCTAGTACTGTCAACAGATGCAAGCCTCTATGGTTGTGGAGCTCACGGTCAGAAGCTGTCTGTGCAAGGGCGCTGGGATGCAGATCATCAATCTGAAAGCCAGGGCAGTCTGGCTGGCAAGTTTGCAGTTCAGTGACAGGCTGCAGGGTTGAGCGGTCTCGATAATGTCGCACAATGCAACGAATTGACTTACATCAATTGGCAGGGAGCTCTTGAACCTACCACTATGTCTTGGGACTTCAATGTGGTGTTAGCTCAGCTGATGGAAGCTCCATTTAAGCCACTGCACACCTGTGATCTGAAGTACCTGACCCGGAAGGTCATATTTCTGGTGGTACTCACCTCAGCGCACAGGGTCAGCGAGCTCCAGACACTAGTAACTTAATCACCTTGCACTAATTTTTAGTATGACAGTGGTCTTGCATACGCACCCTAAGTTCTTGCCTAAGGTGGTGATTGACTTCCATCTTAACCAGTCAATCGTCCTGCCAGTATTCTTTCCCATGCCCTATTCGCACTGCACAGTTTGGACTGCGAGCAAGCCTTAGCCTTCTATCTGGAGCGAACAGAAGACCATAGACTGTCCACCCAACTTTTTATTTCTTTTGATAGGAATAGGTTGGGCATTGCTGTTTCCAAACACACTATCCAGTTGGCTACCAAATGGCATATATTATGCCCAGTGGGCCTGCACCTTAAAGGGTCATGTCAAGGTTTGTTCTGTCAGAGCCATGGCAGCATCGGTGGACCACTTTCAAGCAGTTACTGTGGAGGAGATCTGCAAGGCTGCGAGGTGGAATTCTCTCCACATATTCATATCTCAGTATGGCTTGGGTATGGATGGCCGTCACAGTAGATTTGGCCAGTCTGTCCTTCAGAATCTGTTTTGAGGTGTAGAACCCAACTCTCTTCCCACCTAGGGGCCTGTTATTTGGGTTCAGGCTCTCTCCCCCTCTTGTTACCATCAGCACCATTATTGTGCCAGTTGCCACCGGGTTGGATGTCAATTGGTCCCCTTTTACATTAGGGAGCAGCCTGTAGCTAGGATTCACCCATGTGGAGGACTACCATCCTGCTTGTCCTCAGAGAAAGCAGAGTTGCTTACTGGTAACAGGTCTTCTCTGAGGACAGCAGGATGTTAGCCATCACGAAACCTACCTTCCACCCTGCAGAGTTGGATTTCTATTTTTTTTCATTTCTATATTCTGTTTTAAGACTGGAGAGGGACCCCGCGTGGACATGTGGTATAGGGCATGCTCAGTGTGCCTAGTCAAATTTCTAGAAACTTTGACATAAGTTTTCCGCATCTGGGCTTCATCTGATGATTTCACCCATGTGTGAGAACTAACATCCTGCTGTTCTTGGAGAACACCTGTTACAGGTAAGCAACTCTGCTAAATCCTTGTAAGTCAGTCTTCCTCTAAACTGAATGAGATTGATTCTGACTTTTTTTTTGTAGGAAATTCAGATGTTGAACTCTTAGGTTTTTCAGGTGCCAAGTCCAATGGTGGATTAGGTGATGGTATATCTGAGTTTAATATGAAGTTACATGAACTCTATGAATCATCAGAAATGGTCTCTACAAATGGAGCTGTCTGATTTTTGCTTTTTCTCTATTTTCGGGGGGGGAAAAGTGCTAGGTTTGTCTACAGACATTCTCTTAATCTTCCTAGTACCAGTTGAGTGAAAGAAGTATTATTTGTTATGCATTTGCTTCATGTATGTCTTTAAGAAGCTCATTTATGTTTGCACAAGGCATGACAATCCTGTATTGGCTGCCTGATTGTGTTTTGATTTTTTTTCTCTAAGCTTCCGAGGACATAGAACTTGATGATTCTGTGTGCTTCCTTTTCTTTGTATAAGCCCTCTTGTGGCATGCTAAATGTCTGTGCTGAGTTTTCTGCGCTGGGTGATCCCTGCTGTTTCTTCAGTGCCAGCGAGTTTTGGCATTGAAGATTCTGCTCTGACTTTTCAGTACTATTTTCTACGATGCCTTGGCGCCAGTGGATTAGTATTGTGCCTCTTCGGTGCTAATCATTCTTGGCTCTGACGCAGTCAGTTTGGCGCTGAGCCTCTTAGGTGCTTCAGGTGCATTATGTCTCTCGATGCCAGTGATCTCTCACAATCTCAGTTTCTCGAAAGTGGGATTTCATTTTATTCCAGTCCAAAGAGCTTGGATGCTCATATTTGTCAGCTCCCTGTAAGCTGGTGCCCTCAGGAACATATGTCCACAGGAGTCATGTAAATGTAGTTGGAACATCTTACACTTTTTTTTTTTTTTTTAAATGGACTCTTCCCTTTCCTCTCAGAAAAATTTTTTCCTGATGACATTGTGAAGGTAGACATGATGACACTGAGAGATTTCCTGACCATTCCTCATGGTAACTTGTGTAGGAAGGCCCGTACATGCTCAGAAAGCAGGGCTAAACTCTGAGCTGTGAGAGAACGACGACTTATCTGGTATCATCGGATGTAGTTACTCATCTTATAGGACTGTTTGTGCTTGACCATGGAGAATAGAGTATAATTTTGTCTGTTTAAATAAAACTGCCCTGTGTCTTTCAAATGATTTTACTGTCTATCCCCGTCTGGCGGATGTATTTAAAAATAAGTCATTTTTTTCCCTATTTCATGCATATATTCTGGTCCCACATACTTTCAGTGATAAGAAATTTCAATGCATAGGTCTAACTGCTCTAAGCTGAGAGCAGGCATATATCAGAAATTAATTAGTCTTTCCTTTTAAAGTAGCATTTCTGCCTAACTTGCTTAAACTGACTGTATCTGTCTTGGAGATTTGTGTAGCGCTTCCTTTCCCTTGCTTGCGTACTTAAGAGTGGTAAAGCCTCTTCGGTGGTATTTTAAAATTATATGTAGTGTTTGTTTTCTCTTTCAGGGTCACCTTATCATTGGAAGCAAAGCTGCATTTGCTGCACAGTTACATGACTGTCAAGTGGCTTAGCTTGCCTTGTGAAATGCAGGTAAAGAACTAAGACTCTCCAAACATGCGAGCCTGGCGTTAAAATTCTGCAATTGCAACAGGGCTTCTAGCAGCCGTCCCCGTCTGCCAAAAATTTTCTGGAAGCTGCCAGGCACTATGATGCTACCAAATAGAAAGATAAAAAAAATAATAAATTGCTGTCTTTGGACTGGTGCTATATTTCTACATCGCATGCATGGAAGCCCAAACAGTATTTTTACAAAGAGAATTGATCGATTTGTTTAAAATCAGGAAAGCAGTTTATACATTTCCTTAAAATAAATGGCAGAGGAAGAGATGTGTTTTGGTGCCATGTAATTAGTGTGGCAGTACATAAGACATCTCTCAGAGCACATAGTGCCGTGCAGAGAATCCAGATCCCAAGACGTGGCAGACTCCTAATCCAGTCTCGTGTTAGCACTGTGCTTTGGGATGCTTACCAGGAGTCCTTGCTAGATTTGAGCTACAGCTCCGCATTCTGCACTGAAATCCGGGTATCCTGCGAAACACTTCTGAGATGAATTTCTACCTGCAGCTAGCATCTACTTGGGACAATTAACGGTGTCATATAACCGCCTTGTAAATTCCCAAATCTAGCTGCAGATCTTTTTCATGGAAATCTAGAGCCAGTTCCTTGGCCATTCAGATTTGCCTCTGATCGTGCCAAGAGATGGCTTTGTTTCCTTCCTAGAACTGTGCTAAGGAATTGTTGCCCATACCCCCCCCCCCTAATAATTTTTCTTATGTTTAATATCCTTCTCTTAATCTTCTTTTTAAATGTAAGCACAGGCCCCCAGATAGCTGTGGAACACTTTTAAATCTTGTGCTACATTTCCACTGCCAGATGTCTGCTGGATTTAACCAAAGGTGGCATCTGTCTCGTAGGCAGCAATAAGTAACCAAGCTAAAGTATGTATCGCTCAACTAGCTCGGTGGGTCACATCCCTGGTTAGAAGCCAAGTTTCTAGGTTCAAATCTCAGGATCTCCAGACTGGAAATTTTAAACTATTTCACTGTTCTTGGGAGGAATACGACAGAGCAGCTTAACTCTCAGTGGCAGTTACTGCTGCTCACAGATCGAGAGATTTCCTTGTTAATTTTGTGTGCATGGTTTGTGCTGGGGTCTCTAGGAAATGGTATTTCAGTATTGGGTGCAGCAGAATCCGTGTGAAACAAATGTTTAAAAAAAAAAAAAAAAAAGTTTTGCGTTGAAATCTTGTGAAATGGAGTTCTGTTAACCTCTGTTCTTGCCCTTCCTGCTAAATCTGATGGTAGGAAAACAAGAGGGACAGCAGTAGCCAATAGACAATTTAATGTGTCTCATTTCCGAGCCACCGTAACCATCTTAATATTCTTCGTTTCAGCAAGCGCCTCTTGCTCAACCAGAATCCCCAACTGCTTCTGCTGGAGACGACACTCGATCAGCTGCCGATTCGGGAGAGTCCGACAAAGAATCTGTTGGCAGCAGTTCTACTAGCAACAGCGGCAGCAAGCTCGGCAAGGATAAAGACAAAGATAAACCAAAGAAGGACCAGGAGAAGGAGAAGAAGAGGGCAGACTCTGTTGCCAACAAGTTGGGTAGCTTTGGCAAGAGCATAGGAAGTAAACTGAAGAAGAACGTGGGAGGTTTGATGCACAATAAAAGTGGGAAAGGAGGGATGAGCAATGGACAAAGCGAAACCTTGGAGAGAAAAAAGAAAAACTCCTTTAAGTTGAAGAAGGAGAGTAGAGAGGAGACTTCCCAAAGTGACTTGGCCACCTTGGCTGAAAAGTCCAAGGCATCAGCAGACAAGCAGCAGGCAGATGCTTACAAATACAGCAACGATGTGAAGCTGAGCCTCGGCATCCTGCGAGCTGCCATGCAAGGAGAGCGCAAATTCATCTTTGCCAGCCTCCTAAAGACCAGCAACCGGCACCCTTACCAGGAGGAGATGATCCAAAGGTACCTAGCAGATGCCGAGGAGCGTTACTGGGCTGAGCAGAAGCAGAAAGAAATGGAGAAGAAGGCCATGGGGAACGGTGGCTTGGCCAAAAAACCTGAGCAGGAAACCAGCCCACCCAAAGCTGAAGATCTACTCATGAACCCTTCATATCCCCAGCCTCCACCCAGCTACGGCATTCAAAGCACGGATTTATCCATGGGAACTAAGGTAGCACATCTCCCTTCCAGTTGCTCTGGAGTCTTCACAATTCCCAGACCCTCTATGATGAACACGTCAGATGGTTTGCAGCCTCCCACTTACCAAGACTCCAGAAGGCAGGTTGCAGGTGGGCCCTGCAACAATATGCCTTCCTATGCTACTTTTCCCCGCCACTGTACACAGGGACGATCCCACCCCTACCAAACCAGCCCATCCCACCTAGGAAAGCTTTCGTCCCCGGAGATGGAAGTACCTCCGGGTTATTCTGTGGAATGTGATGGCTTTTCCTGTGCACCCCACAGCAACGGCTACCAAGAATACACGGAGCAGGACAGCTTGCAGAAGGCACCTAACACGGACAAAAGCAAAAATCGAATACTTTATAATGTCCAGCAGACCAAATGCAAGCAAGCAAACTGCAATTTTTATGGACGCCCGGAAACTGGGAATTTCTGCTCCTGTTGTTACAGGGAGGAACTAAAACGTAAGGAAAGGGAACGAGAGGCACTAATACATAGGTTCTGAATTGTTGAGGTGAACACTAGGCCTCATAAGGCATGGGAAATGCAATATGCCACCCTTTGCTTACCCCTCCCCTTTCTGAAGGGATTGGCTGAGAGAGTGATTCCACTACAGGGCTCAGCTCCCGGGAGGTGCACAGCATGTGAGAGGCATTGTATCAGACAGACTTGGGCCTGCTAAGAAGCTGGCAAGCCATTGTAGGGGGCATGCTCAGATAAAAGACTGAAGACTTCAAGGTAGGTGTGTGAGGGGAGCTCACCAGCTTTCTTGGGTGATTGAAGCACTGTGGCTCTTGGTGCAACCCCTGTTACACAACAGAAATTCAAATATCGTACAGAGTACTGCAGCACTAGAGCTAACATTTTTAAGGTGAAATAATTTAGCTGAGCACCACTGCAATACAATGAGACCAAAGCTTTTTGTTGACATTCTAACACATTGGGAGGGCAGAAGCTAGGAATTTTACTGCTCATGTGGTCAGGCGTACTCGCCTTCACCATCTAAACTTGTTGGAGTGAAAAACAGATTTGATGCAAAAGTTTCAAAATAGATAGTGAGTACAGTTACTCGTCGCGAAGGTAGTCAGGGTCTTTTATTTCTGTAGTGCCTTTTTAACAAACAGCCTTAAGACTTGGTCTGGATACACATCTTTAGCTGGGTGCAGAAAGGTGTCCCTGCCCATATCGGGGCACACAGGCTGATCAGGTAACAACTGGTTGCACAAAGCACTTTGTAGTAGAAGCCCTGATCTGGCCAGTTAGATTCAGGAGCCACAGTGGAGTAAATCTTGCTCTGCAGCCAAGGCTTTGAATCTGGATTAGGCCCTCTGAATAAAGGCCTTAGTTTTTTTTAGGTTTAACACATACCACTAGAACTGTCCCAGTTATGAAAGTCTTTGTAGAACATGACACCTTCCATTTGTAAGACTGCAGAGTGACTTCCAACTCATATTCACTTAGTTTACTAGTTTAAAAATTGATACTGCAACGAGAGAACCAAATGTAAGGTCAGGAGGTGGTGTTTTCTCAAACAGAAATGATTAACTGTCATCGTATGGTTTGGTGTCCTCTTTTTCCAGAAGGAACCCATCCAGACCATTTATTCTAATTTCCCTCTATAACAGTGTAGTTAAGAGAGAGAACAAGTTTACTATCATAACTTAATTGGCAGATAAGGACTTCTTGGCCAACCCAGTTGTCTGAGTAACTTGGCACTGCAGACCGAACATGACATCTGGACATCTTTCCACTGCCCTCTGTATCTATCCCAAGTATGGTCTCTTGCCATTCTATTATTCAAATAGCTAAAGGTTGGTCTCGTAGAATGCACACTGCCACCCTGAAAAAGGATTAGTGGAAAATCACATGGCACTTCTTATGCCGCCACTTTTTTTTTTTTAATAATTTTTCAAAATTGCAAAATAAGAGGGGCAGTTTTTGATGGCATTTTTTATCTGAACATTATACTTTTCCCGACTTGCAGTCATCTGGAAATACCCATCAGGGCAATTCACAAATAGCATCAAGTGCCTTTTTGCACCCTCCCATATTCTTCCTACAAACACACACAGCCCAGCATTGAAATGTGCCAGCCCCGTTTTCAGGAACCAACCAAACTCCGTCTTCAACTTGGAAAGCCACCGGTAAAATACACAATCCTCAGCTATCCACTTCATTACTAATGGCTTTGGGACATGAATAAGTACCTTGAAGTCTCTAATATTGTTCACAGTAGTTCAAATACCAAAAAAGAGTGGAATGAGGTTTTAGGACCAATGAGAAGTGCCATGTGGTTCCCCAGTACTATGGTCCTTTTCAGAGATTGCTGTGTGAAGTCCATGGACTAGAATTTCCTTGTTGGATCATATCTGGTGGTACTCATTGCCACCTCTGCTCTTGGTCTATCTAACATCTCCTTAGTAAATAAGTATTTGCTCTAAGCTCCTTCTGTTCAGCTTCCCCCCATGATCCATTGACCTGGAGTTTTTAATAGTGAAAATGCTACTGGCTTGTACTTTGAAGAGGGTTGGATATTTAAGTGCTGTTTAAATTTTCGTAAGCCTCTTTATGCGTGGCTTGCGTTGCAGGCCCGGCACCCTCCTCTGTCCTTAAAAATTGTGTCTTAAAGATTAATATTACTTCCTTCTCCCTCAGGTACCCAAGCGTACCGTTAGCGTTCCAGCTACTTTGTCACATGGCCCACTTTAACCAGTACACTGAGCAGACATGACTTGGAAGTCACACATGTGTCTTTATTTACTGTCCAGGTGACCATCCCCTCTCACTGACCTTTTTTTTCTGAGCATGCCGCTTCACAATTGACTCAAGGCTTTTCTCTTAAGCAGTGAGCTTGACTTTTTTTTTTTTTTTTTTTTAGAACTTTTATTTAAAAAAAATAAAAGGTAAGCAATACGGAGTGTTTTGAGTTTTCATCCAGAAGTACTGTGAAAATTTTGCTTTTTCTGACACAGTAAGAATCGCCCTGAGGCTGAACTAACGGAGCCACAAAGCAATAATGTTTTAGCATGGACAAGTAGAACTGGCAGAGGGGCGTCTTTGCAGACCTGGAATCGAATGCAAAAAATGAACTAAGCAGTCTGCTGTTACTTAAACACTTTGTTCAACAAAATAATTTGTAAGCTGATTATTTCTGCTTGGCCTGCAGTTACTTCCACACTACCTCTGTTCCGACGAATAGAAAGAATTTGGCTCAGTTTTGGTGGGCCTTTGTTAACCTTTAGCATGATGTAATAGAAAAAAAAACAAAAAAAAAATATTTTTGATATTGTCAGATCTTAGAATGAAATTTTGAAGAAGAAACTGGGCAGATTGTAAAGGTTTTGCACCTATTTAAAAAAAAATTAAAAAAAAAAAAAGCCGCTGAATTAAGCATCCTCAGTTTTAAATGTATGTAATGTATTTTAGCTCCACTGACTCCACCTTGGTGTTAGAGTGCACAGAGATGTGCTGAGGTGGATTTGCTTTTCGCACTGCAGTGTTTGCACAAACCTTTCTACATGTAGAGCACAAATGTAAAATTCGTGTCACTCCAGCCATTCTAGTACAGGGTTTGATAGACTAGGACCATGCAACCCATTGACTTTTTTTTTTCTTAATTTTTCAATGAAAGCTTTAAGAACAAACCAGTTTTCAGTTACACACCAGAACTATGCAATTATGTTAAATGTCAAGCTTACCCTGTTGCTCTTAGTCTGGGAGTAGAGGGGATTAAAGTGTACTTATCCCAAAATCATCACTGCTTGTTACTATGAAACTTGCGCTTTGGGAAGACGGCCAGCCTAAGAAAACTGTGATGGATTATTTAAGGAAATACTGAACTGTTTGCCTGACTTGCAAATAACATACATTGCGACAATCTCACATAACTGTTGCCATCTTATCTGTAATTGCTTTTCCATTGTGACTGATTTATGAAACTTGTGTTTGATGTTGCAAGGAGCCCAGCAGCCAACTTGAGTTCAGATGCAGAGGGCCTGTGAAGGGCTCCCAACAGTGTTAGCTCTCCATACATTTCTGTGCAGGATCCATGGCGACTTAAGCCATCCTTGCCTGTCCAATTCTGTTAGTAGTGTTGCAGTTCATTATTTGTAATGATTAGGGCTTTGTGTCTGCCAAGGAAGTCAGGGAATCCGTTGCATTTTCCCATGATTTCTGCTTTTTCAGGGAGTATTCTGGTGTCTGACTGACCCTTGGGGATCATTTGCTTACTTTCAGGGGGGGTGGGGGGCAGTCCAAACAGTATAGAAGCCCTGATTGTTTTTTAAACATACTGTTCTTTTTAAATGCCTCCTTTTTGCAAAATGCTTTTTAAAGATGCCTTGAATATAAATATTGCTAAATAAAGGCAATTTGACATCAAAAAAAGTTTTTGTGACTCTTTGGGATGTGTAGGCTCTGCTTTCAGTGATTGTGCGAAGAACTTTCCATAGAGTTTGCTGACACGATTGCAGTGCTAGAAATGAAATGGTGCAGCAGGCTACTGGCATATATAAGTGCTGGACTGATGTGTGGTGCTCCAGCTTGCTGTTAAGTTCCAGCAAAAAGTCACAAACCAAAGCTGTGGTAAAACAGTCATGCTGGATTGATATAGCAGCTTTCATCCACTTTATCACTTCAGCAAGGTGCAATGCGAAATGGCACCTCGGGAGTGGTGGATGGGGAAAGGTACGGTGTAAAGGTTTCTTGTTATCCTTGCCTAAAACGGGAATCCTCTTGCCTTCATATTGAATGAATGGGAGTACAGGATTTTAACTCAAGTCCCAAGATGCTTAAAACATTGCATCCCACTATCCTCCCATAAATGGATTTAAACAAATGTTTGCTGGTGTGCTCCCCCTCCCCTGCCCCAAGTTTCTTTCCACCTCAGAGGCACATTACACTACCTGGCCCATAGGTTTAACCATTTAGTCCACACTGAGGTCCCACAGGCGCTCTGTGAATTTCATGGTTGTGCAGCTAAACTTACAGCAGTTTGTCTTAAAGCGGGTTTATTCTGTGTGATTCATTAGCAACATATAACTCCCAACAGCCCACTGCCAATAATGGAATAGTTTTGAATAAGGTAGGTGGGCCATTGTACCCAGTTTATTTATAACAGAGAAATGGTCAATACTTTATACTTAATTTGGGAACAGCCAGGACTGCATTCCGGCACATCTTTTCAGGCTTAAAAGGCAGAGCAGCCGTGGTGGTCCCTCCAGGCAGCCTGCAGGGAAGAGAAAGGGAGGGGGGTAACACTCTGCTTCCTAATCCAGACCCTCCCCCTGGCTGTATTGCAGGGAATGATACTGAAGCAGACACTGCAGAGCAAAGAACAGACACAAAAAAAGGGTGTGAATTGGCACAAGCTTGAAACGTATGAGCAGTAGTGCCAATTGTCCTTGATGAATGGAACTATTGCTCACAACTTTCAGCCTCTTTACCTACCTTATGTCCATTTATTGAGGGCTTAACTTCTGGCAGAACCGAGCACAGCCTTCTAGGACCTGAGAAAGCGGAGCAGAGAACAGTATACATCAGTTCTGGCTCCCTTGCAGAAACAGAACCAGTAGTTACATAGATTATGTATGGCCCCCAACTCTTGAGGGAAGCAAACAAGAACAGAGTATTGGAGCTGCTTTCCCTGAGACATGGGTAAGCAGTCACATGGCTTTGATTTGTGCTAGTTCCCAGCACAAGTTAGGAGGCTGTTTAAGAAAAAGATAGGCCCCATTGCATCTGACCCTCCTGGGTAGGTTGGCTACCTGCTTATCACACCATCAGCCCAGGCCCAGCCACCTCTACTGCTGGTGACCACACGAGCAAGGGCAAAAGGATCAAGGGGGGGTTGAGTGGAGGGAGAGGAAGGGAGAAAGGGAAACTGAGTCAGGATAAAAGATGCTGTGGGGTATGAGTGAAGGGATTGGAGGAACTATTGGGATGCAATGGAGAAGATCAGTGGGAGAGAGACACTGGATAGAAGTGGGTGTGGTAGGGGAGGGAAAGAGAAAAGTGAGTGAGGAGAAAATGTGACATTGCTCCCTTCCACCCCCATAGAGGCAACAAGCAGGCTATGTTTTGAATGCCAGGCCCCACACCCCTGTCCAAGGGAGCCGAGGACCGTGGCCAGTACTGCATAATAGCATGAGGAGGCCCCTGGTGCAGCCTTTATCATGTCTGCGTCCCTAACTGCCCCGGGGCGGGGATGCTGTGGAGGGCAGTGGTGACACTTAGCAGCCGGGGTAAGGGCCTTTGTAGAGTTCCAGAAGGAGCCCGAGTGCACAGCCGCCATCTCTGGACTCTTGCAACAAGTGGGCTAAAATAAGTTTGGAGGGAATGTATAACATGGGGAGGGGGGGGGAATCCTGAAGAGTTACGCATGAAGGCTTCTAGTACCAGATCACAGCCTTTGTTACGATTTGAGCTGGAAGTACAAAGGAGCAGGAGCTAAACTGTGTTAAAAAATAATAATATATATTTTACAGTGCATCTTAATGCACTAAAGGGTGCAAAGCCTTTACTAGATAGTGCAGTAAGCAAGCCTTATTTGCCTTTTAACACTACATTAACACAATGTACATGAGCTGCTTTGCATAATTGTGCATTTTGCTCACTTAAATATTCAGAGGACAATACTCGAAGTTTTTCTGCAAGGGAACCTGTTTATATTCATAGAACCTCCCCCCTCCTGCGTGGGTAGAAGTGCATGCGAGTTCACAGGCATACTTCTCACTTGCTGAGGGAAATTGTGCACAGATAGGCTGGTGCAATACCGACTTGCTTAAAAACGTGCGTCCAACCGGGATAACGCGTGCACCATCACCTGGGCACTTGATGCAATAGGCAAATGCGCTGCCACACTAAAAAGGATGTGCCAGGGAGAAAGGAGGCTCAGTTTTAGGAGCCTCAGGTTAGGAACATGGATGTTGGTTAATTGGTCTGTTTTTCCTAACCTGACTGCCTGCAAGACCTTTTATTTTTAGGTTACTACATTTTTGGTTCCTCCAACTTATCGCCATGGTATTAAATTGCAGGAACTACAGAAAAGCAGTATTTTTTTTTTTTTTTTTTTTTGCTTTTCTGTTATCTTTTGGGGCTCCTCAAAACTTAATGCCAACTCTCGGGCTGGCAGTTTTTGAGGGGCAATAGCTAATAGCCTCATGGACATGGCATTTACAGGAGATGAGCGCTATTAGCTAGGTGCTGGTTTAGATGTGCTAATCCCCTTATTGCATAAGGGGTTATGGATGCGCAGGGTAGTGCATCGGCCTGAGAGATTACATCATCAAATTGCTAAGTGCGATTTCAAACGTACAGTTTGGAGCTGCATTCTGCGCACCACCCAAACAAAATTCTGCAAAGAAGTTTCCCTTGGAGAAGGAGCTTGCAGAGTACCCGTAGGACCACAGGCATAGTGGAGATGTGTAATTTGCAGCATTAATATTTGTGCATGGGCCCCAACGCTTGTAGCAACTATGTATAATTTATCTGATTGTTTTGATTCTGTAAACCGTTGTGATGGCTAAACCGAATAATGGTATATAAAAACAAATAAAAAAATAAAATAAATCAAACATCTTCACACTTTGATGGCAGCTCAAGACAGATGGGACCCTGGTCTGAACTTGCAGATCTCTTCTTTTTGGTTTTGAGTTCATTTTCCTCTGAGAATTTTAGTTGTATTTATTTTCTCAATGTTGTTGTAATAAACTCCATTATTCAAAAACTGAGCCATTAGTTTAACTTGAACAGAATTAGGAAGCAGCACTCAGGCCCTGCTCCTGTGCTAGATGGTGGGCACTGAGGACTAAGGATCATTCAGGCCGATCTAATAAAGCTGTGTGGAAAATGGGCACGCAGTGTTGAGCACCTGCTTTCCTAAATGACTGGTCATGCTGCCAAGGAGGTGCTAGGGCTAAATGAGTGGCCCTAGTGCCTCCGTGGCAGTGGGCACCCAGGAGAGGTGGCAGTCAGCAGGTGCAGAAAGGGGACGCTCAGTTTTACGAGCATCTGTCTTCCTACCCTGCCTGCTGGCACTTTTTCTTTTACCTTTTGGTTCCTCTGACCTAATACTGCCATGATATTGGCAGAGAATGTACAGAAAAGCAGTATTTTCTGCTTTTCTGTACCCTTTTGGGCTGCTCAGAAATTAACACCTGCCCAGAGCAGGTTCCACAGTGCGGTCAGGTGAGGGCCCTGTATTGGATTGGCCTGAGAGTGGGGGAGGTGGGTGGGTCCTGAATTTTGCAAGACAAAACAGAATTGTGTGTGTTGTTTTGTGGATGGAAACTGAGTAATTGTGCTAATGAACCTCAGAATTTAATTTGAAACTTGAGGGGTCCCATGTCCATACCTATTAATGAGGTTTTGACTCTATGGGCCTCTGTGGTTGAGTGGAAGATGCTATACCACAGTATAAAAAAGTGTGACAGAGCAGGTTCTGCATGCTGTGATCATTGGCACCATCCGTGACTGAAGCTTCAGCAGCAGGAAGGAGGAAGAATGTTTTTATATTCTCCCCTAGTCAGCCATAAAAAAAAAAGGTTTGCACTGCACTCAGGCAAGTTGTGTTGACTCAGTACACCACCCACCCTAGAGCTTTCCAAATATGCTCTTACCAAAAAGTTCAATGTAAAAACAAAACGAGCCAAGGATGTCCAGGAAGAGCCGGCTATCCTGAAACAACAGGGCGCTCTCTGTCCCGGACAGAAATAAAACTCGTACCACAGTGGCACCTTTGTCCTATCCAGGTTTTTTTTTTTTCCATCTTAAAGGTGCCAGGAGCAGAACAACCTCACTTTTTAGGGCAAAGAATGTGTATTTTGAAATCTGAAATTGAGTGGTGGTGAGTAACGGGTGCTCCCATGTGGCTCTCAGGCTTTGAAGGTGGCAGGTCGGATGGAGGAAAGGCAAACCACGCAATACGAATGAATGCATTTTGCAGAAAAAGAATCAAGTTCCTGAGTTTTTTTTTTCTCGTTGCTCGCTTCGGGTACAGGCACTGTGGTCCTGACCACTAGATGGTGCTGTGCACTGGTTCTTCTGCAATGCATTTTTATTTTCATCTGTGCCCAGGCTTTCACTCACTGCCCAGCAGAGAGACAGCAAGCAAGCTGAAGTAATGGTCTTGAGGTGGAGTTTGGCATTCATTTCAGTTTATTCTGCTCCCACCAGACACAGGTGCGGGATAGAGTAGAGCCCTGCTGTGTTTGTATCTGGTCCTACATGGCACAAAGTATCCAAAAATACTTCAAATGCTATGTTGAATGCAAAGTGGATTCATTGTTTATAGCTTTTGCTGTTCTGAGGGTTTAATGTGCAGACTTTTCAAAGGGAACTGTTCCCTTTAGATGAATTGTCAAAGTAAGCATGTTCAGACCAACTGTGTAGTTTGCACCTGCTCTTTTGTGTGAGCAGCCGAGAAATGTCATGCATGTAGACCATGGCCCCCCTCGATCTAAACAAACCCCCAAAGGCATGCTCCAATTTTTTTTTTTTAATGTGGATAAATAAAAGGTGCAATTTGTAAATTCCAAATTTAAGAGCAGTAATTGTCAGTTGTGTCAATGGCTTTGAGAACTGCTTTGTTTATCTACAGCCAATGACGTGTATGAATCTTTGGCATGCAATGTACTACTCAGATTTATTTTTATTTATTATTTTTATATACCGACATATCACATCTGTTTACATTCAGGTACTGAAGGTATTTCTCTATCCCCAGAGGGCTTACAATCTAAGTTGTTTTTTTTTTTGTACCTGAGGCAATGGAGGGTAAAGTGACTTGCCCAAGGTCACAAGGAGCGACAGCGGGACTCGAATGCTGGTCTCCTGGTTTGTAGTCCACTGCTCTAACCACTAGGCTATTCCTCCTCCCTTTATGGCTTTCAGGGGTGCTCTACAGCTCCTGTACAGGATCAGCTTTGGATTATTTTTGTGTTGTCCTAATAAAAGCTTTAATATTCAATAACCTGTTAACAGCACTAGATGTACAGTTTCGGGAAGGATTGCTTTCTGTACGGAGAATTGTTCTCTCTCTGCCACGTAGGAGGTGACTTTTTTTTGTAAAACCCCAGAACTGGATTCCTCTGGCTATTTTAAATGAGTCATCTCTTTCTATTTTCTTTCCCTACTGTTCTTGTTTATAACCCTACAGGAAATGCCATTTTGGTTTTTCCCAGCTTTATTCAGTTGCCAGATTCCTAGCAAAGGGTTTTCAGAGCATCCAGCTTCTGCCTTCGGAATGGCTGGAATCTGACTGACTGGGTTCTGCAGGCGCGATCTAAGTGATTCCAGCTTTAAAGCTGCTTAGCTTGCATTTCATTTGGTGTATATTAAGGAAGAAAAGTAGATTTGCAAACGAGAATAAGGCCATGAAGCTAAATCAATCAGGCTTTGGATCATTTTATTTAAAAAAGTATATTCTGCTTGTTCATGGTGTATTACAAATGAACATAACTAAGAGAGCAAAATTAGTAGAACGGAAATAATATAACAATCAGTATACAAAAAAACCCTAAAAAATCCAAACCAGACAAAAACCCAACTAAAAAACAGCCTTTAAACTAGTCCTGAAGACAAGAGGTTTTAACTTACACAGCATCCTTCACTTAACCAGGGATCTAATTTGAGGCTTCAGCATAAGCTCTGAATGCAGGATAATACAGAAACTATGAATGCTAACAGACTTCAGGAAAAAAGAAGGGGCATCATTCAGAGGCAATCATGACCGCTGTTTTCTGCAGGGTGTAAGTGAGCCAAAATTAGATGGATGAAAAATAACTATTCTGGAGCTCTAGCTGCCAACCACAGTTTCTGTTGGGCACAAATAAACTGGATGCAGACATTTTTTTTAATTCAGGCCAAAGCAGGCCAGCGATATACAAAAGGGGATGGGTAAATGTTAAAAAGGCCGCAGAGTGCGTAACCTTGGAGAGCCCCCCTGTAGAAATGTGGTGCCAGCTTGAAGATGATGTAGTAATGGAGACTGCTCGTGTGCTGTCCGAAAGGTAAGATGTGAACCCAAATCTCCTCCAAACATGCTTGTAATCTATTCTCTATTTCCTTGGCTTCTAACTTGGGATTGGATGTATCCGTCCCAGAGACCAACAGAACATGGGCTCTTCAACTACAATTGATGCTCTTTATTTATAGACATTTAATCATCTGCTTTTTACTAAGAATGGCCTCAAGGCAAGTTACAACAAATGTGCATGTTTCTGCATCTAGCTGCTTCCATCTGTTGTCTGACTATGCCACTGTAGTAAATGACAGCCGCTAAAGACCAAAACACCCCATCCAGTCTGCCCAGTTCAAATTTGTCTGCTTCAGGTAGACGCACCTATAAAATCCCATATGCAACCCAACACCAACCCCACAATTTCTGTTATCTGACGCTCAACCTTCTTCCTACTATTGCCCTCCCAAGCATGACCAGAAATCTATTCCAGAAATGCTTTCCACCACCTCCACTAGTAGACCTTTCCAGGCCTTGCCATCCTCAGCCTTTTCTTCATACATGACCAGTACTTAAGCCAAACATCCAGGCCTCCTCCTCTGTCTTATTACAAAACTTTGTCATAATCCCTACAGCCAAGGTTAGTGAGGCTGTTGTGCAAAAATCCAGCTCCCTGTGGTCATTGAAGTTTGGTTTCTAATTATGGTTCCTCCACGCCAATCTCACCAGCTTTCTTGAAAACTTGATACTATTGAACCACTACTGTCTAGAGCAGTGGTTCTCAACCTTTTTCCCATCATTACAGACCATGTTCGCATGTGTGACACACTGCTCATTACAGTTTATGGCGGAAATAAAAATAAAGGTCCAGTATTATTTTTATTGTTAAGAATGACACAAGGAAAAGATACATAAACGGTAAACATCCCACACCAAAACAGCACCAATTTCCAGCACTTAACAGTAACCGCCTTACCTAAAAAAAGGCAACACTGAAAATATTACACCAGGCCTTAAGACAAGACACCTCCTATTAGGAAAACGGACCAAGTTAGGTTGCTATAGAGCCCTACACAAACTACACGCCAGCAGAAATCCTCATCTGAATCACATGTGCTGACCCTCACCTAAAAAGGAATAAAGAGACCAAAACGCATAACTAGAAGCATGCAGACAAAAGCTGAATTGGAAACTGCAACAAGCCAGAGTCTCTGTATACAGTGCAACAAAGGAAAAAAAGAAACATCACCAGTCCTTATAAACCAAATCAAGAAATATAAAAGCAGTAGCAGTAAAACCATACTAACAAAAACAGATTATTTCAAAACAGCGGATGAATGGAATATCTAATAATTAAAAACTCATCAAAATTTTCTAGATACCAATAAAATATTTCAAAATAAGACACAAAGACCCAATACTGAAAAATAATAAGGATACAAAAAATATTTTGCTCTGCATACCTGGGAATGCTTGATGTCCAGGTTCCCTGAGATTGTTTTGAATTAGCAGGAGGAGGGATGGTTTGCTTGCAACTTTCTCCTCTCTCTCTCTCACACTGGCTCTCAGTCCCTCACATACACGAGCTTTTTCTCTCTCACTTATACAGGCTCTTAATTACACATTTACACACATGCTGTCTATCTTTTCACGCTTACACACACACACAGGCTTTCAATCACACACATACATGCTGTCTTTTTCTCTCACACACAGACTCTCATTCACATGCTTACAAACATGTCCTCTCTTTCTCTCATTTACACACAGGCTCTCAATCACATACTCACATGCTCCCTCACCTAAACCAGCTCTCAATCACATACACATACTTTTTCACACAAACAGATTTTCAATCACAAACTTAGTCATGCTCTCACACACATACTCTCTTTCACATACATGCTCTCACACACACATGCTTGCTCATTCACTCACTCTCCCCCCTCCCCTGAACTAGTGGCAGCAGCAGCTTCCTCCACTTCTAACCCTAAAGGCAGCAGCAACCTCCTTCATTTTCAGCCCTCGTGGAGAAAGGAGTCCCATCGGTTGATGACAATCTTTGTTTTTCTCTGAGCTGCGCTGCTCATTCGTCAGACCGCACCTCTCTTCTTTTCTTTGGGCCGATGCTGAGCGCACTAGCAAGGTCTCTTCTTCCTGTGCACGCACCTGCTGCTCACCACTTCCTCTGCCGGGCAGGAAGAAAAGAGCACGCCAGTGCCGCTGACTCCTGCTCTCCTGCCGCGTTCCGCCCGGGCTTTCAGCGTTTTAAGCCCGGGTGTAGGACCTGTCTTGCTCGGGTAGGGGGAGCAGCTGGGTCAGCGGGGGACCGGGAAGTGTGGCGACACACTGGTTGAGAACCACTGGTCTAGAGTTGTACTTGCTGCTCCGTGGGGGTTACCCCAATGCCTGCTGAGGTTTGGACCTGATTGCACAGCATGATTGATTCAGATGCAGACTGCAGGCCAGTTATAAAGCTGATCTGGGGAAAAACATGGCACCCTCGATACACAGGACCCTGCTCCATTTCCAAAATTAATGTACAAAACAATGTTGCACGGGGAGCTGCTTTTTCTGAAACTCTAAGTATTTCTTCTAGTGTCATTGAGGGCAGCCATCTTAACACAGACTGATGCAATGCATAAGTATGGGCAATGCCATCTGTTAAGGTTCTTGTCAACAATAATGTCTTGCAGGAGATTTACTTAAGTTTCAACAAGTACCAGCTCATCAAGGGGATGGTGGTGCCACTCATTGCAGCCTTTGGTGTGCTCCCTCGTATGCAAGCGTCTAAGCTGCCTTTTCATGACAGCATTTAACATTCTGAGAAGGGAGTGGATTTGGAATTCTAACACAGTCCCGCTGCCAACTTTTGCATAGTTCTAATGTGAAACATGAGGAAGGCATCGTAACCCTCCTATTTACATTCATTGGACTGGAAGAGCATTCATGAGCAGAGCTGAAGCACGTTCTTGTACCTGAAAGAGCTAGTTTGTCTTGCTTGCTGCGGAGGGCTTTCACCTCCTCTTCAGTGTGGACCGAGTAGCCATTTTTAAAGATCTTGGCTGTAGTTCCTTTTTGTCAGGAAGTTCTCTGTGCCTTATTATTTGGCTGCTGTTCCTTAGAAATCATTCCCCCTAGCAGATTGTGAAATAGTTCAACAGGAAAACTGTGAAGTAAGATTATTTCTCATTGGAGTCTTCAGTAGGAAGAAACAGAGAGTTTGGGCTAGTGTTCAGCAGAAAGCTATTTCTTTAGTGGTGATAGCTGAACTTTGCTATAGTGTGATGTTCTAACAGCAGTACTGGCCTGCAGAAACCTGGATTCTCTATAGGCAGAGATACTGGTCATTGGCCCAATGTTATAAATCAAAACCTGATGCTCAAGCTCACGTGCTACAATGTTTACATTACTCTTCGGTTGGTCCAAGCAACAGTATTACAACCTACAAAACACTTTTGCTATGAGATTTTTCTACCTACTCCCTGTCTCAGCAGTTCCTAGGATGGTGGGAAGATATGAGTAACAGAAAAATTATGTGATCGCAATGCAATTGCTGAGTGACAGCATTTCCTGGTGCATCCTTTTAACTTTGGCTACATTTGGGAGCCACCATTTTACTTGGGCTGAAGATCTGGCTCAGATGTGCTGGGATTAGGGCACTGCAGAGGAATGTGCTGTACATAGTGTCAGCTGCTGCATTCCATAATCGCCGTTTTATTGATTGCAGGCTGGGATTTCCCTTTCTGAAAAGATGCAGGCAGTTGAACTTCAGAGCAGATATGTTAATTTGCAATGAGACCATCTCCTTCTATACACTACTTAAAAGCAAAAACATTTGGCGGCCTGACCTCAAACTTCTCCCCCCTCTATCTGATTATAAATTGTTTTGGTTTTTTTGTCTGACAAACTTTCCTTTACTGCTTTATGGTCTTCGCATTTGTTTTTGCTGAGCTCGAGTAGGAATCAAAATGGAAAACTTCCACAGTAACTGACTGGTTTTTTGTTTGCATGTTTCAGACTAACATTCATTTTATCAATCCCATTCACTACAGGATCTGTCCCATGGTGGAGGGAGGGAGGGACTCGGCTAAGGTAAAATGAAGCTTGTCCAAATGGATTCTTCAAGCAGCACAGGAGGAGGGGAAGCTGCTTCCCCAAACTTTGTGTCTTATAATGAGCAGAATGCCCTTCTATTCAGAACCCAAGACTTGGGTAAATAGACTGGGCCAGATGTACTTAAGGCTATGGGGAAAATGCTTACTCCACAGCGTGCTGTCTCCTTTGATTGTCAGGCTGCAGGGAAGACCTGTCTCAGTTCATGTATGAGTAGACCTAGCGCATCATCGGCTGGACAGATTTCAACAGTGGGCACCTTGTTTTTTGTTTTTAAGACGTGCAGAACAATCTGTAAACCTGCAGAATCAATCCCCCCATCCTCCATCAGAAGTTGCTTTGAGAGCATTGATGATTGATGAACATTAGAGTTCCACTGTGAAGAAGGAGTCTACTTCCAACTCCTTGCCTTCCTTGAAGAGAGCACCATTTTGCACCTGCACTAATCCGGCTTTAGGAAAGGCTACGGAACTGAATTTCTCCTATTAGCCCTCTCCAGCATGTAAATGCAGACCAAGGTAGCGACTCCATTCTAGTCCTATTTGATCCATCTGCCACTTTTGACGTGGTCGATTACGAATTCCTGATTCAGCGCTAAGGAAATATTTGGCATTGAAGGCACTGATCTTTAAATGGTCTGAATTTTTGCTATCAAAGAAAACACAATCTGTCTTGTAGGTCAATAAATTATCCACCTCTAAGGACCTCACTTGGAGAGTACCCAGGGCTCTGTTCTTTCCCCAATCCTCTTCAATATTTACATTCATCCAATTTGACCTTATTCAGTGTTTCAACATCTAATGCAACCTATTCACCAATGACAACATCCAACTTTGCAGCAAAGTAGGATCCGATCAAGAGTCTTCCATTGCTAATCTCAATAAGAACATAAGAAATTGCCATGCTGGGTCAGACCAAGGGTCCATCAAGTCCAGCATCCTGTTTCCAACAGAGGCCAAACCAGGCCACAAGAACCTGGCAATTACCCAAACACTAAGAAGATCCCATGCTACTGATGCAATTAATAGCAGTGGCTATTCCCTAAGTAAACAATTAATAGCAGTTAATGGGCTTCTCCTCCAAGAACTTATCCAAACCTTTTTTGAACCCAGCTACACTAACTGCACTAACCACATCCTCTGGCAACAAATTCCAGAGCTTAATTGTGCATTGAGTGAAAAAGAAATTTCTCCGATTAGTCTTAAATGTGCTACTTGCTAGCTTCATGGAGTGCCCCCTAGTTCTTCTATTATCCGCACGTGTAAATAACAGATTCACATCTACTCATTCAAGACCTCTCATGATTTTAAAGACCTCTAAATAACAATCTTACTTCCTTAACCCAATAGCTCTGTAACTATGAATGCAAACTAACCCCCTATAAGTCAGAACTCCTCTTGCTAGATTGCTGAGGTCATCCCCTGTTTATCTCTACCATCTCTGTTGGGACCCCACATCTTCCCCTAGGAATCTATACAAAGCTTTGTGGTTCAATTGAGTCAAAAGCTCATGATAGAATCCCATATCTCAAAGATAGTAAGAGCCTCCTTTTATGTACTTATGCCAAATCCACCAATTTTGCAACTACCTTGATCAACTCAATCTAGCTACTATAATTCATGCACTAATCACCAACTGAATAGACTATTTATAACTCACTACTGAATGGCATCCCAGTAGTATGAAATGCCTCTACCTTATGCAAAATACTGGAACAATAATGCTGATAGGGACCAAAGCAACATACCACAAAGCCCATTCTACACAAACTGTACTGGCTCCCAGTAGAATCCAGGATAAAATTCAAAACCCTTCCCTGTATGTGTGGGGCCAGAATTGGGTTTGCTGGGCAGATGGGTAGGATCTGGGGTCCCTGTCAAGCACCGGAAATTAATGGGTCACTTGTTGGCAGCTAGATTCATGATTGCTACCTTTTGGGAAAACTAGTCCCTCTTTGGACTATTGGGCATCATCAGGTGCGAGAAATTCCTGATATTGAACTGCTATGCTATGATATGCGGAATGCACATTTTAAATGACTTAACTTGGGCCCCATATGTTGACTATTGTGCACAACCTTTGGGGTAGCTGTCTCTATGTTTTACCTGTACAGTTATCTATCAGTCACAAGTTGGTCTGTACAAGTTGCAATTTATCTGCTGTTTTCTAATATATATATATATAGATATATATATATATATCCCAGAAAAAGTTGTTAAACTTAATTAAAAAATTCAAAACCCTGTGCTTTGTCTTTAAATATGTGGAAAAATAATCCCCCACATATCTGTCCTTGCTTGACTCCTATGCATCTGCCTCCACTGCTTTGAAACTATGTGCTGTCAGCTGCTATGCACCCAAAATCTGGAACAAGGTGGTACTATCCCTTTGTCTTGACCAATACTACCCCACTTTCCAGAAAGAAGCAAAGGGCATGGCTGTTCAACAAGCCGATCCACAATGTGTAGACATTTGATTCAGTAATCACCCAAAATACAGCCCTAATATAAAGTGAACATTGGAAGGTATCATTACATTTGTCAAATGCTTTAGGCCATTTACAGTTACTCCTGTCAAACTCACAAGGGGACTGTAGGGTTTTTTGGTTTAATAGCACACCATGTAGTCATCTACCTTTCCAGTAATCATCAATTAGTGTAAATAGGTGCAAACTCATCCATGCAAAAATGTGATTTTCATTTCTAAATGCTTCAATAAAAAATCAAGATCCATTTATAAAACAAACCAGCCCTAAAATACTTAGATGAAACTCCCCTACTTGTGCCAAAACTAATCCAATCAGCATAGAGAAAAAAGTTGAAATCACTTCATCCCCAGGGTGGCCCTAGATCTTGAAGCCTAATTGTTCCACCAGTGAATAAACCAGACACTGTCAATGTTTTGGGAGACTTGCCTGCATCAGGAACATCACAAGCTCTATAAAAACAATATACCAATAGCCAAATGCAACATTTATGTGTAAACATAACATCTTTTTAGTTTTGCCAGTATATAAAAGCATGCATGGGCACCAGATGACACATACCACACCTATTGTTTTGCAAGAGATGGGACGGTAAGATTTTAAATGGCAAATAGTCTCCAATGAAGGAAAGTCAACAAACAGTACAATGTCCACATGAATATGGTCCACAGGCTGTAAAGGATCCTGTGATGACTGCACATGACTCTACAACTAATGTTGTTCTAATTTGATTGTAATCCACTTGAGGTCATTCTTGGAAAAAGTGGAATATCAAATATTTGAAAATAAGATAAATTTGTCAAAGTAGTCCCTACCATCTATGCCATTTATTTTATTTAACAACTTTTTTTATACCGACATTCGTAGGCACATCATAACGGTTTACAAAAAACTAAGAGAAATACAGCGAACAGGGCAAAAGGGGGCGGGAGCAAATAACCATAGATATAGCTTAACAAAAGAATGTAAAAATAGTACAAAAGAGCACTATGGAGAGATGCCATGTACCAAATAAATTCATCTGTTTTAACTGATTGGGTGATCTGTCAATTAAGCCTACCTATGATTGGATATATAGTTATGTAAGGAGAGCTTGTAGTGGGTAGAAAAATTGGTGATTATTTTGTCAGATTACAGAACAAACTTATTTGTAAGTATAAAAGTTTTACTTAAGTCTGAGAATAAGCATACAAGATTAGAGTTACACTAATAATATGAGTGAGTCTCTGCTTCAATACATTCTATGGCGGTACAATATTCTTCTTAGCTGCTTAAAATAATCTCTGAGCTTCCTATGCTCTCCCCCACAAGCTCTGCTTGCACTCCTGCTCACAGCCTCTGCCCAATAGGAGGGCTCCCGCTGTTCCCTGGGTCTCTCTCACCCATACACCTACTCTCTGACCGATAGGAGAGCTCTCCCAGCTGCCTGTGCTCGCTTGCTCTCAAGCCTCGGATCAATATTTATTTATCTTTATATTCTGTGTCCTCCCATACAGTTGTCCAGGGGGGAATGCAGTACAAAACACCCAGAAACAGACATTATAAAAAGACAGTCATTTAAAAGCATCCTTTAAAAAGCAAAGCCTTAACATGCTTCCTAAAACTCTTCAGATCTTTCTTCTCTGAGCTCAGCAAGGAATGTGTTCCACATCATGGGAGCTTAAGAGAATGCTCTGTCGCGAGTTAACTGCTGTCTAGATTCGCAGGTGCCTCCCAGAAGATCTGAACATTTTTGAAAATTCTTAGCACCCAATCATGAGTGATCAGAGTATAACAATTTATGAAGTATCACTAATAATTTAAACTGGGATCTCCAGGAACACTCAAACCAAGGCCACTCAACAGCTGGCTTGCAACATGTTGCACTTGGAGTAACTTACTTGGGAGCCCCACCCACAGGTTACTGCAATAGTCCAAATGCCCTAACCCTTAAGATTGCACTATGGATCTAAACAGCTCCAAAGGAAGTATACATTTCAATGGCTTCAATAATTCAATTTAGCAAAGTCTACTTTTGCTGAATATGTGACCCCAAGATTTCAGGAAGAATAAAATCTTCAATTGATAAGGGTACACAGTCTTCATGGGGGGCTTGCTTGGTCTTTTGCACATTCAACAATAACCCATTCTTAGTGAGCCAACTTTTAATCTTTTAATATGCACTTCTCCAAAAAGAGCCTAGGGCAATCACAGGTGATAAAACTGAATATCATCAGCATAGATGAAGTAGGTTACACCCACTTTTTAAGGACAGACTCTAGAGGAGAAGAATAGACGTTAAATAAAATAGGATAATGCTGAACATTGAGGAACACCTGATATTAAAGGGCTCCACGAAGAGGAGGAGCTCAACAACTGTACACATTTCTCCCTCCCTTGCAAAAAAAAAAGTCCTGGACCAAGATGCCCCCACTCCCGATTCCAATATTATACAACCAGCCAACCACCAGCTCATGCCAGACGGTATCAAATGTAGCAGAAACATCTAATTGCACCAGAATACCTGCACCACCATGGTCCAATCTGTAATATAATAGGAGAGCTCTGCCAAATGGCCAGCCTCTCCCTGCTGTCTGTGCTTCCCACCCACCTTCCTTAGCCTCTACCCAAAAAGCAAGCTCTCCCAGCTGCCTGTGCTCTCGCTCTTAGCCTCTGACCAATAGGAGGGCTCTCCATGCTGCCCTGCTCCTGTCTAGCCTCTGACCAATAGGAAAGCTTTCCCAGCTGCCTGTGCTCTCGCTCTTAGCCTCTGACCAATAGGAGGGCTCTCCATGCTGCCCTGCTCCTGTCTAGCCTCTGACCAATAGGAAAGCTGTCCCAGCTGCCTGTGTGCTTGCTCTTAGCCTCTGACCAATAGGAGGGCTCTCCATGCTGCCCTGCTCCTGTCTAGCCTCTGACCAATAGGAAAGCTTTCCCAGCTGCCTGTGCTCTCGCTCTTAGCCTCTGACCAATAGGAGGGCTCTCCATGCTGCCCTGCTCCTGTCTAGCCTCTGACCAATAGGAAAGCTTTCCCAGCTGCCTGTGCTCCTTTCTGCAGCCTCTAAAAGAATAGTTCTCACCATTGCTCTGTGCGCTTTGCTCCTTCTCCTCTTTTAAGTAAACCTCTGCTATGCAGTCCCCATAATTTGAGGCATGGCACGGTGGCTGGGTGGAACCACAGAGTTATTATAGCACCACATTAGTGCTCAACGGAAGCTTGGAGTTGATTTGCAGCTAAATGTGTCCCTTAGGCAATGGAGCTTGAATAAAGTGGGTCTGAACACCAGGCAAGAGTGCTAATCCCTATCAGATGGGTGTGGATGGAAAACGTAGCCTATCCTAGGCAGATCAAAAATCTTCTGCGGAAGGGGGGAAAAATCTAATTTTAGGTTTTGCTTTGTGTGTAGATTTTTTTCACCATAAACTGACTGCATTGTTTACAAGTGATTTGTACATATTTAGTAAGAAGTTTATTTGTAAAATGTGCATTGGTCATACAGCTAAATACAAAAGGAAGGTGCATTTAGTGCCAGAGAGTTTGTATGAAATTTTCTCCTCCTGCTGCCTAAGTGTTGATGCCTGGGGGCAGCAGTAAATCCCGATTTCCTTCCCATCCCAAACCCGCACGACCTTTTTGTAAAATCTCCAAGTCTGTGTATGGCCATGTAGCCTGAATGGCTTACATTTGCAGACCTGTAGCGAGAGGTAGCTGCTTTTCTTTCAACATGTTTTCACCAAAATATTTTAAATACATTTTCACACCTTCCTGCCAGTTTACTCCCAATCTTGTAACTGTGTACTTAGACCTGGACTATTTTTTCATATTAATGGAGGGCTGTGTTAAGTTGAAGGTGAATTTAATTTTTTTTTATTTATATTCTGCCTTTTCATTGCTGGTCAACCACTTCTAAGGGATTACATTCAGGTACCGTAGGTGTTTCCCTGTCCCCAGAGGGTTCACAGTCTAACTTCTGTATCTGAGGCAATGGAGGGTGAAGCGACTTGCCCAAGGCATTTGAATGATCCTTTAACGCTGCACAGGAATCAAACCTTTCCCACTGGAAAGAAAACTGTAGAACTACAGGTCATGATATGAAACTCCAAGGGACAGACTCAGGAACATTGTCAGGAAATATTTCTTCACGGAGAGGGTGGCGGATGATTTGATTGCTCTCCCAGAAGGGAGGGCTGTATGTGGTATGCTTTGGAGTTGGTTCTGAGGGGAAGAGGTGGTAGGGCCAGGATTGGATGGAGGGAATAAAAAAGGAAAACTAGGGAATATGTTTACAGTGGGATTGGTTGTTGGACCAAACATTTATGTGCAACGCTTATATTGTGCGCTGTTTTCTGTGTTGCATATGCTATTGTTATCCCATGTGTGTGTAACGTCTTCCGGTTAATAAAAATTATTTTGAAAAAAAAAAAAATGGTGGTAGAAAAATACCATATAGCCCACCTAGTATATCCATCCATCCAATTTATGTAGCTCTTACAATTCCCATCACTCCCTCCGAGATCCCCTGTATTTATCCTATGTGTTCTCGAATTCAGATACTGTTTTTTCTCTGGAAGACCAGATTACATGTGTTTTACCTTTATTCTTCACGAGTGTATGAGATCAAGTCTTCCATTCTACATCACTAGCATATCTTACAACTTCAAGCTACTTTTCAATCTACTCCTTGTTTTGCAAGGCACCAATTTAAGGGACAAATTAGTTTCTTCTGATTTTTCCAAATTGATCCCACCTCAGTTGGAAGAAGTATAGGTCTTAGCCCTTGTGGCTACTCTGTGTCCATTGTCCATGACTATAGCTGTTATTGCTACACTACAATATGTCATCAAATTGTGATATTGCACTACTCATGTGTAGTATATATTATTGAATGCCTGTGTCGCAAGATAAATACATATAGTGGTTACCCTGGAGTTATCTCAAACATTCACAAGCAACAGTTCCTTTGGTTACTCATTGTTTGGATCAACATCACGAGTTTTCTGACCTACGTTTCTGTGTGATAGATCATTTGGTTAAAGATTGAGGAGGAGGTGGTATTTCGAAACAGTTACTAAAGCATTGGATATATTGGCTACAGACCTTAGTTCCACATGGCCTTAATACAGATCAGGATTTATCTGTGTTTCTATTAAATTTGTTCTACTTCAAGTGTATTTAAGTGTTTAAAAATTTTTTTAAGTATTTTATGGGCTACACTCATGAGCAGTCATTTAATATCTTACATTAAGTGGATAATAAAGTTCATTTTGCTTTTCAGATCTTTGATATCATCTTCAGCAGGTTTTTAAACAGCGGGCCTTCTTGGTGCTTTTCATGCTAACTCCGTTTTGAATAAGAGCACTTCATTCAGCTAAGTGAATTTTGCTTCCACTGATGCAGATGTATCGATCGAAAAATTAGCTAATCTCGGGACTATTTTATGAGCTGGATCTGTATACAAGTAATGGAGTAATTTTATATACACTACAAACTTTTTTATTTTTAAATATAAAAGGACTGAACCCGTTTTGTCCCTCACATGGTTGAACGAGAGAGAGGACAGGGTTCATCTCTTTCTTTTGACACTTTTATGCTGTGTGGTTGAGACGTTAAAACAACTCCCAGCTTGCTGACACCCTTGCACTCATTTCATATAAATATAAGCTTTTAGTGCCTGGGTAGTACCTAGCTGGTTTTTTTTTACTGCTGAGGTGTGGACTGAAGCATGCTGGCTACTTGCCACTTCTGTGTTTGATTGTTGTATTCCTAAGTGAATAATTTCAGAGCAGAGGATGGCCCAGGACTGTTAGGAATGACTTACAGTGCATGCGAAAATTCTTGTCTTTTCGCAATTAACTTCCATCTGCAGTCACCCAAATGTTACTTCATTTTCTCATCACCAGCTGTTCCGACTGACATGGAAACTGAAACTTGCTATAGTGTCCCCTGTCTACAATTACTGAGACTTGACTTTTTTTGCACCAGTTATTAAACCCCAAAGTGGAGGTACATGCCTGCATAATACAACAACAAAAAAATATCAGTACAGCTACTGTAAAAATGCCAAAACTGCTTGAGAATGAGGCTGGGCAAATCACAGGCAGTGGAGCTGGGTCACAGCGGCTGCATCATGGTTATCCCCCGCCGCTGCTGAAGTGAGGGAACAGGAGCCAGAATGCCAGTGGACCAGTAGTGGCAACATTGCTGATCACCCTGCAGCTAGGCAGGGGCAGGGCCTCAGCGTGGTAGTAACATCAGTGATCACCATGCAGCTGCCACTTCTGAAGAAAAGTGCCAAGAACCAGGACAGTGTGGAGCTGGGCACAGCAGCCAAATACTGTGCTAGAGGCTATGGGCTACCCTTAGCTGCAGGTGGGGAGGGAGGAAGGGAGAGAAGAGATTGAGGCATAGGCTGGAGGGGAGATGTGTACATTTAATTTGAATATATGCCTATGGTTTTATGTGCTGCTAGTGAGTAAAACCAAAAATTCTATCTTTTTCTTTTGAGGAAATTCCTGGAAATGAAACGTGATATAATCGGAAGTGTGTAAGAGTTTATGTACAAACGTTTGGCTTTTCATCTGTCTCTTATTTGCACCCTTGGAGGTTTCCCGCTCATAACAAACCAAACCAATTACAGTGTTTGCATCCTGTAGTCTGGGCGCCGGGGCAGTACAGTATCCCGCGCTGGCAGCCTCTCTGGGCACCACAAGAACATAATCTTCAGCAGGACCAGCACGGGTGGCTCTTCAGGCAGCGGGAGAAAGCTTATGCTATGAGATTGTGCCTTGAAGTATATCCTACAGGTGACACCTATTCATAGCACTACAGGTCACAATCGGGGTGCTTAATGGCATAACGTCCACTGTCACCCGTTGAACACTACTAGGAACAGTGACAATCTATAACATGCGCCCCTACAGCAAAAACACTTATTGGAAATGCTGTATTTACAAGAGAAGCTGGTTTCATGTAAGGAGTAGCTTTTTAGAGCTATTTTGGAATATTGCTCAGTCACACTCCCAGTTATCTCGCCAGCCAAGGTTCATTTGATTCTGTAGCCTTTTTTTTAAAGACTTTTTTTGTTCCAGTAAAAATAATAAATGAATTCACTTATCTTGCATCTAAATCCATATGTTGCTTGAAGGAAATAATTCTTTGTACACAGTAATCGTTCCCATGGAATTCACCACAAAAATGTATAGTTGTTTACAACTTCCAACAAAACAAGAGCAATGCAGCATGTTGGTAAACCAGCAACAGCGAATGCCATTATTAGTCTGGGATTTTCATGCGAGGGCGCTAATTTTAACGTGCATCCTTGTACACGCATTTTTTTTTTAGCACAAAACTCCTTGCTGCATCGGCAGTAAAGTCTGTGCATAAAATAATGTGCCCACAACTGAGGGTTAAAGTGGGTGCTGTGCCAAACGCCCCTTATTGTATTCCTGTATCTGGTGGCATTGGCTATAATTTGCCGTTTCCTGAATTTCTCCTGCCCACCTGCTCCAGTGGTTAGAATAACGGCATGGGAACCAGGCAACCTGGGGTCAAATCCTGCTTCTGACAGGTCACCTTAACTCTTGTTGCCTCTGCTTGTGAGCCCTCTGGGGCAGAGACTCATTGCACCCTGGCTTGGGGTGCTGTAGAAATGGCGAAATAAAAATTGAGCCGCCCCTTTTTTTGAATCAACCTTTCAAGCGAATCATCCACTTTCATCACTACGTTTCTTAGCCAAAGTAATTGAGTCTATTGTACTAGCCCAGCTCACTGATGTCCTCATTGACCAGTTTCGATTTGGATTAAAAAAAAAAAAGTTCAGCACAGAGACTTGCAAATCTCAAGCTCTGACAACTAATATTGGAGGATTTGATGACAGTACTGACTATGTCATGGCTCTCCTTGAAATACCTTGGACCGCATGATTCTCTTGCATCATCTTCTGTCTTTAGGATTGCCTCAAGCCGGGTTGGAATGTTTGACTCGTATATATCTGACCGTTCTTATCAAATTAGGATTGGTGGTTCTATCTCTGACAAGAGCTCAAGGCTCTGCTCTATCAGCGACATTATTCAACATCTGCCTTACCCCACCGGGTAAAGTACTGGCATGTTTTGATGTAAACTATGGAGTTTATGCCAATGACCTTCAGTTCTTCATGGTTCTCATAATTAAATTATGACTAAATGTGGAAAAGACCGAGCTCGTCATCCTTATGCCCCTGAAAGATCTGCCTCCCGGGTACCCCTTTCTCACAGCATCCCAATCGGACGACCTGTGTGGAAACCATTCTTGTCCACGTGGAATCACATTGATTCTGTGGTAAAGAGTTCTTTTTACAGGTCATGTCTACATAGGTGGATGAAACCATTTTTTGATCCACAAGATATCCGCACGGTCTTGCAGGCACTTATTCTAACAGGCCAGGTTTATTGTAACGCCTCTGTACCAGGCTCCCTGCTAATTCCATTCAGGCTATACAAAATGCTGCCACTTGATTGTTAACCGGTGCAAAGATTCGTGATCCTCTCTCTCCGATCTAGTCATCCTTGCACTGGTTACCAATCCAATGGAAAATTCAGTACAAGCTACTCTCTTTAATACATGAATTATTGTATAAAAGGAGTCCATACCCTAGTATGGACATGCATTGAGATCTGCTAATAAAAACGTGCTGGAGATTCCTTCTTCTGAGAGCCTTCTCCGTAGCTGTGCCAGGTCGATGGAGCTCCCTCAGGCAACGACTTGTCAGAAATCTTTCAGAAAGGCTTTAAACGACTTATTTATTTGTTCAAGTCTTTGGAGAGAGAGGTTCAGACTAATTAGCGAGTGGACCTTTGCAGATTCTGGTCCTTGTTTGTTTTTTTTTTAGGGGAGAGAAATTTTGTACCGCGTGTTCCTATATGGCTTTATTGAAGCTTTTTTGTTTTACATGCTTTATTTTTGAATGTTTATGTTGGGATCTGCCTCGAACATGTTTATGTTTGTGTGCGGAAAATAAATTCTTTGAAATAAATAAAACCCCTGGCAGATTTTAAGAGTCTCTCATGAAAAGATTTTGCTTTCTGTCCTATGATCAAATTTCTTGCAAAACAAGAGAGAGAGAGAGAGGGAGAGAAAACCCCATGTCCAATGCTTGGTTCTGCTTCAGAGGGAACGTGCTCCCCTTAGAAGAAGAGGTGGGTGCCTCTCCTTTAAGAGCTGGAGCCATGTGGTTGCCGTGTCAGTTTCACCCTTCTACCTACCCCTCACCCTCCCCTTCTGAGTGTCAGTTTCACTATGGCGATGGCTGACAGCAAGGAGCAGCCTTCAGCGGCAGAGAGACCTGATGAGGGGGAGTGCTCCCTCTGAGCAAGCTGGAGGGCAGCAGAGGGGGAGAGAGGAGCTAAAACCCAGCCCCCCGATCCTGGGGAGTTAGTGAGGGAAGGCAGCAGCAACCTTTCAGCCACCGGGACCCGGACTGCGACCCGTTCTTGTAAACCTGACTTTGAATTCCTTTTTCGTCCTGGGCAATCCCCTCCTGCCCGCTTCTTTCGGTGTCCGGCTCCGAAGCTCCTCTAAGATGTTATCCGGATCCAAGAATTCTTTTAAACTGAAGCAGGATGTGCAAGAGCCCACGGTAAGTGGTAAAAAGCTGAGAGCTAGGGAAAGCATAAAAGTATTGCATTTTGTTTGGGTGGTAGCATGAGAGTGTTTTCCTCTTTTTCCCATCATCTCAAGTTTCAAGCAAACCCCTTTTTCTTTGACGTTAGCTGAGTTGCCAGGGTTATTTTTTCAGCTCTGCAGTCTGGAAGGCCCCTTATTATTCACCGAAAGTCCTCAGACTGTGCCTGTATTGGTGCTGAATGTTAACCACCCCAGGGTGGTCAGCTAGGAGCCCCCATGGCAGGCTAAGATGCCTTAGAAACTGGACTTTGGCGGGAGTCTGAGAAAGCTGCTCATGGTTCCAGGGAAAAGTTGTTTCCAAACGAAATACTAGCCTCCCCCACCCAGTACGTTCCTAGCATAATAAGATTATTGTTTGCCAGGCTGAGGCTAGACAAAGAACAACACAGTGTCAGGGAAAAAAAAAACAATTTTAGCTTTTGAAGTCTGAGAGCTGAAAGGTTAGGGGTGGAGGACTAATAGCAGTATTTGCATGTTATGTGAATTACGTTTTGGTGCTAGATTACCAGAAATCCTGCCAGCAAAAGCAGGGGCACAAGCTGCCCTCCTCAGTGCCCTGCCACAGTTCCTAACCGTGCCACTGCTGGTGATGGGGGTTGACCAGAGACCATCTCCTCATTTTACAGGGAAGGCTGATAAAACATCTGAAGAGCAGCAACCTGTCCTTATGTTATGATGCTCTTAATACTTAATAATCAAAATGTGTCAATGAAAAACGATAATTAAGATCCCTCTTTAAGTGCTTGAATGTTTTTCCTGCTTAATACCCAATTCCACCATTATGAATTGAAGTAAATGAGGGGGATGCCGCTGTGCTGATTGTCATCAAAAGCTCATGCAGGTGCTGCAGCAGTGCATATGAGGCATGAATAGTTTTAGAGTGTGCTTAGGAAGGGTGGCATGCTAAAAGATGCAGACTTTTACTTATAAAAAAGGAGATGTAAAAATATCAGAAATCTAAATATAATTTTAGACATAAAGAGGAGACCTAGGGATAAGACCTAAAAAACCAAAGTGATAGAGTGGAAACAATGGACAAACTGAGTTTAGTTAGAGTGGGAGCAGACATTTAAGTCCATAGCTGTTGCAGAGAAATATTTGGGTTTAGAGAAATTTTGGAGACTTTGTTCTTGAGTGGGGAAACAGTGCTGAGTGCCAGAATTGGGGCCCTCAGCCTTTTTGTAATCATGTCATGATTCTCTCAGTGGTGTCGGGGTACGCAGCACTGCTTGAGAGAAACTGCAAAGTTACAAAGCCCATGCCCCTGACATCCATCAGTGTAAGTTATGTGGCTTGGAGACCCCACCAAAAGTGGCCGAGTTCTGACTCCCATGTGGAAGACATATTGGACCCTGGGTAAGACACACTGTCCTCTTTGTGGGGCTATGTGCAATGCAGAAATCTACAAGTTACTACATCCCTACAGCACTCATTGCTTGACTATTAAAAACCAGCTTTATTGACTCAGCCTCTCTTTGGGTTAAGACTGAGGGTAAAGTCTGAGACCCAAGGGCTGAAGATGCAGTATTAGAGGGGAAGAGGGCTAATGTCCTACCACTTCATCCCAATAGCCTACCAGTGGAGGTGGTGGCCAGCACTAGGGTTGCCAGTTGGCTCTAGATTCACCCGACGGTGTTGATCCAGCCCTGCATGTACTCCATTGCATGCAGGGGACTTGTAGTTTTGATTTCCCTTTGTAAATCCTAAGAAAAGTAAGACTACTGGTCCCTGCATGCAATGGGAGTAAACCCTGTCAGGAGAATCTGGAGCCAGTTGGCAACCCTTGCCCAGCATCGTGGTGGGTTTTAGACAGGTTCCGGCCAGATTGCAGGGCTGCGGAGGGAGGTGGGTGGAGAGAGCTGATGCTGGTTTGTATACAGGAACGAGTCTGCTCATCTACCGGAGGAAGGACCTCTCCAGTAAGCAGACTGGGTGGGCCAATTGGTCTTGAAATGACCATGGCCAAGGCAGGAAGATGAAACCTCCTGTTAACAGCCTTATGAAGAGGGGATAATATCTGGGCATTTCAAGGAGTCGCTTCTTTTTGGGAGTGTTCGCATGGAATTTACCAGCTGGGTCCCTGACTGTTGGAGACACACGGGCTACAGATTCTTTTCCAACCTTTGTTTGCCAGCTGTCACTTCTGTACCATGATAGATCTCCATTCAGTCCTCCCTGCTGGTATGGCTCCCCTCTCAGGGGAAGCTTTCTACACCTCTTGTCCCACAAGCCCCAGACTGGAAGAACTTTGCACTCTGCCATGATCCATTCATGAGAAATGGCTGTGCTTTCTTTTGATCTGGCTCTTAAAACAGGTTTGTTAACCATTAACCTACTGTGTATGTAATTAAATTAAAATATTAACCACATCCCTTTCAGCCAGGGAGCTGAGAACGGAGAGACTTAATGTTCCAACACCAAATGTGAAAAGATTCTTTGCTGATATGTTGAAAGTGATCTTAATTTATATAAAAACATATATGCTGTTGCTAAGTCTTGTGCTAGATTGTGACGTGGACATCTCACAAAAGTTTCTTGACTTTCAATTTTGTATTTCTTTGCTGCAGTTGGGGTCACAAACAATGAAAAAGGGGAAATAGAAAATGGATGCATCCAGGCTAGTGCCTGGAAGCCGTCTGGCAATGTAAAATTCCTAATGTGACGCTCTCCCCTCCCCCCACAGACCTCATCCCTCTCTTCTCCCCCCTCCTCTGTCCCAAAGCAGGGAGGAGGGGTGTGTGGCCCTGGGCTCCCACTGCTCCCCCTTCCCTGGTTGCAAGGACCACATGCACTCTGCCTGCTGCTTTGAAAAAGAAATGGATGGTGAGGGTAGAGGTGTGAATTGGAGATGAGAACAGCAGTTGGGGAGGAGTGAAAGGCTAGGCTTTGGAGGGAGCTGGGGAGGATGGGGCAAGGTCTACGAGTCAGAGCATTGAACTGTGATTCAGGAGAAACCCTTAAGCCTCTGCCACTGGCTGTCTCTGAGCGTCTTTGGGCAAAGTCATTTTTACCTCTGGGTGCTACCGTTCTAAGGCTGCCCCTGCCCCTGTCACCCTGTGTGACCTTGGGCAGGTTAACTGATTCTCTGTGTGCCTCAAACTCAGATGAAAGCAAGTTATTTGTCTTAATCTGGCTTTCACAGGCAGCCAAGTTAAAAAGTACTAATGGAAAAACTCATGCAAAACCCCAAATATCTCTATGAATGCCAAAGTGGTGGTTAGGTGATCCATTTATTGGACTCTATGCAATGCTGAATACCTGCCTGACTGCAAAGATTTGTAGCCTAACCCTGGTAAACACTTTCCTCACAGGCCTATACAGTAAAGTGCGGCCGCGGTTACCCTGTTTCTAACCCGCTTTGTACCCACAATTTGGCCGCGTCAATCTAACCCGCGATTCACTATCCGTTTTTACCAATCCTTACCGCTTCTTTAAATCGACGCGTATCCCTTTCCGCCCGCGGCATGTATATGATATGTAAACGATCGGATTAGCTATTCCCTCCCATACAGTAACGTGCGGCCCAATTATCGCCTTTTTAACCAACTGTTTTGCTGCGTCTTTAACCCGCTAATTTACCGCCTACCCTGACCCTGACGTTAGAGGGATGTGACAGCAATAGCAGGCTCCGGTCAAATAAGTGGGTGGGTTGGAGCAAGCAAGTAACATGGTGTGGCCTGGTTCTCCTACGCTCGGGCATCGGGGATTGCCAGTCCTCTCTCGCCCCCCTCCTGAAGCAAGGCGCAGGGCGAAAATCGACTCGACATGTTATTAAAGGAAATAGAAATTGTAACAAAAGTAAACGAGCGGGCGCCCGGCACTGCCGCACTTTTTCTTACGCGCCCTTACTGTATCGGCCTGTTAGTTAGGCTGCATGAACGCTGCAGCCCAGCTGTGCCTGGGATTAAGCTCAGGCCCTTAAATCTGTCCTTCACAAAAGCAGTCTATAGATGATGAGGAGGTGTTTGGAAGCCTACCAAGGCTTTAATTACTCACCATGCTGAATCCGAGGTACCCAGAGGGCTTACAATCTGTCTGTACCTGAGGCAATACTTGCCCAAAATCACAAGGAGCGGCAGTGGGATTCTAATCCTGTCTTCCCTGGCTCTCAGCTTGTGGCTCAAAGACCTAGGCTGCTCCTCCACTCCAATGGTTGCCGCTAGGACACAACACCATGATGGGATGGCTGGGTAGCTCTAAATCAGCTGGACAGGCTGAGTCCATCCTGGTTTTATCCCCCAGCACATCTCTGGACTTGTAACTCTGACCAAGTCTCCAGATGCACTTGGGGTAAAACCAAGGCAGGCTCGGTCTGTCTCTTATGACATGTTGCAGCCTGGAGTTCATGCAATAGTCTGTGCTCATTATTTTCTCTTTCAGTTCTTCCCCCTGTTAGATGGACTCAAGGAGAGTTAGAGCTCTTCATTTTCCATCAACATGCTCAGTACTGTCAATGACCCTGTTTATTTTTAACTTACATCCCAGTGCATTGTGGTAATCGTAGTCCTTCCTCCATTTGCAATCAGGGCAGCTGATACAGAATGAATCAGGACGGGGGTTGTCCGAAAGCCAGGACTGGCCTGGAATCTCCCTCTTTGAAAGGGGAGAAAGGAGTTACCTGACTGCTCTCGTTCCTTTTTTTTAACCTCCGCCTCTCCTATTGATCCACTCAGTGATCCCTCAGAATGAGAAGATGCGATCTTTGGAGAGGTTCCTGGTATCTCTCTTGGCCCTTGGGAATGCCAGAAGGATATTCTTAACCCACGTGTTGAGGATCCAGGCATTCCCTGGAAAGAGATCGCGCACCTTCTTTTCACCTGGATCCTGACCGTGTCTTCTTTTCCTTGTAGCTGAGAGTTCCAGAGGTCCACGAGGTGAATAAGGACGACAGAAAGCTTGCACTGAAGTGTTTCCCAGGTGGGTGGCAGATAGGGCTGAGGGATTTGGAATGACCAATGGACTCCGTAGCCTTTGAACATGCAGAGCCAGTTCTGGTTTTCCCCCTGGCATCTGTGGACTTGGAGAAATTGTAACCCATGTGTGAAGGACTGCCCCTGGCTCTTCAGAAGACATGAAGCCAGTTGGTGAGCCTAAGGCGGGAGGAGACCAGTAGGAGATTGTCACCTCCCACTGGTGAACCTGGAGAAGCCAATCCATTTCTGGTTTTGCCCCAATGAATGTAGTCCTACGAAATGCCCTGCTGAGTCAGATCATCAAGCCCAGCTTCCTGTCTCTCTGACAGTGGCCAGTCCTGGTGACTTATTTATCTATTTAATAGCATTTATTACCCGTCCCTCAAAGAATAGTTCAGGATGAGGTACAAGTACAAGTTCTATACAAGTAACTGTACAAGTACAGTTCGAGTACCCCTGTTTTATTGTAACTTTTCGCTATCTTTGTTTATGTTAACGTTATTTCCCCCTTGTTCCTTGTAAACCAATATGATAGGATCTGTATCATGTGAATGTCGGTACAAAAAAAGCACTAAATAGATAAATAAGTAGACATTCATAAAAGCATGACAAACAATAAGACTACAAAGTAACACAAATCAAAATTTAAAATAATAAAATCGCAGTTAAATCAGCTTACTGGAAGGCCTCATTAAACAGATACGTTTTAAGAGCTTCTTAAACTGTTTATAATCCTGTGTGAGTCTCAAGGATAGGGGGAGAGTGTTCCACAAAGCAGGTTCAGATATAGAGCAGAAAGGTTCGTGAGTCATTGAAAGCCTGACTAATCAGGGAGAGGGGATATCTAGAAGAAGCTGATTTGCAGACTGGAAGGTACAAGCTGGAGTATGGATTTGTAAAGTGGAAACAATCCAAGGGGAGGAAATATTGTGAAGCAGATTGTGGATGATAACAGCAACTTTATACTTGATGCACCTTGGTACAGGAAGCCAGTGTAGGTCTTTCAGGGTGGGAGTAATATGATCTTGAACTGGAGTTCCAGTAAGTAGATGGGCAGCTGAGTTCTGGATGATCTGCAGGGGCCTGATGATGGCTTGGGGTAAACCAAAGTTAAGAGAGCTTCAATAGTCTACGAAGGGAAAGATTTAAGATTTGGAGAACTGTACGAAAGGTTGTAGGTTTCAGTAGGGTCTTAGGTGACTAAGGGGGTCATTTATCAAAATGTGCTAAGGCGTTTTCGCATACATTAAGGGCTTATCGCAATTGAAAAGCCCCGTTAACGCATGCGATAGGCCCTTAACGCATGCGATAGCACCATATCGTATGGTGCGATGCAAATCCGAAAAAGAGGAGGAGTTAGGGGCGGGAATGGGCTGGGTTTGCCAGTCTGCAAAGTGCTATCGCACAGACTTAACGCCGATTTTAACTACACCTTTTTCAGTAGCGTTAAGCCGTGCGATAGCTTGTGTTACGGGGTGGTAAGGTGTTAGCACATTTCACAATGTTTCCTGAAAGGCCTGTTTTAATAGGTTTGAAGCTCCTGGAGCACCAGCCTAGCCATCTGAGGGGGAGAGAGGGAGGGAGAGAGCGCCTAGCCATAATGTCCTCTCCCTAGATAGGTATTTATATCTCTATGGGAGGCCCACCTAGTAACTGGAGGTGAGGTTTAGGTAGTAGTGTAGGGGGTTAGGGGCCACTTTGACATTCAACGTGAGACGTACGAACAGAACAGTGGTCTCTTGTGAAGATTTGATGAGCTACAGAGAGAGGAAACTACCCAAAGATGAGATTTGTGCAATGTTCTCTCCACCTAGCTTGATGTTACCCAGGTAGAGTGTCCATCAAGCTAGGTTGAGAGAACCTTGCACAAATATCATCTTGGAGTGAGTTTCCTCACTCCGAAGGTCATCAAATCTTCACAAGAGACCAGTGTTCTGTTCGTATGTCTCACTTTGAATATCAAAGTGGCCCCCTAACCCCCTAAACCTCACCTCGAGTTACTAGGTAGGCCTCCCAAAGAGATATAAATACCTATCTAGGGAGAGGACATTATGGCTAGGCTCTCTCTCTTTCTCTCAGCATAAACCATGCCCCTTTTGCTATCGCATGCGATACTTATTGCATTTTGATAAATCCAGGCCTAAGTTTGTTAAATGAGCTTTTAACTATGGTTTTTATCTGAGGAACCATGGTTAATTTCGGGTCAAGTATGATATCAAGATTTTGAACAGACTGAGAAATGGGAATAGTATCACCAATGAATTGAAGGGAATCAGAGATAGAAAAACAGGTTTATGGCCTAAGACAAGGGCCTCATTTTCTTTAGATTTAAGGATAGCTTATTATTGAAGAACCATGTCTTGATGGAATGCAGGCAAAGAGATACAAAGCAGATTGGAGCAGACCAAGAGGAACGTAGTGGGAAGAAGAACTGAAAATCATCCGCAAACATTTTGTGACACCAAGTTGAGCAAGTAAACAGCAGAGAGGTGTAAGATAAATGTTGGAGAGAGGGCAGAGCCCTGAGGGACTCCTGAAGTAATTGGATACCTTGACAAAGTGGGTCCATTCAAACTGTTCTGTTAAGAGCAAATGGAAAGATAAGAAGTGAAGCGTGTGAGCACAGAACCAGCAATGTCAATCTCTGACAGGCGGGAAAGAAGAATAGAGTGGGTATCAAAAGCTGGGAGAACGTGCCTGGCCGATCCAAAATGGGGAGAACCATTCTCTTCCTCAAATCTATCTGGCTAATAATTGTCTAAGGACCTGGCCTCTGCCCTTTTTCAAAGCCTGCTCTGCTACTAGCCTCGACCAATTCCTCTGGCAACAAATTCACAGTTTAATTGTGCATTGAGTGGAAAAAATCCTCTCTCCAATTTGTTTAAAATCTGCTACTTGCTAGTTCCATGGACTGCCCCTACCCCTTTGAAGGGGTAAATAACCATTCCCTATTTACCCGTTCTACCCCCACTCCTGATTTTATAAACTTCTAACATATCTCCCTTAGCTGTCTCTTCTCCAAGCTGTTCCACTCCACTCAGGATTTGTTTTATAAACCTCTGCCATAGAGTCCTACTTTTCTTAAGGACACCCAGTCCTTGCATGGAATGGGGCAAAGCCAAAACAGGTTCGGCCTCTCTGTGTTGACCTAGGTAAAGTGGAAACCTTAGTAAAAGCTCCCCTGGAAAGGACCATGTCCACCATAAATCATGAACACATTAGCTATGTAAACAAGCCACATTTTCTCTTTGTTTTCAGGTCTTTAATGAGATACTTGGTATTCTTGACTGTTTTCCTTGTACTCTTATACTGCTGCCTTTTGTTTATGTCTCTCCTGTTGGGCTGGACTCCCTGATTCACAATACTTAAGCTGGAAAATCTTGTTTTAAGAAAAGTGGACACCAGGTATGCACCAGTGGTAGATCCCTGCAGGCTTCAGCCTGTGGTCGCTTATAAGTAAATGGTGGAAGGCAACGACCAAATTGACCCATCCAGTCTATTGACCCACCAAGCTCTACAATGAGGGAGATGGGATGAAGGCTAAAACTTGGCCTAGGCAGAGGGAATTCTCAGCGGTGGGGGAGCGAGGCCGGGGCACAGAAGATCCTCAGCAGTGGGAGAGTGCAATGTGTAAAGCCTGGGATGGGCACAGAGGATCCTCAGTAGTGGAGTCTGCAGTGTTAGTGGTTTAGTGAAAATGGACAGACTAGAGTGGCTTGAGGGTCTTTATCACAGCCATGTTTCTAATGTATAATGGCTGCCGATTAGAGAATGGTTTGGTCTGTTTTGCTTGCTTGTTGGAGGAGAGGTTTCCATACACATCTGTGGAGTTTTAACTCAGGATGTCTGAGTTCTTGAACGCAAACATTCAGTGCTGACGAATCCCTCCTGGGTATCGGAAGGGTGCTCAATAATTGTCTGAGCAATGCAAGAAGAGTTCCACAGATGACAGTTCTCCCACAACAGCCCCACCTTCCCTGGCCCTTTGCGATCTGCGTGCCATGGCGAGTCCCCAGCAGCAGTCACAAAACCAGCTGTCAGCCAGCAAATTCCTTTTCAACCCAAGGACTGCGTTGGGAGCAAGCATCTGAGGGTCGGCACAGGTCAGTAGCTCCCAATTGATATCCATCGCCTGAATTCTTAAAGGGACGGGAGAGAGTAAGTATATGGTCCTGACCCTAGGAGCCCATCAATCAATCGATTGAAAGCCCTGGTAAAGACAGAGAGCTGGAGTGACTGATGTCTCCGGGGACTCTTGAGGGAGCCCCTGGTAACCTGAAATATTTCAGTCTTTGCTGTGTCATCTCCTGGGGGGGAGGTTTCCATTTAAATTGATTGATTGTGGTATAAAGCTGAAAAGTGTGGATGTCTTTGGTTGTTTGTTGCAGGCAGCAAAGTCCAGTTGTTAAGAGCCCAGGCAAAGTTGCTCCAGGTTCTGTCATTGCTTATTAATGAGTCTCTGCCGTACCCGGGTAAGAGTTTGTTCGGGCAGTAAGGGCCTTGTGCCGCAGGTTATGCCTTTTCCGATGGCTGAAGGACCTTAACCGTGGGCCTTAAGCCTCATAATACAGTCGAGATACCAAGTACATGAGACACTCTCGGTCAAGCAGGACCTTATCGCTCAGTTTCCACCCCGGAGATTACAATGTTGCGACCCATCCTTTTCCTCCAAATGATCAGTTCTTAATTGCCCCTGGTGCATGCCGCTTCCTTCCTCATGTTTAGTGTCCACATTCACTGTCAGCACAGGGTAAAACAGTAAGCTAGCTTCCCTTTAGTCAATCCAGGCATTGCATGTGCACAGGAGAGAGGATTTGTCAGAGCACAGGGCAAGGGGTTCCAATCCCAGCACTCTCTCTCTCTCTCTCCCATTCTGTATTATCTAGTACCACACTATTTCCCTGCGCATCAGTTCTAATTCCATCTCTGCTGCCAACTATCTTTAGACCTTGGACTCCAGTAAACCTTTGCATACTAAGATGTTTGAGTCACTGTCTCATCCCAGGTCAACTGAACAGGCTGATCCAGTTCTGGTTTTGCCCCCACTGCATGCAGGGATTCGGAGTTCTGATTCTTCCATAGATTTCCCCAAGAAAATCAGAACTGCAACTCCATGCAAGCAATGGGGCACAACCAGGACTGGATTGGCCTGCTTAGTTAACCTGGGGTGAAGTGGCAGTCCCTGGGAGTACATCCCCCCTACCCCCAGTCCCATGAGTTTCCCCTCATGACTCATGGTTATTGGACCTGGTGGCAGAGGATTCTAGCCAGGGTGATGCTGCAGTTTCATATCCTAACTGCCCCTACCCCTTGCTTCCGTCCAGGTGAATGCATCCTTGAAGAAGCGGGCCATGTGAGGAAGAGTGTGACGTGCAGAGATGATGTGCTGCACATCCCTGGCACCTTGTACTGTACCAACCTAAGAACTGCCTTCATACCTGATCAAGCTCTGGGGACAGAGGTACACTGGCGCTCCGGTGGGCATTCTGGGCTAAATCTCCAGTAGCTTGCAAGAGACAGATGCAGAAAAGCCTGATTTTCACACAAATTGACATTGAGGATAGGGTAATATTACATGGCAAAATATACAGAATAAGTGCAAAAATGTGTGCCCAACTGGCCTGTCGTTTCTTTTGAAAATTCAGATTATGCACAGTTGTGAAAGCTCCCTTTTCTGTGCAGGCAGGTTTTGGTGGCTCAAAATCCACATTGAGCATGCAAGGCCAAGTAACTTCTTTATTTTAAGCCCAGCAAAGCTTTGCTTGTGCTTCCGAACATTTTACAACTGTGCCTTGCAGAGAGTCTCAGAATCTAGTGAAGCCTCGTCCTCAGGAGAGATGGGAGGTGGGGAACTTTCTTTTCAGACTTTTCTCTGTGGAGGTGATCACCATGTGTCACCCGGGTCAGGAAGCTCTTTCTTCTCCCCCCAGGATAATCACTATCAGATCCTGAATAGTGACAACGATGTTGCTCTGCCTTGCATTGAGAGAATTGTGGCAGGTAAGTGCTGGATCTTCATAGCCCAGGTGTGTGTGTGGGGGGGGGGGGGGGGGGGGTTTAAATAACTGTTTTTTGTTCTGGTAGATAGTGAACCTATTGAATTTCTTTTAGAGAATCTGGATTTCCCCTGTGGCCACATTGTGCATGGCTGTAGCGTTCTGATCTTCTCCCCATTAGAAGACTCTCTTGTGCCGTGTCAGATCACCTCCCCTGCCCTTAGCAGCTTCACCTTCATCCTGTTCTAGCAGTGATGGGCAGAGGAGTTTCACACCTACATCTTCCTTTTGGTTTATGGTTTCAGTAAGCAGCCTGTCAAAGACCAAGGTCTTGACTGCTCATTCCACCCTGAAGTTCATCCCAGAGGAGCTACTGATCTACTGCAAGGATTTCCGTATTCTGCGCTTCCATTTTAACGCGAGCGGGCTGGAGCCGCAGGCCTTCCGGGTGAGAGCCTAGAAGCTGGTGCAAGCTGTCATGTGCTGTAAAAGAGCATTCCAGGGGCTGGGTGTCAGTCAGTTGGGAGATGTTACAGAAGCAGCATCGCACTTCTTGCATGTTTGCCAGTTTAATTTGTGGCAGAAGTGCTGTGAAGTAATGCAGCCCCGAACAATTGGAAGTCATTGGTTCTATGGGATACCAAAGGCTTAGCTCCTTTCTGCAGACTCTCAATGCCAGCCACCTGTTTGTTAATCCTGTCTTCCAGATAACAATGGCCATTGCACAAGCCCATCAGGACTGTAGTAAGACGGCATGCTGTGAGAATGTAGCTCTCCAAGATGTGCGTAAGTAGCTGACTGCACTATCCGCGCACAGAGACATGTATTGAGAGAGAGGCAAATGTAGTGCTACAACAACCGTGTAAGAAGAGTCAGCACAGTTTGCAGTAGCGGTCAAAAAAGCAAGCAGGATGTTAGGGATTCCTAGGAAAGGAATGGAGAGTAAAACAGAGAATATCATAGTGCCCCTGTATCAAGAAATGGTTTAACTACACCTTGAGTACCGTGTGCAGTTCCGGTTGCCCCATCACAAAGAGATAAAGCACAACTAGAAAAGGTGCAGAGAAGGGTAAGAAAAAAATGTAAATAGGATATAACAGTTTGCCTATGATAAGCTACACAGGTTAGGGCTCTTAAGCTTGGAGAAGAGAAAATTGAGAGAGGATATCACAGGAGTTTATAAACTCATGAATGTAGTAGAGTGGGTAAACAAATAGGAGATGGTTACTTACCGGGAATAGGGGACAAGCCAAAAAACTAGCAGGTAGCAGATTTAAAACAAACTGCAGAAAATCTTTTTTCATTCATCACAAAAATCAAGCTGTGGAATGTGTTGTTGGAGGATGTGGTCAAGACATCTAGCATAACTGGGTTTAAAAGAGCTTGGAGAAATTCCTAGGGGAACCATCCATAAGCAATTATTAGCCAGGTGGACTTGGGTAAACCACTGCTTAATAAGGAATGGATCTGGTCTTTGGGATCTGCCAGGTACTTCCTAATGACCCAGACTGGCCACTGTCACAGACAGGATGCTGGGCTCGATGGACCTTTGGTCTGACCCATGTTCCGTTCTTTTCATAGTGTGACAGCAACCATACAACTACGGAGAGAGACAGAATAGATCTACAGCAACAGTGTTCCTAGAGAAAAGAAACGATAGTAGTACAATGACAGCTTAACTGTAGAGACACCAAATATAGAGCTACAGTAATCATATAACTAGAGCAAGACAGAAACCATACCTGTTCCTGTGACCAATGTTCCCTCTCATTTTTGACAGGCTGTGTGTGCCAACATTTTCTTTATAATTGAGTTCATATTTCTGCGCTATGAGCCAAGGGTGTCTGAGCAAGTATAATGCAAATATCAAGATTTCTAAAGTGTTCTTTAAGGAATTGTTTTAATGAAAAGAATTCTGCATTTTAAGTTTTATATTAGCATATCATTTGATTTAAGTAAATAAACATCAAATACATTGAATGTGATGTCCTAATTTTTATACGTAAGCATGATTATATAGTAGAGATGGATATGCTATCGTGTCATTTTAGGTGTGTAAGCTCATGACCCGCACAGTTTAGAGGAACTAGTTGCCTGTGACTCGGTAAGGGGGGCTAGGCCTGACAGATTTCTTATTTTGGAATTTCAGAGAATGAGCAGATTAGGGGCAAACTGCAGAAAGAGTTTGCCACGGTGCTTTTCGACTCCTCCCTGGACTGGGAAAATGAGCTGAGACGTACTGGGGCCTCGAGCTGGCGGGTCAGCCTCATCAACGAAAGATTTGACATGTCCACAAGGTAATGGCAGTGGAGAGCTGGGCTGTAAACAGGGCAATTTCTTTGGCTGCGCTGTCAAACTTCGGGATATTCACATGGTGTGCACCAGGATACAAGAAGTCAAGGGACTCAAGTGAGCTTTCCCACTCATTCACATCTGCATGGGGAGACTTCAGAGGTAACAGGGAAAGCATTTAACCACTTTCCCTTCCCATCTGAGATACTGTACGTAGAGTTTTTAACCAAGTGGAGGACTGGCCCGATGCCTCTACAGCAGCCTTGCAGTGGGTCCGGCCTTGATCCTTAGGCATTCAGAAGTTGGGGGTGGTGCACCAAATTTCTCTTTTAATTCTTGAATTCTCTCATTTAGCCTCCCTAAATACCTCATGGTCCCCAGCAGGCTCCTAGACACAGAGCTGAAGAGAACCTTTGCGCATTTCAGCGAGGGTCGGATTCCTGTAAGTGCACAGTCTGGGCATGGGGAGGGGGCTGCCCTTTTGCACCAGGAAGGGGTTATGCCTGAGAGCCAGGGCTGTCCCTGGACTGGAATTTCTTACAGTGGGATGGGCAAGCTTCTGATGACAGATTTTATGCCTTCCAGAGATTATCCTGGCACCATCCCTGTGGCAGTGATCTGCTGCGAGTAGCCAGTTTCCAGCCCGACACAGACCCAGAAAAAGAGGACATGAGGTATACAGCTGGGGGGATGAAGAGTTGATGAGGGCATAACCAAGCAAACCCCATGGCACCTGGCATCACGTTCCATTATCCATGCCAGTCTTGATGCCTCTGGGCATGCCAGCTTTACCATTTAATCTGAAAATGCTGGGGACTACAGTAGCTGGGAAGGGTGAGGGATGCCCTTCATGTATTCAGGCATCCCTGGAATAATGGGACTTTTGCTGCAGCCTCTGGTCCTACTCATGCCATGTATTCCACATTGCGCCTATCAGCTTCATCTGCCCATGCTGAGTGGCAAGTTTTTTTGTATCAGGGCTGGGTGCTTCCTTGGTGCCATTTAATTCATGTTAGTTTGAAGGTTTAGCAGTGTCTGTTTCTCTGAATGCCATTACTGTTTTCAGCACCTTCTGACCATGTAGTTATACTACAGCACCCGCCATGGGCCAGGAATATTCTCTTCTCACGGAGAGTTTCATTCCTTTTCTGGGATGCCTCTCTACAACACCAGAGCCAATTCAGTGCAAACCAATGTCGGTGGCTTTTAATGATATCTCAGACTATAGAATTGCAGGACACCATTATTAAACTGGGTCGTATTATATTGGGTAATGGTAACCTAAAGTCTGAATCTCTCTTTCCACTCTGAGTGTCCCACTTTGCAATAAAGTCTAATTTTGGTGGCCTGGCATGGAAAATCCAATATGTTGATGGTGTCTCCTTCCTTCCTAGGTCAGTAGAAGCGATGATGCTTATAAACCACTCTCGGTGTGTGATCGTAGACACCATGGATGACCTGCCCAGCCCTTTAGATCTCCAGCTGGCCTACCTAAAGCTGCGAGCCCTCTGCACTAATGGTATTATGCTCAATCTTTGCGATGAAGTTGGTAGATCAGTTCCAAGAAGCTGTATAAAGTCCTTCTGAGAAGCGGATGTAGGACTTGCTGGAATGGGATTGCTGGCACGTGTACATGCTGTGCAGATTCCCTTCCGATATGCTTCTGTTCTCATCCACTTTATTTTAAATTTGTAGACCACCCATCTAGGCGGTTTACAGTCTTACACTCACAAAAAATCTCTGTGAGCTGATATTAAATACATTTTCTCTGCCTCAGCTCTCCAATTTTCTCCCTAAAATAGACTTTTTTCAATAGGACGGTCATCTCGGTTGGAGGGTTGCAAGTGGCAAAGTTGGAGGCCTTTGCTTGGTCTCTGTACAGTCTTTTATCTGGATATGCCTGTTAAAGGCACAAATACATCAAATACATCAAAGCTATTCCTTCTGGGGAGGTCATTTCTATTTGATTGTGAAAAGGGTCGCTTCCCTCTCATCCTCACCACGATCGATCGTGCCATGGACAACCCCTTACCCCCTGGTGAGATAATTCTGTTCTTGCCTGTTTTACAGAGCTCTCTGTAACAGTGTCTGATGAGAAGTGGTTTTCTGCACTGGAGAGCACACACTGGCTGGACCATGTGAGGTAAAAAACTATTGGTGGATGCTGCCATGTGCTTGTGTTTGGAATGACTTTAATGTGCTGTGTCCTTGAGGATGTAATGCTGCCGTAGATTACCTCCTCTTGGCATCCCAAAGGAAGCTGGCATTAGAACATCTCTCGGGCAAACTGGTGAGCAAGCCTGCCACTGACTCCTGTCTGTTTCATGGAGGCTTCCTCTGCTAACTTAAGACCTAAAACCCACTGACAAGAAGTTTACAGCACCGGATCCCTCCTCTTCACCAGGTCCAGTCGGAGATGCTCTCTGTTTTACTCCTGTCCCATTGCATTCTGGGACTTATAGTCCTGCTTTTCTAACAGAAGGAGGTCTTACCAGCTACTGTGTTCAGTAGGAAAGAAGATGGTAAAGCTCTCGGGACCTATCAAGGTTGATGGTTGTACATTTGTGTGTTGGCTACAAGAAGAAGGACAAGGCTGGTCCTGGAGCTGATTTTTTTTTTTTTTTTTTAATTTAAGCCTCTGATTATCTTGAAACTTTATGAATGAAAAGATTCAGGGTAAAATTGAAAAGTGAAGATCTTGAGGATTCGATTTGATGTGTCATGCAATACCCACAAAACAATAAGGCTAAAATAAGAAAAAAAAAACCAAGCTCTGGGATTTGCTCAGCTAGTCCCAGATAAAGCCACAGGTAGAATTACTGCTGTATAGAAAGTGTTTGGGTGTGTGTGAGAGAGGGTGGGGAAGAGGATGTGTTTCATTTTTCACCCAAGTGCATACACTGATTTCCTTTCCCATTATTCCTGCAGGTCCTGCCTGAGGAAGGCCAGTCAAGTGGCTTCGCTCCTTGCTGACAGGTGTCAATCTGTGGTCCTCCAGGGTACACGTCACCTCATTTCATGTCCTTCCTTACAGGCGCGCTTCAGGTTGCACTGAGAAATGCCGTTCAACTTCTTAATCTCGTCTTGTCCTTTAACCCCCCCCCCCCCCCCCCTTCTGGTGAGATGGGATTTTTATTCTCTTTCTTTTCTCTCGGTTTACAGAATCAGATGATCGAGACTTGAACTGTCTGGTTGCATCCCTGGCGCAGGTGATGTTAGACCCCCACTTCCGAACCCTGTCGGGCTTCCAGAGCCTGGTTCAGAAGGAGTGGGTGGCTGCAGGCCATCCGTTCCAGCAGCGACTCAACCTCCTGAAGGAGGCAGACAAAGAGGAGGTAAGTTTCTGACTTCCTCTGCTCTCCTGGTTCTTTGCCAGACCCTTAATCCATATGTCAGATGGCACCACTCTTGCTGGCTCAGGTAACCAGCAGTCTTTTACAGCACCACCATCAGGTTTCCTTATCAGAATTCTCCTTGCATGTCGGCCCTGGATATTTTCGTTTTGTAGGGTTGGCATTTCTGCCAGATCAATCCAAACAGGCTGATCTAGTCCTGGATTTTGCCCCCATTACATGCAGGGAGTTGCAGTTGGTTTTTTTTTTTTTGTTTTTTTAGGGATATCAGTAGAGACGACATTTCCCTACACACAATGGGGAGAAAATTAGGACCACATCTGTCTGTTCAGATTGACTTGGGCGAGGTCACCATGACCTTTTTCTCCCTCACCTTTTTATACATACAGCACAAGATATCACGAGGGCAACTGAAATTGCACCCGCTCGAGTAACCTGTTTTCATTGTAATACAAGAGGGGTCATCCCCGAGGGTGGGGGTGGAGATCAAATGTGCTCGTAGATTTGAGTTTCCAAAGCCACGCATGTAATTTCCTGCACCTGCTTGCCCCGCAGTTAGTTTCCCTTCCTGCTGAAATTTGTCCCCCAATAGCAGAAACCTTGATCTCAGTCTTTGGAGAGCTGGCACTTGGTAACAGTGCTCTGTCTCTCCTAGGGTGACCTCTACTGGCCGAGCTGGGAATAGCCGGTCTGATGTGACCAGCACACCTAGTCTTCCATTTGGCTGTGCCTCTGTGATTGGCAATCACAACCTCTGGCAGACAGCAGCCTCTGTTTGCATGCTGTTAGCAAGATTGGAGCTTAGAGAGCTTCAAAACGTTTGTCTCTTGGTCCCATCTTTTTATGTGGTTGTACCTCATCACCCAACCCACTAGCCTTTGTACCCCTTTTCTCCTGTGTGATATGTGCTGAGAAGGCTGCATTGCAGAAAGCAGATGATTGTGAACCTGCCACCCAGGGAACTGGGCAGATACTCTCTGGTACAAAGCCAAGCGGTTGCCCTCTTCCTTTAACCCAAATCCAAGCCCCTCTTGGGACCTGAAGTACACAGGGTCACAGTCTGTGTAGTCGGAGCTTTGCTTCCTAGTGTGCTGTATTTTCTTGCACAGTCTCCGGTGTTCCTGCTCTTCCTGGACTGCATGTGGCAGCTACTCCGGCAGTTCCCAGCTGCCTTTGAGTTCACAGAAGCCTATCTGATTGCTCTGCACGACAGCGTCTATGTCCCGTTTTTCTGCACCTTCCTGTTCAACAACCAGTGGGAACAAGGTCGCAGGAACCAGGTGAGCCACACCACACTGCCCAGGTAAAAGCACCCTGGCAGTACAGAGCACTGTTTCACTCTTGGCAGAAAGTGCAGGCTAATAGTGCAAGCAGTGAGCTAAGAGCCTGGAGAGCTCATGGGAGTAAACTTACTCTCCCAAAGACGCGCACGCGAGTGTATGTGAGTGAGAGACAGACAGACCTTGAGCAAGGACTGTATACAGTGCCTCAGTCCCAATACCAGCTCTGCCACAGACTCTGGGCAAATCTATTCGCTCCCTATCCCTCACTTTACCAAATTGTAATGGAGTAGTAGTAGTCGTAATAATAATCACATTGTTCCTCAAGAGCAGATGACACACTCATCTGTTTAGGAATAACAGATCCTCCTTCCAGCCCCATCTTTCTCTGATTTTATCAGCAGTCCATTGGTTCCTCCTGCCGGCATGACCTGATGCTTCTGCAGGGCAAACTGTAAAACATAACTACAGACATAGGAATGGGTCTCTCTTCTTAACATGCGGGCTTATCCCACAGAGCCTGCTCAGAGTTTGTCTGACGCTCTCCTCTGTCTCCAGCGCAAGCTATTCAGCCAGACCTACACCCCAGTCAATGGATGGCGGGACTTCATTACCGAAGAGCACCTACTGAAAGGGATATATTCTGCAACCGCAAAGGAAGCGAGCGTCTGCCCTCCCACCATCTGGGAGTGGCCACTCCACTCCAGCCATCGGCAGCGAGCACAGTTCAGGAACCCAGTGTACACTGCCAGAAACAACCACGTGGCACTAAACGGCCATGCCGTCCTGCACACCACAGATAAGGTAAGTGAATATGGCATCTGCTGGTGGATGGGAGGCTCAGTGCATGCAAAGACTGCATTGCTCTCCACTCTGACGGCAGGGATGGGGGGTGGAGGGGAATCAGATTCAGATGACAACCAATGCTGGGCCTTGATTTACAGTCTAGGGTACTGATATGCAGACAGTAGGGAAAAAAGCGCAGGACTGCTTCTACGGCCAAGTCCAAAAGCAAAGCACATTCAAGCAGCAGCAGCGCTGTCTGAATTATCAGGAAGACTGCTCACCCTGTAAAAATGTTGCTAGCAGGAATTTTGTTATGGGTCTGACAATTGCTTGGTTTTGATTTTTAATATTACTACCCTTAATATAAGGCTTGGGGTGACCTGCACGAAGTGGCAGTTACTACCATAAGAAGCCTGCTGGGCAGACTGGATGGACCATTTGGTCTTTTTCTGCCGTCAGGTCTATGTTACTATAATTTACTGCATGGCCCAGAAGGCTGAACGTTTGGCTCGCTATAGGAAGGCAGACTTGGGCTAGCCTGACGACTCAGTTGGCTGTACTGCGCAGCGCCATGCGGAGAGTCCCCGATTCGATTTCTGAACCCTAGGTCAACTGGGGAATGTCGTAGGTCCCCCCTCACCCCACCATCAAAGAGTGGGAATGCTGCCTCTGTGACCCCAGTTGACCTAGGGTGCATGAAATCAAGTCAGGGACTCTCCGCATGGCGCAGGGCAGCACAGTCAACTGAGCCGCCAGGCTAGCCTGCGTCTGCCTTCCTATAGCCAGCCACACATTCTGGTAGCCGGATTCAGGGTTCATGTTAAAGGGTTCTGGAAGGGTTCCCTCCATCCATAATATCCTCTCTCTGCCACTGAGCTCACTATGCCTCTGTTCAGTTTATACTCCTCCTTTTCATCATTTTGTATTGTTAACCACTGTGAGCTTTTTATGGAAAAGCAGCCTATAAATAAACTGGACTGTTCATAGATGTGCACCTCCTGAGTGTGCTTCCTGCTGTTGGGTATTTGTTCCAAGAGCTGGGTCCTGGACTGTAGCATTTAGTGTCTTTGCTCAGTGTTAAGAGTCTGGTTTGCCTTTTCCCCTGCAGAAGATCCCTGCATCATTCGTCTCTCTCCCTCCTTTTTTATTTCAGCTAGATCCTGCTCCTTCGGCAAATGTCTGCGTGTACCTCCTCAGTAAGGGGGTCCTTTCCTTGCAAACCCAGTTTCTGCCCTGGAAGCACAGTTCAGCCCTCAGAAAAGGCTCCCGCAGATCCCAGTCCTCAGAGAGCCTGGTGGAACAAGAGAGATTGGTGAGGAGCAAGCCCAGCAGAGCCTACCCCTGGGCCTTCGACCAGCCGCTGCTCCCCCTTCACATGGGTCCCTGGATCCACCTCTGGCACCGGTGCTATCTCCGGGGCACCTCTTTCATCCAGGTAATATCTGTTGTGTGGTTTTTGCAGCAGAGATACACAATAAAACCAACCTAGGAAGAAACAGAATCTAGAAGCCAAAAACATTTTGAGGCGGGTCAGCAACTGAGCCTCGGGGTGAGGGGGTGGAGTTTGTTAATAAATTGCATGAAAGGAAGTATATTTAAGGCCTGATTTCACCAGAGAATGGCAGAAAAGCCAAAGGGTAAAATTGTGCTTCGTTTGCTAAGCACCTCAGGAAATGCAACTATTTGAGTCCAGTAAGAGACCTAAGTCAGTGATATATTGCCATGGAAATAACGTCTCGGGGTTTTTGGGGTTTGCTAGGTTGGTGTCTCTGCTTCAACCATCGCTGGTCTGGCTGAGGAACTGAAGTTGCTCCAGGAAAGGATGAGTCACCAGCACACCACCTGAAGCCACACCGTGACTCCTGGGAATTGGAGGCATCAGCAGGGGGCAGATCAAGACTCCCCTCCCCCACCCCTCCCCAAGAGCCCCCTCCCGCCATCCTGTTGAAAACAGCAGATGAAAGTGACTAAATGCCAGCTGCCTTGTGTGCATGAGCTGTCCATCAGTATAATGCACACTGACCAGGGCCTGTGAAATCTACTAGCTCATGGGTTGAAGAAAAAGAGAATTCTGGTCTGGACATGCTGACCATCCTGAATGAGCTGCAATCAAGGTGTCACAGTATTCTGATCATCTGCTGATCATACTCTCCACACAACTCTCTACAAAGAGGCTTCTGTGGCCCACTCGCGGTATGGGAGAAGATTGGGATGTCAAGATTGTGCTGGCGAAAGACTACAGTCATCCACATGCAAATTTTCATCCACAGATGTTTATGTGACCACCAAACTTGAAGGTTTTCAGTGGCCTAGTAGGAGATGTGGGATGCAACTAAGCAGATTTTGACACGGCTTCATTTTCTGTTGGCGTTGCACATGCCACCTATGTCTCGAGAGGAGAAAAAAGTTGGATGCCATCTCTTCTTGCTCCTGCACTGCTGATTCCCTAATGCTAATCGCGTAGATAAATAAGTGTTGGTTTATATATATATAATCCCCTTACGTCCCTGTGACCTAACTTTCACCAGCAGTTTCGGCAAGGAAGAGGAAGCTGAGTATTCCGCTGACATTTCTCTGGATCCAGGGAAAGCTGTGGATGCAGCAGAAGCATCCAGCCTCTACATTTTTTTTCCCACTTGCTCCCCAAAAAGTGAGTTGCATCATCCCTGGCACCAAGGCTTGGAGACAAGGAGGCCAATTCTCTTACGCAGTCTACAACTAGCGCACAGCACGGTGTTCTGCAGTAGCCTTGGGACACGGCCAGCTCATGATGCTGCTTAACTCAAGTTTCTGACCTGTGCCATCCCTTTTATGCAGTGTTTGGGGTACAGGCAGTACAAGTACCCATCACTATGTACCCATCCTCTAAGTCTCCTAGGTTTTTTTTGGGGGGGGAGGGGTTTGTTGGAGTCTCTGCAATATTCGCACAACTTTTTTTTTTTTTTTTTTTACTTTTTATTTATGCAATTTTAAATATACAAAACATCATAAATCTTTGTAAAATCAATATGAGGATAATAGCAAAAAAGGAAAAGAAGCAATCAATGCAAGATAAATACATTGCAGTTACATCTGATGAAACATGCTGGAAACAAAACACATGACATCATTATCATCATCCCCTAATAGAAAAGAAACAGAAAGGAGGGGAAGTAACTCCAGGGAGTAAACAATGAAGCAACTCAAGGAATGGCTGGTAGCGAATAAGGACCCCCCCCCCCCCCCAATACATAAATAAAGGTCTCTAATAACAAGGATCAGGCGGAACTGGCGAAGAAGTAATTATTTTCCTAGCGTTAAGGAAGAACCGTAGCTGCTCAGGAGCAAAGAAAACAAAAGTATCTCTGAACGTAACTCAACGAAACATTTACATGGGTAACGTAATATAAAAGAAGCTCCTAAAATCAAGCGTATCTTTCCTGAGAGCTCAAAAACTTTTCCTGGGTAAGCCTAGAGATAGCAGGAAAAATACACAGATTTTGAGCATAAAAAGGCGAATTTAGATTCCGAAAGTACAGGGACATGACTTTGGAAAGATCCGAATCGGAGACAAGAGACACAAGCAGAGTAGCCCTGTCTATTATTTCCGGACCAGATGACTCAAGAAAATTCTGTAAGGTTCAAAGGGGGAAATTGATTCCCAGCTGAAGTATTTGCTGAAGCATGAGAAGAAGACGGCAAAAAAAAGTTAACATATTTATGGGAGGAGCTTCTTCAGGTGGAATACCCAGAACTTGGTGACAATATTTTCTTAATGTAACCAGCAAGAGTTCACCCAGAATCTTAGGAAAATTAAAAAATCTGAGATTAAGCCGACGAGAAGAGGTCTCCATCAATTCAAGCCTACGGGCTAGAACGCCATTATCCCGAATGGGGATAGACTGTACCGCCTGAACTGCTGCAAGTTGCCTAGGATGCTCTTGGGTGGAACTTTCATGCTGCACAACCATAGGATCCAATTTAGTAATAACTAAGTCCACTTTAGATACTGAAGAGGACAAAATCTGGGCAAAATTCTCCATCAGTTCCCAGAGAGATTCCAAAGCAATAACCGCCGGCTTAACAAGCATCTGACGGGACTCCTGCAACAGTGGATCCGCCGGAGAAGAAACAGCCTCAAAAGGAGAATGAACCTGTCCTCCTACCAGACCAGAACTTTCAGAGGAAGAAACAGTTCCAACAACTGCCATTCCAGCAGAAGCCATGGACGGTGCAATGATAAAAGACGCGGCAATATCCTCGGCTCCCACCCGCACGGACGCCGGCAAAAGTATACTTCCTAGCGTTTTGGCGGCGTCCATCAGCCGGAGGAAGACCCTGTTCTTGAGGGCTGAGGGAAACCTCGTCCCCAGGAAGCACGGACGATCCCTCGCATCAGGGAGCTCACCGCTGAGATTCTGGGGGTCCACAGGAGACGTGAAGTTAACAACTGACTGCTGGCCAGGAGGTAAAGAGGGTTCGGTGGGAAATACCCTAATTTTCCCCTTTCTCTTCAGTGCCATGTCAGATCTGAGCAGGAACCTAAGCAAATAAGGAGTGCTCAGCCGCGCAGAGTCTACTGGCTCGCGGCCATCCTGTCCCCCTCAGCCCAACGTTAACTAGACCTCCAGCAAGGATTTTGAAGCTGGGCTTAGCTAGCCTTGGAAATCAATTTAGTGGCATTCTGTTATCAATCTGACCTACGTGTGGAAAAGTTAATTATGGGGTAAGGGATGCTGGATTAAAGGCCACTGGTGGTAAACGATTACCTGCCAGATCAGCACTTTCCACATTCGCTAATGTAACAAGTTGCAGTCAACGATTACTGTGCTGCAAACAGAGTAAACAATCTTTTTTTGAAAGAATACAAATATTTATTATTTTGATATTAATTTTTACCATTCTGCCTAGCTAAAGCACTTTTGGCGTCCCAAATCTGAGGCTGGTAGGATTATAAGGCAAAATTCCTTTTTATTGTAGCTGATTCCAAGATGCAAGGTCTCCAGCAACTGAACTCAGTGGGGAAGGATGAGCAATGGGGCGAGAGGGGGACCTCCTACTCACTCTTCCAGGAGAGCTGCTTCTTTAACTAGGTGCTACGCTCTGAAACAGGATGTGTGAGGTTAAAATCCTCAGCTGAAAAAAAAACTCTACATGTAGCAGAGCAGTGGAACCCCTCCCAGGCAAGAAGCACGGCTGGAGGAAGAAAAGAATTAGATTTTAGAAGATTTTTCCTTATAAGTCATTGGAAGGCAACATATAGGAGTCATTTCAAAAGTGTATTTTTTTAAATCTTAGCCCTCTTTATCCTGAAAATAGCTGTTCTAGGGACCACTATTCCTACCCATACATCACCCCCCACCTATTATCATTTTAAATTTTTCTGCATCTTGTCTAATGAAGCAACAAGTGTGGATTTTTCTTCTATTTTACCCTGTGCACATTTCTATAACTGAGTCTGCACACTTTGACAGCTGATGTTCTTTTAGCCGATTTTCCTGCCCCATGTGACATTTCCTAGTGTCAAGGTCATGAGTGCACTGTCGAATGAGGACAGGAAGGAATCCGCTGCAGCAGGAAACTTTTCTTTTTTTTTTAATATTCCCTCCAAAATAAATAATAGGGCAGAGCTGTGTCCAAGGATCATTGATGGGCTGGAGTTGGCTTTCCAATTAGAATACCGGAAGTCTGGTGCTACCCAGTTCCTGGAGGAAAACTGTAATCCAGTCCTGGTTTTCTTTCACCCCCTTCCTCACTTTGATGTATTCTGGTACTTAATTGTGGTTGATTTCAAATGGAAGACTCAAAAACTGCAAATCCCACTGGGATATGTGTTTAAAAATGTTAAAAAAGGTCCGGACAAAAGTCTGCCTTCAAAAGCCAGGTCTCATCACCTACTTACGATGCAGAATTATGCGTTTGGTGGTCTGCATCCTATGAATAGGAGAATAAAAATTACTTTGTGCCACATGCAGAATACAAATTGCTACCTATCATAAAGTGAAGCCACTGGCTCAAAAGGTGGCCTCCATGAAAGGGCCCAATTAGTTACTCCCTATAGGAAAGAATTTGTAATCTGTGGTTTTTTTTATTCAATGTATTTTTTTTAATACCAGACATTTTTTCTATATACGTTCTGACATTTGGGGGTATCAGGCTGCCTTTTCTTGACATCTGCAGCTTGCCTTTTTTTTTTTATAAAGTGTTTTGCACAGTATTTTGGTTTTTTGAAAGATTTAGCAGGTCCCGTTTTGTGTAACTTTTCAAGTATTTAATACAAAAAGTCTGCATCGAGCGTGCTGAATAAATCTTTATATTTGTCTCTAAAGAAACTAGATGAAGGTACAATCGGTCCATGTGGCATTTGTGTAAATTACTGAAGTTTAAAAAAAATAAAAAAATGCATTAACAGCAGCAAGGAACCTACTGCTGGTGGAAAAGTGGCAATGTAAAGTTTGAGAGCTGGGCCCCACCCATGATGAGGGTTGACAGATGGCTAAATCAGTCCTGGTTTTACCCCCACTGTGTACAGGAAGATGGAGTTTTGATTTCAGGCTCAAGCTCAGAGCCCGACTCAGCCTGTCCTCTTGGAGATGGCCATAGAGTCACCCTACCTAAGATGATATGGATGACAGCCCAAGTTTTAGCCAAAAAAACAGTTTTGAAGGCCAGTTGTATCCATCCTCTTTATTTCAAAAGCACTTAGTAGTAAAACAGCTTGTCCTGAGGGACTGCTGAAATCCTCTGTACCAGAGACTGTTTCTGTCCACCACTGAAGTCACCAGAATCCCCATTATAAGGGTCATGAACCTGGGACTACAGGATCCGCTGCACATGATAGTATGCCAAAACATTGTTTTAAATAAAAAATACACTTAATAACAAAAATATTAATATTACAAAAAGCAATCATTAAGGCATCAAAGCATCTTCAGATACACTGCAGTTAGAAAAGATTAAACACATAACTGCTATAGTTGGCAGATTACACAAAGCATTTCCATACTGAAATAGTTAAGCAGCTGTTAGCATTCAGTGTCAACAGTACTGGATACTCTGCAGGGAGAGGAAATCAAATACTCCACAGCCTATTTTGTGATTTCATCCCAAGCAGCATGCCCCAAGATTCAATCATGCTAAGCTTCCAGTCTACAAGGACAGCTGCTATACTGAAATCAGATCAAGTCTTTATAACCCAGTATCCTTTCTCGGACAGTGACATGTGGTGGAAGATCAGAGGATGTGTATAAAATGGTCCATCCCTGACTCATTCTTCTACCATCTAGTAGTCCTGGGATGCACTGAACTTGGTGATCTGACTGACAAATATCCTGCCCCCTCCCTCCGCCCCACCCCTCAACAGACTGAGAATAAGGAAAGTGACATCCAAGTTGCTGCTTGAGGCTTGGAAGTCAAGATAACGTAGCTCTGATGACTCCCCAGGCTTTCCTTTCAGCATCATCACGGGGGCACAACTATGACTTACAATTAAACATTATTTAATGGTGATTCTGGTCCTGTGCTATTGGCCACAGCAGTATAGTGAACAGGTCAAATTTGACATTATAAACCATTTATGGCTTTCTATAAGGGCCATGCCTATAAAAGAATTCCTAATATTACACATTTCTGAAAGCAGTATAATGAGGTATAGAAATCTGGTTTGGGCCCAGGGTTAAGACAGCTCTGGCAGACCTCTTTTTTTGGGGGGGGGGGGGGGAAGGCGGGCTTGGGGAGAAAGGGTTTACATTGTAATGACTTGCCTTTAATATTCTTGGAGACTCCGCTGCATACTCTGCCGAAGAAGCCTCAGAGGGTGGAGTGCCACATGCTTCATTCTATTCTGCACCAAAATATAAACAATCTCCACTCAGCAAAATGAGACACAAAGAGAGAAAAATCACCCACTAGAACATTTAAATGCCCTGCGCTACATGTTTTTCAAAAGACAGGAGTAAGAATATTTTTTCATTTTTGATCCTGAGGAAGGACTAGTTCCGAAGCTTGGCCATATTGGGAACATTAAGATAAGTAGTTTTACAAGATTTGTCAACATAAAGCCAGCGTGTGACTTAGGATCATTATAAGAATACAGAGTGTAATGTTGGGTGTAGCAATGTTATTGGAAATCAGTTCCGGAGTGGCGACTAGTGAACTCGATAAGTCTTTGACAGTCAATTTTAAGTGCAAAAAAAAAAAAAAAGGTTTCTTTAAAAAAATGTATAACTATGTTTTTGTTGTACTGCAATGTTTAAATAAGGTAGTTGATGGTAAATTAATAATGGCAAGTCAGTGGTTAGAAGATGTTGAGATGCCATCACAACTCTCCAGCCCCTGACGCAGACGCAACGTGTCGAAACTCTGCCAGTGTCGGGCGGGCATGTGTTCCAACAAGGATTGTTTTGATAAATAACGACAGCAAGCAAGCAACATAGGTTTTATGAAAGATTCACAGCAGGAGGGGTTCTTAATTCAGGACAAGTACCTCAGAAGGCTTTGAAGAACAAGTTACATTATTTAATTCGATTTTATTTGCTTAAGAAAATAATTTAAAAAAAGTACTTGCTATAAGCATGTCTTTCCCTTGAGTTCTAACCAAAAGCAGTTATTACCCATTTAAAACAGTACCAGACATCAGATTTTCGGCATAAAATATTGAATCCCGATTGTTTGTTTATATTGCCTATAGGGGAATTCACCATAGAGGATTGAATTTTTATGGTAAATTAATGATTACAATTTCAAAAACAAGGTATCCTGGTCAGTACCATAGATTGTGTAAGTATGAAACAACCATTGCCCACCATTTCTTATATTAAATTGAGAAGAAATTAAGCAGTTTTTCCACAATAACATTGTTTGTTTAAATGTTCTAGTGGGTGATTTTTTTCTCTTTTTTTTGTGTATCACTCTATTCTGGGCCAGCGCTGATGGCTTGGGAATAAAAGGTACTTTGCTGAGTGTGACCTACTTCTCTGTAATATGATGCATGCTTTGCCATGGGATTAGAATGTGTTCAATGTGTTCCGAATGTGTATATTTTTGTAGTAATGTTTCTATTTAAGTACCTATTAAAATGCAGTCTTTTTAAACATGGTGCATTCTCGCCTGGTGCATCTTTAACCATGAAATCTGAACGTGGAGCAGCATCTGAAGCCATTCTTTTGGAAAGGTGAATAACAAAGGCATCACTAGAGGATTTTATGTTTAAGCTACAGTGATTACTGCTCATTCTGATTCTTAAATTGACCAAGGACTTCCATGTCAAGAAGTAACATAGTAAAATTTCAGGAAAAAGGTCCAACTGGCCTATCCAGTCTGCTCAGTTATTTCTGTCCACACCATCAAGAATACATCCCAGCTGTCAGCCACAGCATTCCTGCCTGTAGTCTATGACATCACACCCAAGCCAAGACAGCTTCTATTGTTTTCCTCCTTGATAGGCCACCCTCTTGCGGGCCAATACAGTAAAAGTCACAGGATAGCGGGCGAGCACCTGCTCTCCCGGAACACGCACAGGCCACTCTCCTGTGCGCGCGATTTAGTATCAGTCCGCATGCAAATGAGGGCCTGCAGTAAAAAGAGGGGCTAGGGACACTAGCGCGTCCCTAGCCCCTCTTTTTTAACTGGAGCGGCGGCTGTCAGCGAATTTGACAGCAGACGCTCAATGTTGCCGGCGTTGGTTCTCAAACCCGTTGACAGCCACGGGTTCAGAAACCGGACACCGGCTGATTTCAATTTTTTTTTTAATTTTTAATTATTTTTAACTTTTGGGACCTCCGACTTAATATCGCCATGATATTAAGTCGGAGGGTGTACAGAAAAGCAGTTTTTACTGCTTTTCTGTGCACTTTCCCGGTGCCGGCAGACATGAACGCCTACCTTTGGGTAGGCGCTAATTTCTGAAAGTAAAATGTGCGGCTTGGCTGCACATTTTACTTACTGAATCGCGCGGGAATACCTAATAGGGCCATCAACATGCATTTGCATGTTCGGGCACTATTAGTTTCGGGGGGGGGGGGGGGGGGGGGAGGTTGGACGTGCTATTATCCCTTACTGAATAAGGGGTAAAGCTAGCACGTCGAAAACGTGCATTAACAGTGCACTCCACCAGAGCGCACTGTACTGTATCGGCCTGACAGTTAAATATGCAAGATCCTTCATTTAGTTCAGCCCCAGTGCCCCTCTCCTCCCTTGTCTAACATCCTACAGCATGAATTTTATCTCCACTACGAGATGTGAAAACCTTGGAAAGGTATAATTTTATTGCTGCCAAAATAGCTCACATAGGCCTAGATTCATCAAACTGCTATAACTATAGCAAAAATAGCTCCCGTTGGTCTGCTGCTGAGAGAGAGAGAGAGTCACAAAAAAGTTAACTATACCACTGTAAGAGGGGAGGGCACTAGTAACTTGAGGTGAGGTTTGTGGAGTCTGTTGGGTTTTAGGGGGCAGTTTAACATGCACAATCATACGTACAAACAGCACAGTTTACCATCAGTGAAGATTTTATGTGATTTGGAGGGATGAAAGGTGAAAGAGTAGATTTGTACTTTGTTCTCTCTACCTTGCTGCAATGAAGCTAAATAGAGAGAACATGGTACAAATCTACTCTTCTTTCACTTTTCATCCCTCCAATTTAATAAAATCTTCACGGATGGTAACTGTGCTGTTTGTATGTATGACTGTGCATGTTAAACTGCCCCCTAAAATCCATCCGACCCCACAAACTTCAACCCAAGTTATTAGTGCCCCTTCTTAGAGTGGTTTAAAAAAAAATAAATCAGTGGGCCTCCACTCTCTCTCCATTCCCCTCTCTCCATGCCCAGAAAAAAGGTATGGTTATTTCTGACATTAAATCCCAGGATAGTGTGCGGGAGGACGCAACTTTAACCAGCCCTCATTTCCATTAACTCCATCCGAACTCGTCCCACTTAAATACATCTTCAAATTTGCAAACCATTTTGTGATGCAGTGTTTAGCACATGCATTACAGTAGGCATTAGGGCCCTAACGCCTGCAATAACGCCCTAACACATTTTGATAAATGACTCCCATAATTTCTTAAAATCTCTGGCGAAATCGCATACCCTGGAGAAGGGTGGATGTGGTCCCTTTTCATACAAGTAGTAATAAAGAGGATTGGGTCAAACCAATCTGATTCATTGATTTCATTGTCATTAGGCAAAGGGGGTGCTGCATGTTATTTATTTGGATTTCATGTATTTATTTTACTTTACAAAATAATTTCAACAAAGCTTTTGATACTATCCAACACAGAAGCCTCACTTTTTATTTATTATAATTTATTAAACTTGAAATAATACCTGTGTAGCAGCTCAGCTGAGCAGCCCGAGAGTGGGTGTTCCCTGCACCAACTTCCACCACTCTTGCTGTGGAAAAAAAACATTTTCTGATATTAAGCCTGAGTCTAACCCCTTTCGAAACTGATATCTTAACCAGCAGTTCCCAAATGTCTTTACTCTGAAAAAGATTTATGTTTCCCTTCCCGCATACCTATTCCCTAAAGTTATAGTTGATTTTCAACCAGGCTTTGTTTAGCCCCTATCAAAGATGGCCGCCGCCAACGTCACTTCAAAGCCCTCAATCTGCGGCGTTTTTCCCTCCTCCAAACGCCTTCAACACCCGAAGCTGACTGAACGGCGAAGCGCACCCAAGATGGCGGTGGTGCGACTGCTCCGCTCTCCTGAGCCATAGCGCGCGCTCGGCGGACGTGAGGTCACGGGGGCACTTCCTGGAGACGTCCGGAGCACGTTAGCAATGGCGGCCGGTCCGATTTCGGAGCGGAATCAGGGTGAGCGGTAGGACCGGTTACGACACCAAATCGGGGTGTGGGGGTAAATTGACTTCCCCCAAAATGGAGTTTTCTTTTTTGTTTCAACATCCGGGGTCTTGTTAGTGCTCTAGGCCCCCAAAACAAGTAACTCGTTGGGGGGGGAGGGGAATTTGGGGGAGTTTTGTCGCACCCCTGGAGAAGATACCCCTTCCCTCGCGCCCTGGTCAGGCGGCTCTGGCCTTGTGCATGTTCTGTCAGATTTGTGTGCACCCAGTTAATTTACACACTCTAGGAGGCCCGGTATCCATCCAGATCTGCCCTAAGGGTTCTTTATAAACTCTACTGAAGACTACAGTATTGGGAAATTTAGTCTTAAAATGAGCAGGTGCTGTGGGAGGAAGAGAGCCTTAAGTGGAGAACAACTTGTTTGTCTCTGCTAAAGAAAAGCTCAATTTCAATGCATTTTGATTGTTTAATGACATTCCCTAGCCCCACTATGCATGTCTGAAAAATGCTTTAGAAAATTGGCTGCTTTAACAAGATCGGCATTCTGGAGTAAAAATCGGCTGACTTTGTTTTTCTTGTAGATGCCACTGTGTACGTGGGAGGACTGGATGAGAAGGTGAGCGAACCGCTGCTATGGGAGCTGTTTCTCCAGGCAGGGCCCGTGGTCAATACGCACATGCCCAAAGACAGGGTGACAGGCCAGCACCAAGGTAAGGCTCTGCACCCCATACTTCCTAAGATCCAGCAGAGGGGGTGTTTGTGAAATGTGCATTTGCTGGACTCAAGCTATCTGAGACTCAAAGCTCTTCTACATCACTGGTATTTGTTTTTACTGTGCTTGGGATGTGTTTAAGGAGTGCAAGTGGGTATAGTTTGCACTAAGCCTACCGTGAGATATTTCATTTGAAATGCTAAATAAATGCTTTTATTCAGTGAAGAAGTGATTGGGGTCGAGCCATAGATAGTTGGCAAGGGTACACATGGTAGTAGTGTAGATACATCATTTATAGAACAGAGCACTTGCATGGAACTAGGTAACTCACAAATGGGTAAAGTTATGGGACCAGATGGATATTAAGGGCACTCAAGTTCTGCTGGTCGATGTATTTACTTGATCTTTGGCAAAAGGAATGATTCAACTGAACTGGAGAAGAGCAGATGTTTTTCCCTCTTCATTAAAGTAATAATAGGGAAAAGGATGAAAAACTATAGGCAGTTAATTGGTCGGGGTGAATAGTAAATGAATGGAAACTTTATTAAAGGGAAGGATAATGAAGAATCCCTGCTTCCTCCCCAGAGTTAACTCTGCCTCCAAAGCAGCTCCAACCCTGGCCAAAATGGAGTGTGAAAAACCCAAGTGAGAACTGAACTCTGGTCCCTTCTGCATGTGACACACAGCCACTGTTAAGATTAGCAGAACTATTTTGTGTGGCACTATTAACATGCCAGCCCCCTTTACTACTTACTGTACTGTGGTTTTATCCTTCAACAGGTTATGGGTTTGTGGAGTTTCTTAGTGAAGAGGATGCAGACTATGCTATAAAAATTATGAATATGATCAAACTGTATGGGAAGCCTATTCGGGTGAACAAGGCCTCGGCTCACAACAAGAATTTGGACGTGGGTGCAAACATCTTCATTGGGAACTTAGATCCTGAGATTGATGAGAAGCTGCTGTACGACACATTCAGTGCCTTCGGTGTCATCCTTCAGACCCCTAAAATCATGCGTGACCCGGACACAGGCAACTCAAAGGGCTATGCATTCATCAACTTCGCCAGCTTCGATGCCTCAGATGCTGCCATTGAGGCCATGAATGGACAGTACTTGTGCAACAGGCCCATCACAGTGTCTTACGCCTTTAAAAAGGACTCCAAAGGGGAGCGGCATGGCTCAGCGGCAGAGCGGCTGCTGGCCGCACAGCATCCCTTGTCGCAGGCAGACCGGCCACATCAGCTCTTTGCGGATGCCCCACCTCCTCCATCGGCTCCAACCCCCATTGTTACAGCGCTGGGACCTGGCATTCCTCAAGGTGAGCAAACAACTTTTTTCCCTAAAGCACTACCAGTGTACAGTTGCAGAGTGATGATGATTATTCATAATATGCCATGAATGGACACAGTACAGTTGTAGGGCAGTAACTGTTATTTATAAAATGCTGAAGGCATATACAGCTGTGAATAGTGTGTGAGCCATACTTTTATTTTCTGCTGGGGTTATTGACTAAATGGAAAAATCTATACATACAGAATGTTAGACCCATTGTACGGGTCATTGGTGAGACCTCACTCTGAACCTTTGGACAGATATAGGGTTATCCAGATGGTAGGAGATGAAACTTAAGGGCCTAAATCTGTATACCTGAAAGAAGAGGAGAAACAGGGGACATGTGATGGGAACATTTTAATACTGTGAGTGAGTCCCGTGAGTGAGTCCCTTTCAATGAAGAGAAGTTCTGCAACCAAGCATCATAACAGGCTCCAAGGGGACAGTCTCAGGAGCAAGGGCAGGAAATATTTTTTTTTACGGAAAGGTTAATGTATTGAGTGGAACACTCTCCCCTAGAGTGGATGGTTAAAGATAAATCAGTAAGAGACTTTAAAGTATGGGATAAGCACAGAGGTGAAGAGAGAGAAACTCAGCCTAGTAGTATATGTATAAAGCACTGAACTCAGACAATTCAATGAGTGTTGGGGCTGCCAAAATTAATGGAAAAATGGTTAAATATGAAATTATAGGAGCTGTAGCAGAAATGCAAGCAACTATGTAGCTGCAAATAAATTAAAAAATAGAAGTCCTAGCAGAAAGTCAGGAACTCACATAGCTGGGTCCATCTGGCAGGTTATGCAGGGGAACTAGGAGGTCAGAGCAACAGCTATACAAATATTACTGGCCATTTAGATGTTTTGTGTTAGACATGGGAAGGGAGGGGTGCTTGGTATGAACCTAAGGGAGATCTTATATGCCCATCTATCGAAGATGGCAGAGTACAAGAAACTTGTCCTACACAAGGACAATTATCTTACAAGTCATCACGCACTCCATCTGACAGCTGGGATATATCTTTTCAGTGTAGATATGGATAAATTGGTGGTTTGGTCTTTTTCTGCTGTCATCTACTGTTAGGAGCAACGGACTAGGCCTTGATGTTGTGCATTTCAGAGCCTCTGTTCATATTTAGTTTCTTCTCCCTTCAGGTGTACCGTCACATGGATCCTTTCCTCCTGGGCCGCCACCTGGAACCATGCCCCCAGGAATGCCTCCTGCAATACCACCCCCACCAATGCCTCCAGTCTCTGGAGCTCCAGGACCTCCCCAGGCGGGTGCTGGGGGAGGGGGACACCCATCAGTACCTCACCACTTCCCACCTGGAGGCATGCACCCAGGTAAGCATGCTCTGGCCTTCTGCAGATAAGCATTTAATACTGTGAAAAGAAAAAAAATACTTTGTCCACTGCCTTTTTTTAGTTGACTAGCTGACAGCTGTAAAAGTAATGGTTAGGTAAGCTCCCTCTAGGAAGTGTGAGCACTCCTTGCCTCGGTGGATCTGAGTTGAAATTTGATTGGTGTAATCATCTTTGGTAACACAAGGCAGGAACAGCTAGGTCCGTAATTTAAAACCTTCTTAGTTAAAAGCTTTCTCTTGTATATTTTTTTTTTTTTTGGTCACAGATAACAATCTGTGCTGACTCAGGCCCTTGTATTGCTTACCCTCACCCTCTCCCCAGGACTCCTGGGTTTTGATGTGGTCGGTTACCTTACAAGGCAACTCAAGGCAGTCCAGCTCTGCTTCATCCCTTCCAGGGTTTGTGGTTTTCATCAGTGTCTAGTGTAAAGTAATCACTCTTTTATCAGGTTGACTTTTGTGACATTGCAATTGACTTAAGAACATAAGAATATGCCATGCTGGGTCAGAGCAAAGATTCATCAAGCCCAGTATCCTGTTTCCAACAGTGGCCAACCCAGTTCACAAGTACCTGGCAGGGTCCTGAAAAGTTGATAGATTCCATGTTGCTTAACTCAGGGAATAAGCAGTGGATTTCCCCAAATCCACATTAATGGTTTATGGACTTTTCTTTCACTTTCAGTTCATTGTGTCCCCAGAGCCTTAGTTATGAATTGAGGATAACACAAAGTGCTCTTTTGTATTTACAATGTTTTCACAGGAATGCCACCGATGTCTGTTCCACATCATGGCCCCCCTGGTATGGGCCTGCATCATCCAGGACCTCCCGGAGCAGGTGGGCAAGTTGCACCACGTCCGCTTCCCGGGATGCCACATCCTGGCCCTCCGCCCATGGGCATGCCACCAAGAGCTCCGTTTGGAACGCCCATGGGTAAGTAGCTCCATGCACATTCCAGCTGCCACATGATGGCGATGCGTACTGAAGCAGCCCTCACATCCCCCCCCCCCCCCCCCTCTTTTTTGGAGGGAAAGATGAGGTGTCAGCCAGGAAGGAGAGCGGTACCAGCAGCAAAGCGACCAAGCTGCTCTTGGGCAACGGGTCTAGTGAAATGGTTTGTGTTCTGTCATCACTCTCACTTGCTCCGTTTTGTGAGAACAGTCCAGGTGGAGACTGGTGGTGACCGCCTCTCGATTACAGGAAAGGTACAAAGCAATAAACCTTGCAGGAAGCTGATAGTAAAAGATAATGCCAAAGCTCGGTGTCAAAAATGTTTTTAGTTCACTGTTTTCAACTTTAGATAACCTCTGATTGCCTATCAGGGCCGGCTGAGAAGGTGGTTTATTACTGGGGTAAAAATGTCCACCATAAATCGGTATATACAAACAGAATTAAACCGACTGCTTCAGCTAACCTTTTCCTACTCTCCCCGCAGGACCACCGGGTCACATGCCGCACCCTGGGATGCGGGGGCCTCCCCCGCTCCTGCCCCCCCACGGCTACAATGGACCACCGAGGCTTCCACCGTACGGGTACCAGCGAGGCCTCCCCCTGCCACCTCGCCCTGCCCAGAGGATGCCCGCACCTCTCCGGGGCCCCATGCGAGGACCTATGCCGCAGTAACAGGGCCCAAGCTCTCTGCAGTGAAAGACTTTCCGTGCTCCGTGTTCGTCTAGTTTTTAATTCTTTTTGTATGGACGAAGGTTCACATTCCTATGAAAAGACTGGAGAGAACAGTAGAATGTTTGGGTGGGTTTTGCCTTAAACATACAAAAGAATTCCTTGAGAAATGCAGGTAATGTATCTTGTTCTCCCAGAGAGTTGGTGTTTGCTATCAAGTACCTGCTATGAGATCAGAAAGGGTTTTAGTAAAAAAGTTCTTGTATGTAAATACAGCAAAGTTTAGCTGAACACAAATAAAGCCATTGCATTGTTCCTCTTTGAAAAATATCTGCTTTTCCTGTTAGTTAAAAAACAACAACAAAAAACCACCACTGAAGGTGTAGGGGAAGATTTGTCTTGTGTTTTCATTGGTTAGTCCTGGCCACAGTCTGGTGAGTATTCCAGTGTCCACGGTAAATGTGTACCACGAGCTGGCAGGGCCTGCATAATAGTGGTAATTGATCATTTAAGCTCTGTTCAGGCAGGCATAGCAGCAGCTCCTCCCAGCCCATTCAGTGCCATCACACCTGCAGAGCTGCTAATTGGACAGGGTCAGGAGGCCCAGTCTTTCACACTCTTTGACAGTTCACATGGAAGTGTAATGCCTTAGACAGGTGCTGTAGAAAGAAGTGACAGCAGCTCTGTTCATGCATTTGAGCCCTGGTTCTGATTTAGGAGAAGTCTCAGTGTCTTTGGAAGCTTGTACTGTGTGTTGAGCCTTCCCAATACCCCCATGAAAACAGCACCACAGACAGAGGCGAGGAAGGTGCTGTAAGTCGCACATGGTTATTCCATACCCCCCCATCAACGAAAAATAAAAATAGACAAGGCAACCTCTTGGCGTGATTCCATTGCCTCCCCCTTGCTCTAATCCTAGGCCTCATCCTCCCCACTGCTGCACGTTCTTTTTTTGATGGAAATGGTGTGCATCTTTAATTATAGCTACATCCTCCTGTTATTAGCATGTTTCACAAATTTAGAAATGTGCTATTAAATTTTCAACAGACATTTATTTTTAAACTTGGAATGCTGCTTCACAGCGATGAAAGAATTGTTTCCCCCTGTTCAAGATGCACATTGTACTAAGCCCCTGGGTCTGTTAGTAATTTTTGTTCAAAATCTCCTTAGCTTGTTCGGACTGCACAGCTATTAGTGCGCTGCCTTAGGCAAAAAATGCTGAGCGGTATGAAATGGAACACTATTTCTGCGGTTTTAGATGAATGCACAATAAGAATTACACTGGATGCGTTAAAAAAAATACTTTGTATTCAAATTTAATAATTTTAAAAATTCCCCTTGCACCCGCGTGGTGCCCTGTATCGTCCTACAACCACACGCTAGCTCCAGTTTTTGGCCTCCTTTGTTGGGAATAGTTAGACTGTTGCATCTCTGGAAAGGAACATGATGGCTGTTTTTTGGGGATTTTACTGATGGGAACTGATCCCATCATGCATGACTGAGCGATCCACCCTCACATAATAAGAAACCTGCCCAAACCATGCATGACCTAGATAATAATGGAATTAGGTTATGATTAATAGTTCTGTGTTTCTACAGCGGTACATGCTGAACATGGATAGCACAAAAAAGGCAGAAATAGATATGCTTGTACACTGTTTCTCTGCACTGGAAAGTTATCACTGTACACTTTCACTTTGACTAACTTTTAAACAGTCGTATGGGCGTACATTCACACACGTGCGCTGGCTAGCGTGAACGGACGTGGCCATTTTATAACATAAGCGCGTATATGCGCACAAATGGCACCTCTACCACACAAGTGGGGTGGTTTTGCTAGGCACGCACTCTGACGTAAATGCCCATTTTCCTAGTTTACTCCCGGTAAAGGATAGGACTTCCTAGCCTCCCTATTGGCTCCAACCCTTCAAACCCTGCTGCCTAGCCCTGATTTTCTTTATTTTAAAAATTAAACGCCATCCATAGTAGAAGTAAAGTTACATGGTAGTGGATCCCGGTGCTCGTGCATACTTCAGGTTACAGATCCGGAACACTCCTGTCCTACCCACATCCCGTCCCTTTTTTTTTTGACTTCCCGATTTGTGCGTGTACTCGCGTGCTGGCCCAAGAAACTTGCGTATCTCCTGGCCCATCCCTGCACAGCAGCAGCGTGGGTACTTTTAATCATGTATCTTTGAAAGTGCTCCTGAGATGGAATTAGGTCTGGGAGAAGCACTTGCTGTGGATAAAGTAAACAATCAAAACTACCCGCATCGTTTTACTTCTGAAAACCTTGTCTGCAGGGTTTGCATGGACCGCAGTTGGTTTGATGATCTACCCCACAATGGTTAACCATGCAAAAAGGGCTCTGCTATATGCATAGGGAGAATGCATATGCAGCATTCACAGTGCAAATCATCTAAAGAACAGCAGGAAAAAAAAGATCAAGATTTGGGAGAAAGGCGCCCATCCACTGAGACAGAAAAGTTACTCCAAACAAAAGCATACAAGCTTGATTTTTGAGTTGCTTTACTGCCTTAAGCAGCTAGGGGAAAAGTGATCATGACCCCCCTTAAGGACCAACAACCAGAGCCCACACATGAAAAAGTGATCAAAAACAAATAAGCCCAGGACTTCAGCGTTTAAAGCCAACAGTCCAGGTCCTGATGCGTTTCAGCCTCAGTACTCGACCTGGCAAGTTACTTCAGGGGCAAACTTGCTGGGCAGACTGCATGGATCATTTGCTCTTTTTCTGCTGTCATTACTACATTACAAGCAGCAGAAAGAGAGCAAGGTGCGAGGGGAGAAGAAATACAGAAACGGTGGCACGATCTACTATCAGGCCAGCCTCAAAATGGCTTGGGGAGGGCCCCCAGGCCCCACCAGCCAAAGGAAGCAGCTGGGGGAGGGGAGGAGCAAGGTTACTAAAGAGTACCAGAATAGCAGGGGGAGGGGAAAGACAACCCAACACCAACTCCCACCCAATCTCAACCTCCTATTCATAGTATAAAGCAAATTATCAAATGCTGATAAATAAAATACATCCGTCTGAAGACCATCATGGCTTCAGCACTGCTGGCCTCCCATGTTATCTCGGCTCTGATGAGGTCATGCCCCTGCTGTTTTGGATTGTAACTGCTGCTCTGTCCCCCCCACCCCCCCATGCTCGGAGTCCTGATACCACTGTAATTGGTACTGTATATAAAGATATGAAAATGCCCTCAGGTTTGCAGAAGACTCAGTAAGGCGTACCTGCCTTCAGAGACGGATTTGGGTTTGGCAACCCCTAAGCACTGCTACTGCTGTAGTGCCCCCGCCTGATAATGTCAGACAACGGAGCAGAAGCTCTAAGGCACAGCTCCAGCTCAGGGGGTAATCTGAACATTCTAAAGCACTTTGGCAAACATTTGCATCTTTTACATTAATGTTATAAAAATGACCCAATTTTCCAACCTTGCTTGTGTCTGTATAATTGTAATTTTTTATTGGGTGAGGCAAAGGGATCTTAAGTATCAGTACAGAGATGAGATCGCAGGGATGGGCAGAGAAGACAAGGAGAGGGTGAGAGGACCAGGAAAGGAAAGGAGAAGAACTAGGAATGGGATGAGGAGAAAGTGAAAGAGCTGCAGATAGGAAGGAGGAGTATGTGAAGGAAAGACTGCAACGAGGTAAAAAGGGACCGGAGGTGGGGAAGATCAGGAATCTGGGATGAGAGAAAAGGAGGGAGGGAGGCTGGTTCTGGGATTGAGAAAGGGGAGGAGGATACGGTGGGGGATAGAATCCAAGAGAGAGAACCTGGATTGCAGAAGGAGAGAAGGCAGCTGGTCCCCGCTGCACTCCCTTGCATCCCCTCTCTAACCCCTCAGTCTGGCACACACACCAGCGCAAATCCCTTCTCTCTCTCGCATGCACACTAATACTGCTCCTTTCTCTCTCGCATCCCTCAGTGATCCCCATTCAGCCCCTCTTAACCTCTGTCCCAGCTCTGTGTCCTCCGGGCTCACTCCCCTCCCCTCCCGTTCCCTGCATGCAGAGGGAGGGGCTGGATCAGAAAGCACAGAGGGCTGTTCTTTGCTGAATGAGATTAAATCTTCATCCAGCCTGTTGCCCCCAGATTTCTGCCACCCTAGGCACAGGCCTAGTGTGCCTACTGACAAATCCAGGCCTGCCTGCCTGCCATCCAAAATTGGGGATTTTACTGAGTTAATTTTTAAAAAGAAATTATTTTCCTGATAAGATAACCATAACAATTAGAAAATATGGCCAAGACACCAACTATTACCTACCTTGGATCAAAATCTGGAATAGTGTATAGCAAGTGAATGGAGTCCAGCGATTGGCTTTGGAGCTGTGGTTTACTATTCATACGCAATGGGTTAACGTCGCTGAAAGCAAGCAAAGGAAATCAAGAGCAAAGCTTCAAACTGCACGTCATTTTCAAAAGGAAACTATATAAAGGTCGCTATCCAAAAAGCACTTTGCCCCATGCTGTGCCTATTGAATAAAGGCTGGAAGGCTGCAAGGCCCTACCTAGTCTCTGCATAGGGAAAACAAAGAGCCCATCCAGCCTCCTGCTTTACCTGGCCTTCCTCATATCTAACGATCTGCTGTGCTTGTCCCAGAGCATCTCGAATCCTGTTACCATTTTTGCCTCCCCTGCCTCCTGGTGGGAGGCTGTTCCATGCATCCGTCACCCTTTCTGGAAAGAAATATTTCAGTTTGTTGCTGCTGAATCTACTGCCCCTCCCCTCCCCCGAAGCCTCTTGTTCTAGAGCAGTCTTTCCTCTGAAAAAGGCTTGCTTTTTGTGCATTACCTGTATTGTTGAGATATATGGATATCTCTCTCATATATATATATTTAAGTCCTTCAGTGTTAATTGACAGAGCAGGTGTAGATTCTGTGCCATTGTGGTGGCTCTTCTCTTTTTGGAGGTACAGCCTCCAGAGCTGGACACAATACTCCTGATGAGGTCTCACCAGAGGCATTCTCATCTCCTTGTCATGTTGTTTTGTGGCCATGAAAATCAGTAACCAGAGGAACCTGTGTTGGTGGTAGATCAGTATCTCCCTCCCCTTCCTCCTACCATACATACACATAACTATCTTGGATTTTTGCATCCTAAATATATTACTCTATACATTTTTGTATAGAGTAATTTTTTACCAATCCTCGAGCTTTCTTAGGTCGTGCCTCATTTTTTTCTGTTCCATCTGGAGCATCTACCCTCTTACAGATCACTACCTTCTGCAAAAATCAAACCTTTATACAAGAGCATAAGAAGTGCCCTGCTGGGTTAGACTAATGGTCCACTGAGCTCAGCATTCTGTCTTCCACAGTGGCCAGACCAGGTCATTCGGAACTACCTGGCAGATCCCTTTTCTGCTGCTCACTCCCAGATGTGGAGACACCCAAAGGAAAATTGGTTCTTCCTGCTAATTTTCATTCCTGTAGTACCACAGATCAGTCCAGCCTCCTGTGTTTATTCATCCCTGCTCTGGTTTCACTGACACTGCTTCATAATCCCTGGTGCCACCTGCAGTTCCTCAGTATAGCTCTGTACCCAAGCACAAAACACTTGCAAAACTTGTAAAAAACTTGTAAAACCTTGAAAAAAGTCTTCCAACGAGTTTGTATTCCATAGCCTTAAAAATTTGTATCAAAAAGATTACAGCTGAGCTGATGACTCTCCACCTCCATAGATCAGGTGGATCCTGGACTGATCAATGATACTACAGGAATGAAAATTAGCAGGTCAGAACCAATTTTCCTTTCCCTGTATGTACCTAGATCAGTCCAGACTCCCGGGACGTACCAAAGCTCCCTACTTAGGGTGGGACCAGGAAAGTCCCTCTCGCAAGACACTCTCACCAAAAGGCCAAGACTCCAGATCCCCTACATCTAGATGGTAGTGCCTTACAAAAGTATGCAGTGACTTCCAAGTCGCTGCCCTACAAATTTCCTGTGGTGAAACCAACTAGCCCTCTGCCCACGAGGCCGCCTGAGAACGTGTAAAGTGAGCCCTCAACCCTTCAGGCAGCCGACGGCCTTTGAGTATGTATACCGACCCAATAGCCTTCTTAAGCTACTTCGCAATGGTAGCTTTGAAAGCCTGGACTCCATAAAATGAACAGATGATTAAATCTCCTAAAATCATTTGTTACCTTGAGATTCCTCAGCAAAGTCCTACGGACTTCCAACAGCCTAAGCTCCCAAGCATGAGGCACAGAAGCATCTAATTCTGGGAAAGCCGGAAGCTCCACCGTTTGATTAACATGAAAAGCCAATACCACCTTGGGAAGAAATTAGGGAACCATCCGCAAAGACACTCTTGAGTCTGAGATCTGAAGGAATGGATCGCGACAAGATAAAGCCTGCAACTCAGAAATTCTCCTCACAGAACAAATGGCTACCAGGAAAATGACCTTTGAGGTCAGATCCTTAAGAGTCGCTCTGCGGAGAGGTTCAAAAGGTGGCTCACACAAACATCGGAGAAAGAGATTAAGATTCCAGGATGGACAAACTCTCCTAACTGGAAGGCGCAAATTCTTAACCCCATGAAGAAATCGAACCACATCGGGATAAGAGGACAACGTGTGACCCTCAACTCTACCACATAGACAAGCCAGAGCTGCTACCTGTACTCTGAGGGAGTTAAAAGCTAGGCCTTTGATCAAACTTTCTTGAAGGAAAGATAAAACCTGAGACATCGAAGACCTGTACCCCGTTAGTTATACACTATGCCTCAAAGACCTTCCAGACTTGGATATATGACAACAAAATCGACATCCTTCTAGCTTGCAGAAGAGTAGTTATGACCACCTCTGGGTACCCTCTTCGTCTCAAACACCGCCTCTCAAAAGCTAGGCTGCTAGACAAAAGCGATCTGCCTGGTCTGAAAATATGGGGCCCTGCTGAAGAAGACAAGGAAGATGACTGAAGCGTAATGATCCGTCCACTGCCATGTTGACCAGATCCGTGAACCATGGCCAACGAGGCCACTCCAGGGCTACCAATACCTATTCTCCTGGGCGTTTTTCTATCTGATGCAATACTTTGCCTATCAGAAGCCAAGGGGGAAATATGTAAAGAAACCCCCCCCCGAGGCCAGAGTATTACCAGAGTGTTGACCCCTTCGACCCTGTACTCCCGTCTTCAACTGAAAAAACAAGATGCCTTTGCATTGAGATGCGTGGCCATTAGATGCACATGGGGACAGCTCCATCTCTCTCGGATGAACTGCATCACTGCCTTGGACATCTCCCACTTGCCTGGATCTAGCATTGTGCAACTTAGAAAGTCTGCTTGGACGATTTCAAACCCTTGTTATATGAGATGCCACTATCTGCATCAAGTGCTGCTCTGCCCAAAGAATTAACTCCTGAGCCTCCTGGGCCACTGCATGACTCTTGGTTCCTCCCTGCCGATTGATATATGCCACGGTCATTGCATTGTCCATTGAGACCCTCACCAAGTGGCCTTGAACCAAAGGTAGAAAAACAAGCAATGCTAACCACACTGCTCTGGTCTCTAAGCGATTGATAGATCAAGAGGCTTCTTTATTTATGTATCTTATTTTTATTTAATCATTTTTATATACCGAATTTTTCAGGCAAACATATCAAACCGGTTTACAGTAGCTAACAAATATTCATTTAAAAATATTTGCATTTCCAAAAGAGAAAAGGAAGTAAATACATAGTTTCATAATATAAATAAAATACAATTTTAAAATAAATAAAATAGTAAACTAAATAGTCATAATATTTAAACTGATAGAGAGGCAGTATAGTAAGAGCAGAGATAATAAATTAAAAAATATACATTACCTTGATAATTTGTCAGTAGTCTGAAATCGTTAGGTTAGTAGCTCCTGAAAGGCTTGTTTGAATAGCCATGTTTTAATGCCCTTTTTAAATAATTTAATGTTTGTTTCTAATCTTAATTCCTGTGGTATAGAATTCGATAGTTGGGGCCCAGTAACAGAAATAGTTCTTTCTGTAACATTATTTAGATGCGCAATCTTAGGGGAAAGACCAAACACCTTAGGCTGATTGTTGCTGGCATACTGCTCTCCAACCAGAAAGAGTGGCATTGGTAGTAAGAATTACTCAATTCTTGACTGCCAGATCTACCCCATGGACCAGATTGGACGTTTGCAGCCACCAAGCCAGATTATCACGCGCATGACCATCGAGCGAGACGGGCATATGAAACTCCTCCGACAACGGATTCCATTGTGCCAACAGAGCTATCTGTAGTGGTCTCGTATGCGCAAAAGCCCATGGCACCAACTCCAGTGTTGAGGCCATCAAGCCAAGAACTTGCAAAAAATCCCAAGCTCTGGGAACCTGCAAAGCCAACAGATGCTGGACTTGCATCTGTAACCTCCGAATGAACACCTTGCCCTTCAGCATTTTGAACAGAGCCCCCAAGTAGTCTAGGGTCCGAGACGGGATCAGCTGGCTCTTCACCAAATTCGCTACCCAGCCTAGACATTCTAGGGTGGTGATTACCTTCTGCACCGCCACATGACAAGTGACTTCTGACTTTGCTCTGATGATCCAATCGTCTAGATAAGAGTGTACCAGGACCCCTCATGTCGCAACGCCACCACCACCACCACCATTACCTTGATGAATGTGCGAGGCACCGTGGCCAGACCAAAGGGGAGAGCCTGAAACTGGAAATGCTGAGCCAGTACCATGAACCTCAGGAACTGATGGTGTTCTGGACGAATGCTAATATGTAGGTAGGCCTCCATCAGATCCAAAGAAGCCAGGAATTTGTCCTTGCGCACTGCTGCGATTACTGACCGCAGAGTTTCCATCCAAAACCTTGGGACCTTTAGCCCCACATTCACCCGTTTTAAATCCAGAATGGGGCAAAAAGCGCCTTCTTTCTTTGGAACTACGAAGTAGATGGAATACTGACCTTTGCCTCGTTCAGTCTGCAGAACCGGAACCACCGCTCCTAAGGTTCGTAACCTGTCTAATGTCCCCTGGACCGCCCAATGCTTTTCCAAATACCTGCAGGGGAAATCTAGAAATAAGTCACGAACAGGCCAAGCAAATTCTAATGCATAACCGTATCTTATTACGCTGAAGATCCACTGATCCTGAGTGATCTTGGTCCACTCCCTGTAAAATCGTGTTACATGACCCCCTATAAAAGGAACAGCGGAGTGGTCCGGCCTTGCCTCTTGTGAGGATTTGGCTCCAGTGGCACCACTATTGGAGGAATTTCTGAATGGCTGTCAACCCTCTTGAAAGGACTGCCCCCAGGACTAACCTTGAGAAGAGAACTGCTTTTGGAGGCTAGGGCTCCTCTCGCCTGACGTGGCCTCCTCATATCCCAAAAACACAACCGAGATTGAAAAGGCCGCTTGCCCTTAGGCTTATCCTCTGGCAACTTATGCACCTTATTCTCACCCAGGTCCTTCATCAAACAAGAGGTGCCCCTTAAAAGGCAGAGAGCCTAAGCGAGACTTAGGCAACACATCTGCTGTCCAGTTGCGTAAACACAATAACTGCCTGGCTGAAACGCAGACCCCATAATACGGAAGGAAGTTCTGACCAAGTCATATAATGCATCAGCCATGTAAGCAACCGAAGCCTCCAAGCGCTCTGCTTTATCTGCTTCGACACCTGAATTTGCCTACCCCTCCTGAAGCTGTTGAACCCAGTGCAGGCAAGCCCTTTGCATGAAGCTGGAGCAGATAGCCGCCCGCAGACTCAGGGCTGATACCTCAAAAATCCTTTTGAGCTGAATTTCCAACTTCCAGTCTTGAACATCCTTAAATGCCACGGAACCTGCAATAGGGATAGTCGTCTTCTTTGTGACTGCCGAAACCATAGTGTCCACCTTTGGAAGGGAAAAGAACTCCAACATCTGTTCGGTAATGGAGCTTAGCCATTGCCCTTCCCACTCTCAAGCCAGAGTCGGGTGCTCCCCATTCTCGATCCACCATAGCGAAAAGCTTGCGGCGGAGCCCGAAGCCCATCCAGAACCGGATCCGTACCTCCTATATCTGAGTCTTCCTGTGGAAGTTTCAGCCCTAGTTCCTCCAAAACCTGAGGAATCAAAGGGCCTAACTCCTTCTTCCGGAACAAGTGGAACACTTTCGGGTCATCACCCTCCGAGACCGAAAGATTATCTAGACCATCTCCTTGAGATAAGCCAACGTCATCTGGATCAATAACCTGATCCTGTGACAAGGCCTCCTGCATCCCGGGGTCCCCCTGAGACCCAACTGAGTCATCTGAATCTGCCTCAGCAAACCCAGGATGCCGCGAACGCTGTCCCAGCAGAGGGTTCCAACGTCGGGATTGCTCAGGCCCTGGAGCGCCTCTCTGAGCCCCTAGAGGGTGAGACTGGCTACCCAAACCTGCCTGCTGAGCTAAATATGCCTCATGCAGTAGGAGAACAAAATCAGCAAAAGAAGGCCCGAGGAGCCTGAGAGAGCTGTGAGGATGCAGTCTCCGCAGATGTAGGCACTGGCAGATCTAAGCACACTGCCTCATCTGCCCCCTCCCCCCCCCCCAGACTCGCTATTATGGTCGGGTGAGCAGAGAAAGATGCGGAGGCAAATCTCCCCCATCGTCCGTTCTGAACAGACCGTACTGCCGGGGGAGCCAAAATGGCCGCTGTTTCCCGCGTCAGAGGAAATCGGAGGCTTGCTGCGGTCCGCACATCGGCGCTTTACAGAAACCCTCAGGGGAGAGTCCGAACGATGGTTCCTGCCTATCATGGTCGCCGAAGCCACCAACGGACCCTTCCCCCCAAAATGCAGGCTGCACGTAAACTAAAGCGGCCGAGCCGCACCAATCCTGCACCACACATGCGGCAAACAGAGCCGCAAGCCATGCTGAAACCGGTGAGAAACCCCCCCTGCCGAGCCCCGAAACAAAGGCGCGAACGGGAAGCAAAAAACGGAACCTGCACACCCCGCTACAAACAGGACCGGACGGAGAGAGCTGCCTGCGAGACAGCCTTACCTTTATTATTTTTTTTCTTAAAACAACTTTAAAACTCTGGCCGGCCTCTCCTCTGCAGAGAACACGGAGCTGTCCAGCTCAGGTTCAGCAAAAGGAAAAAAGAAATAAGGAGAGACTGAAACCAGAAATTTAAAGAAAGAAAGGCAAGCCGATGAAGAAATGAAAAAAAAGATAACCAGCCGCCCTGAGCCTACAGTTGCCCCGAGCAGCTTCGGTGAAGGGGAGGGATCTGGACCACCAGATTTACACCCCATGGACTAAAGGAGTGAGCATACAAAAAGGTCACTGACCTCTAGCTCATCCACCTCAGCCAAACAGGGAAGGATCCACCAAGATCCAAACACCCCTGGGAGGAAAAGCTCACACCCAAAAGGAAAAAAAAATCACCAGACCTCAGAACTGCAGGTTATGCACCAGCCACCATCTGCTGGAGACAGAGAAATACTGAGGAACTGCAGGTGGCACCAGGGATTAGGAAGCACTGTGAGTGAAACTTTCTCTGTCTCCATCTGCTGGCAAGGATGAATAAACCCAGGAGTCTGGACTGATCCGGGTAACATACAGGGAAGTTATACAGCTAATAATTGTTAATGGACCTGTCTTCCAGAAACCTGTCTAAACCTTTGCAATATCACTTATGAAAATAGTCCACAGAATCAGAACCCGGACTACATATAGAGTACATACAGAAATACGCACACAATATATGTACATATACACACACACACACACACATTTATATCCATGTGCATGAATACACACAAGGTTAGAAACTGTAACAATATGCAATCACCTATGACTATTAAAATGCATTTTAATTACAGTAAATTTCAGTTTCACAAAGCAATCAAAATAAGGATCCCCCGACGGAGATCCCCAGGCCCATCCAACCTCAGCCCATTCCCCTTCCTTGCTCTCCAGCTTTACCCCTCAATTCTCACTGCTAAGGATGCCATGGACTCGCACGTCTTCTTTAATTCTATAATTCTAAATGAATAGTAAGGATAATACGCATACACTACATACTGTTATAGACGCATTTCAGGCAGGTGTCAGATAACGATACACTGTTGAACCCATGTAGACCAGCCTCCTGGTTTAACAAGTGTCATAATCAGACCTGATGTGTCTGGGGGAATCTTCTACTTGGCTTTTGATTAGCAGGATGGATATGGAGAAGGCCACCACTGTGCCGCTTTCTCTCCTGGTTTCCAACTCAAATTTCTTTCCCATGTGCCCTCCTTGGCGTGGCACAGCGGCTATCATCCCTCTGTTGGAGCCATGGTGTCCACACTGCAGGATGGGCAACCGGTCAGACGATTTAATAACGGGGGCTGGCGAGGCGAGATGCGGCAGTTAGCTACTCCTGAGAGCACAGTAAATAACCAACAGTAGAATATAAAATGGCAAAACTTTAATAAGAGGTTGAAACCCTGTCCAGTCATGTAGGGTTTGAACAGTAACTTAGGACATTACTCTCCTTCTGAGCAGATATTAAAATGCCTTTCTTGTTTTTTTTATCAAGGCAACCCTTGCACTGCAGGGTTTTATTACATGGGAAACACAACTGGGTTTTTTATATAAATTTCAGAAGCTAAGCTGCAGGATCTCAAGGGACAGAATTTTTATAGTGCCTTGTAACTATCATACAGCCAGTCCAGAAAAAAAAAATCCTCTATTAATTGGGTAATGTCGCAATGCCTGGGGTAATGTTATAACCAGTAATTAAATACAGTAATTCTAGTTGCCTTTGTAACTCACTTGTGAAATATAAGTCCAGAATTACTGGTATTATTAAGACGATGCTGAACATGTAATGTGGGCATGAATTTACAAATGAGACTGAAAAAAGGTGCAACTATCATCAGGAGGAGAATTGGGTGTGAAGCATTATAGTGAGACGCAACGCAACCTCATTTGTGACCATGAAAAGACCTGGGTGGGAGGAGAGGACCCGTGCATTCACTTTACTATGAGAACTTCTGCATTTGTCTTCCTTCTTTGGTCCTTTTACCATTCTGACATTCCGGGTAGATAACAAAACCGACTTGGATAAGGAGCGATATCCTGCAGGCGATCAAAACTTGTACAGCTAACAACTGGGGGACATCCTTAGCTAGAGCAGCATGGCAGTCTGGGTGGGGCCGTTTGGTTCTTATCTGCTATCACTAGTTTACTATGGTCTAGCAAAAATGAGCATAGGATGCTCCAACCTCCAACGTGTGGAAATTACACAGAGATACAGTACATCCAAGCCTTTGACCATGCTTGCAACACTTGTAATTTAAATAAAAGTGGCACATCTCATGTATTAATCATTACCCAGTGCGAGTATTATGGCATGAGCAGTTGTGTTCCTTTCCAAATGATTCTGAGGACATAGTTGAGCATTGCTCAAAGGCTTAGGACAAATTTAGTGGTTTTGAAGAATTCATTTGATAAAGCCATACAGTAGTTTGCTAAAAAAAAAAAAAAAAATCGTCTAAGGCTAGGCCTACTAATGTGGCAGGTTCATAAGCAGCTAATATATATAAGTCTTGAAGAATCCAATTATATCTTTTTGTTGGTTGTATAAATTTGTTTATATGGGTCCTCTCCTTTTGTGGTCTAATTATATGGGAGGGAGAGTATTTTCCTGCTATGATTAAAATTTACAATTTTATTTATTTTTTATGTTGTTTCTATCGAGGACTGTTATGTTTTTGTAAATTGGAAATGTATAAATAATTAAAAAAAATAATTAGGTAGCATTGCAACATACAAAGAAAGCTAATAACTATTCATACTCACAATGAGAAGAACATTATGCCTTCGCTTTGCTAGCCTCTGGAAGCTGTCACATAAACCAGGTGCTAAGTACTGCATGCAGCCAGACTTTCTAGTCAGCGGTGGCTGCAAGCCTGTATCTCAAATATTAGAATCCTAAATCCTAATGGGAATCATGTTTGATGAAAAAGGATTATGTTTATTCTAATGATTATCATCATCAATATTTTGCTGTCTTTACCAGAACTATGCATGGATTTACCAAAAGGGGGCTACCAGCTAGGCCTGGGTGACAATCTTTGAGCCTACGATGGCCTGCCACATAACAAACACTACCACAGAGGGAATCTTCTTGCAGGAGGATGATGTCGGCAGAAAGGGGATCGCTTGGTCCAACCTAGTCTGCTCGTCATTACCCAAAGGAGCAAGACTGTAAAATGTTGTTGCGAATCCGCTTGGATCAAAAAAAAAAAGTATTCCCCTCCCAGTGCTGATGAAAAATGTCAGGGATGAGGGGGAGGGGAGCACTTGCTGTGAATCTACAGACTCCAGTTTTGCACCTATGCAATTGTTGTCCTTGAAACACCTGCACTGTACAAACACAACCTCCATCTCTAGTTAGAAAGCATGCAGCAAGTCTACAAATATTTGTCCCTCTCTTTCTTGGTGTGATAGAGCGGGAGAATGACAAGCCACAAAACGCGTGGGCTGCAATACGAAGAGCATGGAAAGCAGAGGATCTGGTGATGGCCTTTTCGTTCAAACCTTGCAGTCACACTTCCAAATGGGGAAATAAAGCAAACGCAGGCAGCTCCACTCTCTTTCCCTGCCATTTAACTGTTTCACAAGGTTAAGGGAAGATCTTCAAACAGGCTTTCTGGCTCATATAGAAGAACACTAGGAGGACCCGGGGGCTGAAAGGCATCAGCTTTGAACGTGCTCCATAACAATACTACAGCAACAGAATCTTGTGGGGACGGGGTGAACTTAGCACGAATGCAGGGATACTGGATTGTGTTTTCCCTGTTAGAAGGATACTTCAGATACCTGAATTTTTTTCTGATTCTGCCAAGAGTTCATGATCTCAGAATAGTAACACAGTTAATTCTCTTACTGCTGCTCCTACAGCTTTTCATTCTTTATTTCTTAAGGTAATAGATGCACTAATGGACAATCCACATCACTAGATCTACAAAGCTTTGTACATAGGTGCACACATGGACAGGTTTGAAGAACATCCTTACAGGTGCCACAAACAGCCTTCTGACAGCAATGACCTGTGACAGAATAAGAATTTCCAAACTAAGTAATCTCTCTCTCTTCATGTCCCTTAAAAGAATATGTCAACTTAGTCTGAGCTAGCTCAAACACCTGATGGTTCTGACGTGTTTTAAGTTGTTCTGCTTTGCTTTTAGCAATGGCGAGAAGTGGGGTGTCATGTTTCTGGCACAGATTAATAGAAATACTGATTTATCCCAAGACAGATCCCCAGGATTGAGTTTTATCCTGAACCAGAGATGTATTCCCTTCAACTGTTCCTAGTTGTCAAGCCACTGTGTCATAATCTCCTCCTCACTGACCAGGAAAATTAGGGGGATTGAGGGACTGGGGTTTCATAATCTTTAAAGGTAGTATTTGGCTTGTAGATAGTATGTAGTTGTAGGTGGGATTTTGATGTATTTTTTAGGTAGTGGTTGAGCTTGTATGTAATATGTAGTTGTGGGTGGGATTTGATATTCTTAGGAGTAGTGATTGGGCTTGTAGATAACATGTAGTTGAGAGTAGAATTTGATGGTTTTTTGAGGTAGTGGTTGGGCTTGTAGAGATAGTTGTAGTTGTGGATGGAATTTGATGGGGTTTTTTTAAGTAATGGTTGGCTTTATAGATAGTATGTAATTGAGGCTGGGATCTGATATTCTTTAGGAGTAGTGATTGGGCTTTAGATAGTATGTAGTTGTGAGTAGGATTTGATGGTTTTTCGAGATAGTGGTTGGGCTTGTAGATAGTTGTAGTTGTGGGTGGGATTTGATGGTTTTTTGAAGTAATGGTTGGGTTTGTATATAGTATGTAGTTGTGGGTAGGTTGTTTATTAATTGCTATTGCCACTTGAATTATTTGAGCAGTTAGATTAGCAGCTCTGCCTTCCCAGTGAGAACTGAGTGAGTTCGAACTATATTTCTTGACTGCCTAGTTACTTATATTTTTATTGTTATATATGTATTTTATTGACTTTTTATTTTATTATGATTTTTTATGTTTTGTTGTAAACCACTTTGGATTGAATTTTCTTCAAGAAAGGCGATATATAAATGTAACAATTTCTGAGCACAGGGTGGCAGAGAGCCACTCTGATTTTCAGCTTGGGCTCAAAACGGAGGCAGAACAACGTAAAAAAGAAATCTGTGGTAATTGTACCAAGTATCCCACTGTAGAATATAAGACAGAGCCAGCAAATATTATCCAGCTTTAATTATGTAGTGAAGACTAAAACTGTGAAGGATTCAAAGGGGCATGGGATAAAACACTGTGGATCTCTAAAAGGCTCGAGGATGGGAATAAATAAAAAAAGCTTAACCGGCACGGAGCGGCAGTTACTACCCTTAAGAGAAACATGGGGGCAAACTGGCACGGAGCAAGCAGTGACTGCCTTGGGAAGCTGCTGGGCAGACTAGATGGACCATTTTGGTCTTTTTCTACCGTCATTACTATGTTACTATGTAATGTAAGTCAGAGCTACACAGCCAGAAAAGGTAAAGAGGAACAAGAAACAAGAGAGTGTCTAGCATGGAACCTGAACATTCATACACCTTGATCGTCCCCTGCTACATTACATAACACCCATTCTTAATGATCTGGCTTGGGAGCAACGATTTCAGATTTTCTTTTACATTAGCCTGCCTTCTCACTTTTCACTAAAAAAACCAACAAATTCTGGAGCTAGCCTGGTGGCTGAGAGGCAGTGCTTCACGTTGCCACACGGAAGGTCCTCAATTCAATCCCTGAGTCGGCTGGGGTTGCTGTGGTGGCACAGTGACTCCTAGTGGCCAGATTCAAGGCCCATGGTAAAGAGCCTGGCCCAGGACCACTGCTACAAAGCCTGGACTAGGTACAGTGGGATGGGGGTATAAAATAAGGGGGGAAATCCCTGGGCAGATGGGAACCAGGGCTGGTACCAGATCCAGCCCTGGTTCCCATCGAGCTGAGGGTACAAAGAACGGGAAGAAACTGCTGGGTAAAAAAAACTCCCTTAAGGAAAATTGCAGACTAGAACTGCAAAGAGGAGGCTAAAGGTCAGCCAGCCCTTTCCTTTTTTTTTTTCTTTTTCTTGCCTTCACATCTCCTTTGGTTTCCGCTGTAATGTTTTTCTTCTCTCTTTTTCTCCTGTTTCTTCCTGTCCCCTTCCCTCTATTCCCCTCCTCATCCCTCTTTTCTCCTGCCTTCTGCTCTGTCTCACTCACTTTCTTTCTTCTTTCCATATCCATCCCTCCTCTCCTCTTTTTTTCTTGGTGTCTCTCTCTCCTCCCTGTGCCTGCCTTCCCATCCAACCCCCCCCCCCCCCAGCAAACAGTGCAGTGCACTGGGAGCTGTCAGCGGAAAATGCCTAATAATACACCATTAGTCACTTTCAGTTCCTTCAGTGCATTTCAATGAAGAGGGTTAAACCGCAGCAGAGATCTGAGAAGAGGGAATCAAACCAGTTAACACCTGGAGGTTTAGTTCCCTCTAAAGCCCTTCAGCTTGGCTGCCAGCGTGCTAATATTTTGTGTCATGGGAAATAAATAAGAAGAAAATAACATCGTTGCTCGCCCCTTCCACCCCGGCGCGGTGCTCGCTGAGGCGGACCTGCCCTCACCCGCCCCCCCTCCTTGCCTCACACAATGGTCTTGCCTGGTGTTTGCTCTGTCAGTGTTAAGGCTGCTGCGGTGCTTCGCTTCACTCTGGTATCCAAGAACTCGCCCCCCCTCCCCCCCCTCCGCCTGCAGCCTCCTCCTCCTCCTCCTCTGCCTGCATCCTCTACCGATCCCCTGCCAAGATCATCCTGGAAGAGAACCCCCCCCCCCCAGCCGCAGCAACAGATCCAGGGGCCGGTGCCAAGACGGGCATTTTACAGGTGAGAAACCTTTTAGGAGAGAAAAAAAAAAGCAATACAGAGGGCTGGTGTGTGAGTGCCTGGGTACCAGTAATGGATGGGCCTCGGGCTCCTTGCTGTGGAAGGAGTTGCCTGGCTGTAGCCATTTTGTCCTGCAAAACCTTGCCACCAGAGCTGGCCCCCTTCTCTCCTTCGCTCTCTCTGCTATTTGCTGGATTGCATGCACCAGGAATAGCTACGTCTGGTCCCTGAAAGGACTGCGGATTTTCCCCTAAGCAAACGTTCTGGCTTGTTTCATTACCTAATCTAGCTTTGGACTTCTAGGAGAAGGGAATAACAGGGAAAGATGTAGCAGTGTGGTTATTATGACCTTGGTAGAATGGTAGAATAAAAAAAGAAAAGTAGAATGCCAGAAACGGCTCGTCCTTGCACAGTTATGCCCTGTAGCACCTGGATTACAAATGCCTGGGGTGAGACTGGTAAGTAATCCCTATTGCCCGGGTATCCAGTAGAATACATATGAGGTGGGTGAGTGTATGCATTTTTTTTTAATGTCTTGAAGATTAGCCTGATAAAATCCTTTTACCCTTCCTTCTGAAAAGAGCTGGGTCAGATATATCTGTATTCTGTATTTTGCTATGGTGAGTGGGTGTAACCAAGCCTGTAGCAGGGCAGCATGGGGGAAGAAATCCTATGTAGGGAAATACAGGAATCTGGAGGAGGAGGGAAGGAGGTGGATGACCCAAAATAGCTAAGTTTTCATGCTCTGATACCTATTTGCTGGGCTGCATGCAGCATGTGACCCTTTTAATATTTCAGGTCCCAGGAGGGTCTGGGAGAAGAGACTCTGACCTTGTTGCTTCGGCTGTGGGTTGATGCAGTCTTCTTGTAGGCAACCCGATAAACAGAGATTGATAAGTAATAAAGGCCCCAACTTTACATTTATTGAAAAGCCAAGGCTGGGGGGGGGGGGGGGGGGGTTCGGGGATGGAAGGACTGAGGTTTCAGATGGGTCTTGCTTGAACAAGAATGACCTTGTCCTGACAGAAACTTGCCCTGTGCTGTTTCTTTGAAGGGTGCACATGTCTGCTGTGTAGGGAATTTCAAGAATGGCTGAAATTCTTTAAGAAGCGCAGATAACTGAATGTGTGTAAACATATACATATATCTCATATTTAAACAACTGCCCTTGCTTGCTCTGTATCGCTAATGTATATGTAATATATATGTATGTATGTAATATTTATATGTAATATATATGTCATGTCAGGACTTATTCACTGCTTCAGATTATTCACTAGCACAGATATACAATCTATCAGAAACCAGAAATGTATGGTATCTTAGATTACCTGTCCATCTATTTAGCTATCGTATAAACATGAACCATCCTCTCAAGTGGATGAGCCATAGGTGAGGTGCCCACCTTGTTTAATAAGCAAGCATATTTCTTTTTCCAAGGTCCAGAAAGGCACCGTATTCAGTTGCCAAAGAATGGTAATCAAACATGGCTCTGGCAGGCCTTGGTTAAGATAGACTTGCAGAGCAGCTGCGGCACTCTGTGGTATAGGATATGCAGGGATTTTGGCATCAGCCATATGCCCTATTATATGCATAGGTATTTATAGTGTTTACATGTATATATATTACAGTGCAGATGGTGTAAGGTAAGTGAAGAGAATGCATACCCAGTTATTCTTTTCACTACCACATATGCATGCATGCACGTGAACACACGCACACATACTCTGCTCTCTGGAGAAGATCAAAATATTATTTCTAGGGCAGGAGATAGAAGAAGAGGCAGTGCGTTCTGGTATCCTGCAGCATGCACAGGGCTTCTTTGCACTTGGAGATCAGGTTTTGTAAAAGCACTGGGTGCTCTCATCACACAAGCTGTTTGATTGTCAAGGTGGTCTCAGATATAGGCTTATGTTCAGCAAATATGGATTTTCTGAATAATGTTTATAGTGGCATGATGGTTTGCATCATTCCAGTTAAGGCTGTGATATTGTGGTACAGGAGGACATCACTCCCAACCTTAGGCAGTGTCCTCCCTGCTTCCCTTTATAGTCACTGTCCTTCATCTGGTTTCATCTGGGCAGTGGATCAGGATCCTTCCCTGCAGGATGTTGGAGATCAGATCTCACATCTCCTAGCAGAAATTATACTTGTGATTCAGTTCTCTGGTTTTAAATTTGAGCTTTTATTTCTGGCAATGTTGGTACCCAGCAAGTGAACTAGTCGTAGGCCAAGCTATAGGCAGAGTTGTGTACTCTAGCAATGTTATACAAATATAATGGCTAAAACCATCCTTTATTTACCAGTTCCACCCAACTCATGATTTTGTAGACTTCTATCATGTCCCCTCTCAGCCATCTCTTTTTCCGGGTTGGAGAGCCCTAGCCTGCATAGCTTCTCCTGGCAGATGATCCAGCCCCTTTATCGTTTTTGCCGCCTTCCTCTGCACTTTTTCTAGTCCCACTGTCTTTCTTGGGAGGGGGTGGCCAGAGCTGTACACAGTGCTCGAGGTGTGGACTCACCATGGCTCCATGCATAAGCAATATGGTTTTCTGTTATTTACCTTTTCAAATAATACTAAAACAAGGGGATACTTCATGAAATTAACCACCAACAGATTCAAAACAAATTGTAGAAATTCTTTTCCCACTTGGTACACTATCAAACTGTGGAATCTTGCCAGAGGAAGTGACCAAGGAGACTAGCATAATGGGATTTGAAAGAAGTTTGGACAAGTTCCTGGAGGAAAAGTCCATAACGCATTATTAGCCAGGTAGACTAAAGAAAGCTATAGCTATCCCTGGGAGTGAGTAGCAGGAATTAGATCTACTTATGGGATCTGCCAGGTACCTGCAACCTGCATTGCCATGCTGGGCTCGATGGACCTTGGTCTGACCCAGTATGGCAATTCTTATGACCCTAAGATTTCAGTGGGATTTCAGCCACTCAGCATCTCTGGGACATCACCAAACCTTGAAACTTTAGGTCCTGGTGGATAATTCATTCCAAATTCCTCTGATACAAATGGTCCTAACCACAGATGCATCCAACCTAGGTTGGTGGGACTCATATAGAGCGACTCCACACCTATGGGATCCAATCTTAATAAATAAGAAGCCCCTGGATGCAGGCAGCTATCTGTGCCAAAAGATTGCAATGTTGGGTGTCCTCAGAAACCAGATGTTTATGATAATGTGCAAAACACTGTGTATTTAACAGAGAAGAGCTACCAAAATGATAAGGGGAATGGAACAGCTCCCCTATGAGGAAAGATTAAAGAGGTTAGGACTTTTCAGCTTGGAGAAGAGACGGCTGAGGGGGGATATGATAGAGGTGTTTAAGATCATGAGAGGTCTAGAATGGGTAGATGTGAATCGGTTATTTACTCTTTCGGATAATAGAAAGACTAGGGGGCACTCCATGAAGTTAGCATGTGGCACATTTAAAACTAATCGGAGAAAGTTCTTTTTTACTCAACGCACAATTAAACTCTGGAATTTGTTGCCAGAGGATGTGGTTAGTGCAGTTAGTATAGCTGTGTTTAAAAAAGGTTTGGATAAGTTCTTGGAGGAGAAGTCCATTACCTGTTATTAATTAAGTTGACTTAGAAAATAGCCACTGCTATTACTAGCATCAGTAGCATGGGATAGACTTAGTTTTTGGGTACTTGCCAGGTTCTTATGGCCTGGATTGGCCACTTATGTTCTTATACAAAGACAAATCTGTTTGAATTAATTTCTTGAAATATCCACATGCTGTGTGGTTTTCATCTTCTATCTTTTGAAGAATAATAAGATAAGTGTTTATTATTCTTTATCAGAATTTGTAAAAAAAAATACAAAAAAAGTAGGCGTTGGCAAGAGATACACTACCTTGGTTAAATGGGTGGTAGTGGCTGGCCTGGTAGATGACTAAGATGTGAAGACTATCATTTTAATTACCTGTACACTTTGCCTTATGTACAAGATCAATTACTAATATGTACTAGAAAACTTCACTTGATTGATACTAATGCCTGCCTGTGATTACCACTTCTATAACCAATCTTTCTTTGTTTTGTTTGTTTGTTGAGCTATAATTATGAATGTCACTTTGTAAACTGTTGTGATCTATACATGGAACAACTAAATACATAAATACATAATATACCAATTAGAACAGGCTATGGGGGTGATGACTCCCCATCTGTTTTCTGTTTGTACCCACTCACAAAGCTATGGAATAAATCATGAGACTCCTCCTCCCTATTACCATATTCAAATAATTCTAAGAGCTTTCCCCAGATTTCTTTCCCTTGAGTTTTGTAAAATTGAGGTTTTTTCTCAATATCACTTCATTTTGTGTTTCAACCCCCACACTCCTCCAACAACTTGCAGTATTAACTCTCCTGCTTGTTTATTGCTTGCTTTCCCCCTGGGGCTTCATCTCTGGACCTAATTCTTGGGCTGAGAACCCCAATCTGAGTGCTACTCTCTGGTCCAAGGCATCACTCATGTCAGGCTCGGGATGATCCCAGAAGAGAAGAAAGAAGAATGCCTCTGTCCTTGCTCAGCTTTACTGCATGTAGTAACACCAGAATACGCCACCCACTCTTAGCTATTCATGAGAGTCGGGAGTCATGTCTGACGTACAAAGGGATGCTTTATATGGAGTGGAATATTAGAGGGTCAGCACGCAAAGCCTGGGAGAGTAGGAGCCTAGGAAGTCGGTGTATAACAATTGAGATAATGGGGATTAATGTATTAAGGCTAACATAGTAGACGATGGAAAATAAGAACAAGTGGACCACCCAGTCTACCCATGTTGCCTTCCTCTCTAATTCTGTACCATTCTGGGTAGATAAGCACAGAAACTCCCACATTTAAGACATGGCTTGTAGCAATAAGTAGGGATGTGAATGGGAAACATTTTCGTTGGATTCGTTTACAGTTCAAATGAACATTTCCCATATTTGTTGCAAAATACCCATGCGTTCCCTTTGTTTTCAGAGGTGCATGTGCATCCATGTTGTTCTATGCACATAGAACTGAAAGCTGTATTTAACGCCCATCAGCACACGCAGAAGTGGGCGGGGCAGGGAGAAAGTTACGCCCATATTTTATAAACTGTGCAGCAGGAGTTGCATAGTTTATAAAATGCCGTGTACCACCGCCCTAAAAGTATGTGCACATTTTGCTAATAGAAGGATCCATATAGTTTTATAGAAGTAGGCACATATATTTATGCAGGAAATAACTGTAACCTGTGCACATAATTACGCTCAGTTTCTGCATGGAGCAGGCACGTGCTTGGCTCATGAAGAACTATTTGTGCGCCTAGTTTTATGCACCAGTTTGCAGAAACATCCACCGGGGCACCCCAGACTCTCCATCACTTCGCCCGGGCCCACCCAAAAACTGCAAGCAACAGAAAAGTGCAATCTGAGTTCTGCGACTCAAAAGGCAAAGGTGGAAGGTAGCGCATGCATCCTTTACAAAATATTTACTTGTGCGTGCACTTTCCAAACCCCACCCTGGAATGCTTGTGCAACGCCCTCTTCTGCATTCGCGCGCAAGAGCGCGCAGAATGGCAACTACGCGCGCATTTCTGACCTTCTAAAGATTCATTTACCACACGCAAAGACTATTTCTACGTGTGCATGCTCATCTTACACAAACAAATCTCGTGCAAATCTTTGAAAAATGATCCCACAAAAACACATTTTATGTGCATAAAAATATACTGTGCATGCACAGATTGCCAAAATGATATGTGAGTGAAGGTTGGGTTAGTAGGGGAGGACTAGTTTATAAAGGCTTGGGTAGTGGGAGTATGGAGGGCGGGGTACAATGAGTGAGGCAGTATGTTATTGGTGCATAAGGCCTTGGATAATAGCATAAGAGATGAAATAGTTGGAGGACCAGTGTATAGGAGGCTTGGGTATGGCTTATACTTTCTTGTGAACCCTTTATCTGCATTTTAAAAGGGGATTATAGAGATCTGATTGCTTGTAAAAATATAGCGTGATATCTGGACGCTCAAAACCCTTCATAGGCAAAGGTTAAATAAGAACATAAGACTTGCCATGCTGGGTCAGACCAAGGGTCCTTCAAGCCCAGCATCCTGTTTCCAACAGAGGCCAATCCAGGTCATAAGTACCTGGCAGGATCCCAAATAGAAAATAAATCCCATGCTGCTAAGTACCAGGAAGAAGCAGTGGCTTTCCTGAAGCATGTCTCCATTCATCCCTAGAAGTAAGGCTTTGCATTTCTTGACTTTGGTTTCAGTTTCCTTTGATGCTCCAACTTGGTTTTGCAAGCTGCCACATTCCTTTCTCAGGTTCTGACCAGTGCGATTAACTGCAGCCTTAACCAGTTATTAGAGCTTTCTCCGAGGACCACCAATGTGAACCTTTCTGAAATGGATTAGCTATGGCGGATCCTGCCCAGAGATGACCCTCTTGCGGTCCCTTCTTGTCCTGTCTTTCTAGGGCAATATTATTATTAGTTTGTTACAGAGGGGTACTTTGGGAATATAGGTGGAGTTTCAATTCTGACTCCCAGTCTCTGATCAATGGTCCCCAGCACTTCTCACTGCACTAATCTTAAACATTAATAGCTTTACTCTCCAGAAACTTCCTGTTAGAGTTGACACAAACTCCAAGTCATCAGAACCAGGCTGATCCAGTCCTGGTTTTACTTTGATCCAGTCCTGGTTTTACTTTGATCCAGTCCTGGTTTTACTTTAAGAGCAGTAGGAACTAAGCACCTATAGATGCATAGGGGTAAATCCAGGACTGGGTCATCCTGCTGTGCTGACATGGAGCTTGTTGGCAATCCTATATGCTGCCCATTCAGTCCTTGTAGCTGGGGTTGTAACTTCACCCAAATGAAATTGAACAAGCTGCTTCAGTCCTGGGTTTTTCTGCTCTTGTATGCTTTTTTTTTCTTAGGAAAATCAGTATCATGACTCCATTCTTGCAACAGGGAGCAAAACCTAGGACTGGGATCAGCTTGGGTAAGGCAGCGATCCTTCTAGTAGCCCAGAAGCCGAAAACAATTTGGGGAAAGGGCCCAGGAAAGCATAGGCAGCGGCCAGCTTGCAGAGAATAGCAGAGACCTTCTCCTCTGCCTCTTTGATGCCACCATGTAGCGGGTCCCGGATGCCGCCTGGCACGGCACCGTGAGCCACCTTCCGTTCTGAAAAAGGGTGAGTCTCACAGCCGGAGAAGAATCGGAACTGCTTGCATTCACTGGCTGCCAGAGGAGGAGGAGAGCAGAAATCATTAGAAAGGCAGCAAACGAAATGTTGATGGAAAGCTCGGGAAAGCGGACATGTCCATGTGACTCACAGAGAAAACAAAAAAAAAAAAATTGTTTTGACAAAATGCTCTTCCTTGCAGAAGTGGGCAATTTTTTTTCCCCATCACTTGGTGCAGTTGCCGTGACAACAAGCTGATGAAACGCCAACGGTGCTTTCAGAGCCGCTCGCGTTTGGTGGGGGTTTTCCCCTCCCCTCCCCCACCCTTTCAGGAGCCACTGATTACACTCAGGCCACAAAGGGGAGGAGAATATAGTTTTTAAAAAGCCCCTCGTTTTATTTTTAAGTTGGGCGATAAACAAGAAATGAAATCTACATTTAAAAAAATTTCAGCTGAAGATATTAAAGTAACCCCCCCCCCCCTGGAGAAAGTGCCGTGTTCTAGACAGCCTCGGTCCCATCCGCACGTGACACAAGCGCATTTTTTGGCCTGTCCAGCTCAAGCCTGCTCGCGCCCCGTGTCCAGATGATGTTGGCTTAGAGGCAAATTGCGGGCTCTGGCCTCCTCACAGATCATTTCACTTGCAAACTTTGAAAAAAAAAACAGATGCAGACTCCTGTGGGTATTCTGTACCCATCACAAGGTTCAAAGTGAAAGTACGTGCTGACCTCCTCGTTCAAAAACTGGTGCAGACCGGGAACAGGGAAACCAAACCCCCCCCCCAGGTCTGGCTCAGAGCAGCGCCTGTGCTGTGGGCATTGGCTAGCAGCTCTGTGGCACAAGGGGGCAGGCCGAGCCGTGGCATGCAGCCTAGCTCAGCGAAACTGGAAATACAAGTCCACAGAGGGGAGGGGAGCATAACAGGGGCATGCATGGCACCCGCCGGCAGCCTTACCTGCTTTGCATCTCTGTTCACGGTGGAACCAGGGCCTTGCTCTAGCACTCAGCGTGCCAGGCTCCTGACTACCTTTCCGTTTCATACCTTCTGCTTATGATTTAGATACTCGCTTGTCTGATGCCTATAAAAAATCATTTGTTTGTAAGCTTCTTGTTAGGTGGTGTCTGTGAGGGAGACCGCACTAAGAGCCATCCAGTATCACAAGATGAAGACGTAGTGGCAGTGGCTGTGGCAGAAGACCTGCCATGGGGGGAAGATGGAGGGGGCCCCACTACATGGGGACTGTCCCCTTCTTCATCAGGACACTGGGAGCTATCACTCATCACTCCATTACTCATTAAAAAAGAAAAAAATATTGCTAAGCTAGGAAGCCTGATTTAAGTCAAATGCCTTGTTCTCAGCTAGATCCTGAAGGTACAGGGAAATAAAACTGACATCACACAGAAAGTTGGTGACAGAGGTAAGACTGGAGCTTGTGTCCCAGGAGTTCTCCTGGAACACAGCACAGAGCTGTAATCAATGGGTTACCTGCTCCTCCACAGAAAAGGCACAGGGTGGTGGTGGTGGGGTGGTGTGTGGTGGGGTGGGATGGTGGGGTGGTCCTTGATCTGAGGCTGAGAGATAAGTTCAGGAGGAATGTAAGAACGCATCTCTCCACAGGCAGGGCACTGGGTGAATGGAGCAGCCTCTCAATGTGCTGCAGTTTCACCCACAACCCTAACCTCTCCCCCCCACTACTTCTTCAGGAATCCGTGAAGTACAGTGTTTCACTAGTGAATGCACACTGAAGGAGCTTGCACCACTGGCCTGCTTGCTGGCAAGATTTATCTCGGGGCAGCCAGCAATAGACTGGGCGACAACACAGCTCTATCCTCACCGCTGCAGAGCTATCACACCTAGGCGAAGATGTACTCACACAGCTGCCAGATTAGCTACTGCTTTTGATCAAAAAGAACTAAATCTCAAATTAGCAGCCCGTATCATCATTTGAATATCAAAAGGAAGTTCATTCTTACAGCAGGAATCGCTCCCAAGGGAAGAGCCATGCCGGCCGAATTGTGGAAAGATGCTCGTGTAATACTCAGTTAAACTGAGGGACTGGATGGGCGCTGTCCTTCCAGGGCTGACCCTGCAGGGCTGTGTCAGCAGCAGCAGCACACTGCTAGAGGCGCTGTCCTCCCACTGCTGAGGGGCAGGCTCTGCACTCTTGGCTATGCTGCTGTTTGCAAGAGACAATAAATTAAGGACAATATAAAAGAATACAGGACATATTTTGGGTATGAACTCTTAATAAATATCTTTCCTTTTCTGCCTTAGAAGTGACAGCATTCCTGCTAGTTCTAGTGTTATTCACGCTGAGTGAAACCAGCAATAAAAAGTGGAAATTATGAATGACATTAATAGTCCAATAATATCTGCTGACGTGCACACCCTGCCGGCGCACATGGGCTGCAGTACTGTTGTATTCAGTACACCACCCCTATTCCTCCCTTATAGTAATTGCTACATAAAGCACAGCCTTGTGTAATGAATCTCAACAGCACATGTGCTGGAAACAGATATTTTTATAACTCCCAAAGAAGAGTTTATGGTCCTTTGCTGACCATAAAATCAACATTCGATTAAATGCATTTGGCAGTCATTAAAGCACAATGAAATGCATGTATGTTTATAAGTCACAGTGGGACCCTCCACTGCTTTCCAGAAGTTGAAAATGTGCACTTAGGGTCTGATTCATCCAGGCTTTTTCCCGCAGACACAAAATGTGAAAAATGCCTTCAAGTGAATTTGTCTCTTATTTTTTTAGGTTATTTGAACAATGTTTTGGTTGCTGTGCGAGCGCTACATATGTTGTATAGCACTATAGAAGTGTTAAGTAGTAGTAATAGCATGTGGACGATGTTAGACTCTTCACTTAGGGGCCTGTGAAACAAACTTTAGCAAACAGGTTCTGACCTTCAAGTGCACACTAAAAAGAGCTGTGCAGGAAGCCCCTAACGTGAACATTAAAGGGTCCTAGAAGACATTAAAAACATAAGAAGTTACCATACTGGGTTAAGCAGAAGGTCCATCAAGCCAGCATCCTGTTTCCAACAGAGGCCAATCCAGGACACAAGTACCTGGCAAGTATCCAAACATTACATAGGTCCCATGCTGCTAATGCCGGTAATAACCAGTAGGGGTGTGCATTCGTTTTCGACGTATTGGCAATCCGCAACGTATATGTCCCTACTCTTTGTATTCATGGGGTCACAAAACGTATGGCGAATCCCCACAAATACAACGTATCTAACGAATAAATCCCCCACCCTCCTGACCCCCCCAAGACTTACCAAAAGTCCCTGGTGGTCCAGCGGGGGTCCTGGCGCGATCTCCTGCACTTGGGCTGTCGGCTGTCGGTATTCAAAATGGCGCCGATAGCCTTTACCCTCACTATGTCACAGGTGCCATTGGTCGGCCCCTGTCACATGGTAGGAGCATGGCTATCTTACAGGGTGATCGTAGAGGGGAGAATGGTTCAGATGCCGGTGTCTTCTGAGCTAGGGCAGTCAGATTCTTCCCTGGGTCGTCCCCTCGCATGCTTCACTCACTCCCCAACCACGTGCTCTGAGATCACTTTTTGGAGATCCTTAGTAAGATAGATGGTTGTACATACCTAGTCATATCAGTTTTCTGCTCTTCTTTGACCTTTTCACCTGGCGTGTACCAGCTCTTCCACTTCTTCCTTCTACACTGACAAGCAACCTCCATATGCCAGATTTAATCATACATCCCTTGAAGCCAGGAGGAAGAGCAAAGAGGAAAAGAGAACTGAGAATGATCAGTGTAGCATAGCTCATGCTGTTTAACCAATATATTTTCAGGTTTCCGTGATTGAGAATAGCATGACCACACTATTTCTGATAAGTTTATTGCGAGCATGCTAAATCATTTTACACTACATATTTACATTACATATTTTTGTGAGCCCATGCTAACATTTTTGTGCAAGTTTTATTAATCTGTTCCTCAAGGAAGTCAGTGTATAAAGACAATGCGGAGAAGGAAATTAGGTAGACAAGGCTCTTCCAATCATCTGAACACGTCTTTTCTTTGGGACAGAAGGTCATGGTGGAATATGCTAATAATTTAAGGAAATGTGCTACCTTGACATTTTGAATTATGAAGAAATTATCTGGGCATTTTAATCTCTAGTGTTTGACTTCTGATTATATTGAATGAATGCATAAGCTGAAGAAGAGTGAATGGCCCCCCTCTCTTCAAGGAATCATAAAAGAAGCTTCATTATATTTACAAGCTTACCAGCTCGTCCATCTCAAGGATCCCAAATGATATAGCTCACATGCCTGTGTTATTCCGCTGTCCTAAGCCTCTGATTTCTTGTGACTAAAATGGTTTATTATCAATCAAGTCTATAATATAAACGTATTTGATCTAATTAAGTAGTCTGAAGTATTTGATTTAATTATTATTATTGAATTATGTTATGCTAATGAGCAATCTTTCAACTTGATGTTGCCAGTTCACATCTCTCTCAGGGTGGTAACAAGAGAACGTCACCACCGTCTGCTCTCTCTCTAAGTGCTAAGATTCAGTTCCAGTCTAGCTTGTGATGGAGGGAGAGCTATAGCAATAAAGAAGCACTAGTTAGCAGTCCCAGTAACATGGAATGGAGCCCATTCACCCCTCTACATGGGCTAGAGCAAAAGGAGGTCTTGTTGGCAGGACAGAGGGTAGGGAATCTTGCACCACTGCTGCCCCATCCATAAATCCCCTGAGACTAAATTAATATCTTCTTTTACTAGAGTGGTCAGCCTGGCACTTTTCCTGAACATTCAATTCCATTCCAGGTAAACCTCTCTAGTTCTTCAGTGACTCTTCATTTCATCATGTCTCAAAGTCCTTTCATGCACACTGCGAGTCCTCCTGGTCATCTGTGCTGCTGCTTCCAACTCGCCCACCCTTCCTCTCAAAGGGCTTACAATTTTCAAGCTCTTAAGTTCTGGCATCATAATAGATCCTTACTACTACTACTACTTCTTAACATTTCTATAGCACTACATGACATACGCAGCGCTGTACAAACATACAAAAAGACAGTCCCTTCTCAATAGAGCTTACAATCTAATAAGACAAACATACAGGACAAGAGACCTGGTGTATTTCATAAAGCAAGACAATGGTTAAAAAGAAAAGAAAGTTAGTTAACAAGACTAAAAGCAGACAGCCAGGCGTAAGATTTAAAAGCGAGGATTTAAACATGGCAAGAGAGGGGACATGACACACCAGTTCAGGAAGTCTATTCCAAGCACACGGCGCAGTCAGGTGGAAAGCAAAGAGTCTGGAATTGGCAGTAGAGGAGAAGGGCATAGATAGGAGTGACTTATCCGACGAGTGGAATGTACGAGAAGGGAATATGTACTAGAGAACATAATCTCCTTAGCTCACATATCTATTGTATCTTGGGGCTTTGGTGACCACTTTTATCTCTCTGATATTTGTTGCAATGTTTCCTGATCTCAGCCTAATGATATGTGTCTTCTTTCCCAATCCTAAATGCTGGTCTAAAGCAGTTCCTAGATAATCACTGCAGAATCTAGCTAAAGATGCAGAAAGGCAGTCAGCCAAAGTATAACCAATTCATTGTCATCATAATCTTCCCAAGTATATGTTTTACAAAAAATATGCAGGGAGTATGAGATAAACACAAATGACTTCTGTTTCTTAACCATGCCTTCTCTGTTTTATTTCTAGGACAACTGACATTAATGTAGCCTGAACAATAATCCTGAATCGATTCTAGCTGTTATCAATTTCTTGTCAAATTTGGATTAAATTTATTGAACAGATCAAAAGCAGCTAGCAGATTTCAGAAGCTGGACTGTTTCCCATCTAGCTAATCAGGAATAGGTTTGTAATTTTGCCTTTTGCCTCAGGGTTATTGAAATCCTTTGACACCTCCAGCTCTAGCAGGAGAAAGGGAGCTGTCCAAAGCTGTAAGTGCTGAAAGTTAAACTATTTGATATCTTCAATAGATCTGGCAGCCTTGTGCTCTGAAGAGGGCAAGACCAGAAGAAACTAGTTCATTTGTTGAAAATTCAAAACATGGATGAAACCTTCAGAGACCGGACTGCTTTTATACGAGGGGCCAAAGACATTGCCAAGGAAGTCAAGAGGCATGCCACCAAGAAGGTAGGCAAAGGCGTGGACCGAATGCAGGATGAATACACAAAACGCTCCTACACGCGCTTTGAGGAAGATGACGATGATGACTACCAGCCTCAGGATGGTTACTACCGGGGTGACCAGCAAAACGATGAAGAAGGGGCCTCCAGCGATGCCACAGAGGGCCACGATGAAGATGATGAGATTTATGAGGGAGAATACCAGGGCATCCCTCATGCTGATTCCATGAAAGGGGACCACCTCACTAATAACCAGCAGATTGTCAGTGAGTTCAGAGACTTTGATGACTTGGAAGGTGAAAAGAAGAAGGACAAGGAGGAACTTGCCCAGCAGTATGAGACGATCTTGCAGGAATGTGGCCATGGACGATTCCAGTGGACACTGTATTTTGTTCTAGGACTGGCCCTTATGGCGGATGGAGTGGAGATCTTTGTGGTGGGATTTGTCCTGCCTAGTGCAGAGAAAGACATGTGCTTATCTGATTCAAACAAGGGAATGCTTGGTAAGTCTATTTGGTTTTCCATCTGTATTTGAGTTTAGTGCATGTTCCCACTCAGGAAATGTAACTGGTGAGAAATTCCCAACAGCCTCCATTAGCAGCAGTGGCATTCGGGGTTTCTTGCCATGCACTGTCCTATAGAAAATTCCACACACCTTGCTTATAGACACTGGAACCTACTGTTTCTGATCCTGAATGAATACAAAATACTGTTCGGTCGGCTTTCAGATCTGGAAGCTGGCAAGAAGGCAATAAATGGATTTGGATTCAAGGCTTACCAACCTGCTCCATATTATTTTTTTTCAAGACAGGTTAATCCAGTCCATACTTTACTCCCACTGTATACAGAGACTTGTAGTGCTGTTAGTTTAGGGGATTTCAGAATTACAGGTCCCTGCGTGTCTGGAATGGGAGGTAAAATTAGGACTGGATCGACTTATCCTGAGAAAATGGAGAAAGTCAGTAAATGTGCAATCCCAGGGGAGGTATATTCTGAGATGATTATTGTGCTCTTTCCCTCTGGTTAATCTTCCTTTCTAATTTTATTTTATTTATGGACAGCTGCACACTTAAAAGAGATCAGACCCCATTTCCTTCTCACATGAATGAGAAATTATTCTTTGCAATCCCCTGCCAAAAACAGAGTCAGAAGCATACTAATATAGCTCCTTTTCACAAGACAGCTTCAACAGATGGAGCCTCCTATTATCTTCCCCCCTCCTCGCTCTCCCCACCATCACCGCTAGGTGGTACCCCAGGCTGTACAGGCACTCAGTGGTCCCAAAGGGACACGAGATTAAGCAGATCAAGCGAACACTTAATAAACCCAATGCAAATTCACACATTTCTACAAGTTCTGCCTGGCGTGATTTCTCGCTCTGCAGTTAGAAAGTGATTTCCGTTCCTGCCAAGTGACATTGGGGGATATTTTTGGCACTCTAATTAGAGATGAAAAAGCCTTTCCATGAAAGTCAGGGACAAGATGTCTTCTCTTATCTCTGAAACCATGAGCCTCAGCAAAGCATGGAATCAAACTCACTATGACGGTAACTTTAAAACAAGCGCGTGGGCACCCATACACACACGTATGAGCGCACATCATATATGCATTTGTGTGTGTATGATTTAAAATATGCCTACTGCATGTATGTGCTCAAGCAAACATACGTCATGTATCTTCCTTAGGACGATGTGCAGGGAAGCAGATTTTAAAACATGCTCACATGAGGGATAGTGCCAGTTTTACCAATTACTCCACCAATTTGCCCAGTCTATCTCAAGGTCATCCAGACCCCTCTGGTTCTTCAGCCTGCACCACCCCCAGTTGACTTGGACCCCTCACTCTGGCGTATTAGGCCTAGCAAATTATTTCTGCAGACTTACACCGCATCCGGCGCAGCAACAAATATATTGCGGCTAACGAGCCGCCACATGCTGCGGCTGCCAGATTTAATGCAGGTAACTACTGGGTCTGCCCCGGGATGCCTTAGCTCCCCATTTTTTTTACTCACGCCCATATATATGAGTGCATAATGTCCGGCTTTTAAAATGCGCATTGCTCGTGGATGGCCCACATGTATGGGCCATTTAGTGCAAGCAACGCTTTTAAAATTCACCCCTATGAGCTTTGTCATAGACGTACAATTGGAATCATCTCTTACAAGTCTTTCAGGAGCTTACCTCTCACATCATAGCGTATTTACCTTGCACCAATTTAGGATTCAGATCCAACAGTTCCAACTGCGCAGATGGATGGGGGGGGAAGGGGGGTCACATTCTTATAGATCACAAAAGTACTACCTAGAAGCCACTGATTTATTGTAAGGCACCTGTAGAGTCCTGAATGAAAGCTGCTCTTGTTTTGTTTTGCTTTTTTTAATTATAAGCAAGACAAAGCAATCAGAAGCTTGGGCTCAGGGCCTGGATTTCCTTACAAGTTCTGTGTCTGCAGTGGCGAAGTTCTGGGGTTGCAAACCTTTGTGGCAGATCCAGGACTGGTGCAGGAGTATTTGGCATCCTAGGCAAGCCTTCGGTCATGCACTGTCCTCCCTCAACTCACCCCCCGGCACACTGCTCCTTTCTTTGGCGGTATTGGCTCTGGGCCACGTGCTGGTGGGATTTTGTCACCCCCCCAAACATTTGATTCTCTAAGCGACCCCCCCTTAATGGAAGCACTAGCTTTGGGGAGATCCTAGACTGGCAACTCCCCACTGTCTACCCTGTTAGATGGTTCAGCTGCAAATCCTATTGAAGGAGGCAGAGATTTGCCATTGAGGACCTCACTATCGCAGCACTACCATAGGCTTCTGCCTTGGACAAAATCCGTCCTTCCTAGGAAGTGAGAGGGGGGGGGGGGAGGTTGGCAACAGCAGGGGTGGCAAAAATGTAATATTAACACTGCTTGGACTGACAGGACTTTCCTTAGTTTCAAATGCATGTGGGATGCCCTTTGACAATAGGAACTTTCACTGGCACCGGGGCTGTTCCGTTCTCAAAGCCAGCAGAGAGATAGAGAGATTTCTCTAAACCGTCAGGGAGTGACCATCTAGCCTCTGCCCAATTTAACATTTTAGTAGAATACTTTAGGGCTTGATTTTCAAAGTGCGTTACTTGCATAAAACCCTGGGCTGGCTGAAGGCACTCTTCTGCCTGAAACGAGGGTTGAGATGGCATCACATCCCTATCCTTCTACCCCCAGGCTCAGTGGCCCATTATAACCCCCTACTGTCCTCACAAAAAAAACAACCAACAAAAGGGGCTCAGTGATTTCAACAAATCCAAACAGAAACAAGCCCTCACCAGAAGCAGAATAAAACGGAAATGGAGACCCCCAAAATGCCAGACACTGCATTCAGTGATCTGAGGGATGGAAAGAGAGGGGAAGAAGAGAATGAGAACACATTGGATGGGTAAAGGAAGAGAGAGAGAGAGAAGAGGGAGAGGGGCTGCATCCTTCTCTTCTGCCACTCAGGGCCCAACTTGTGCTTTGAACCATCAGGACTTGCACTGCAGAGGAGGAGGAGGAGGAGGCCCAAAGCACTGTTTGAGCAACTCTTCCTCTTCTCACCCCAGATCAGCCTTGGACAAGGTGGCTGGTCTAAGGTCTTTGGTCACATTGGGAGGAGGACTACATTGAGAGGGGGGTGGGGCACAGGGATGGTTGCACTCTTCATCCCCTGTGAGGCCATGGTACATAGTGCAGCCTCCTCCTGAGCAGCAGGAGGGGGCAAACCTTCCTCACGTACCACCCCCATTGTTTTGCTGCCTTAGGCCTGCAAACCCCTTCCCCCATAAGAACATAAGATATGCCGTACTGAATCAGACCCCAGGTCCATCAAGCCCAGCAGCCCGTCTCCAACACTGTCTCAGTTTCCCAGTTCCCAGGCCTCTGCTCTCCCCCAGTTTCTGCAGCACGCCCTTGCCCCTGACAGCTTAGTGTTGCTTATCTGCTGCTGCTCCTCCTGCCTGCTAGTGTGTGTGGTTCTCAGTATTGGAATATCAGGGTTCCTGTGGTTCAGAAGTGAGGTACATTGGCAGAGCTATTGGGGATGGGGAGGTATCAGTACTGGACTAACAATATAGAGAAATGGAACAGCATTTCTTCCTTGCAAAAAAAGTAGAGAAAATGACCCCTTAGATAAGGAACAATGCAATATTTCCATTTACTCCAGAGACTGAAAAGGCTCAAATGTGAAGCTCAGATATCTGGAAGCTGAGGTTGCAGGAACACCTAGAAAAGCAAGCTGCCAGGAATGTCAATTCTCGGGGCTAAAACAACCCTGACCCCACTACATTTTTTGGGACACTGAAACATTTCTTTCCCATACAGTTATTTCTCAGTGTATTTTTCCTTAAAGCGCAAGAAGGGAGTTTACATTCTTGCAAAACATTTCAAGGCTACTGTGAAGATCATGAAAGTGCCTCATCCAAGCTAGATGATTTAATCAATATTTTGTAGAGGAGTTTATCTTTACAGAACAGGAGGGAAGTAGATAAGTTCACATGAGATGATGCTGTTATTGGTGTGGGGAGGGGCCCCCAGGTTGCCCCTGATCCTTTGTAGTTACAGCTGGGATCTGGTGCCAGGAGCCTTTGTTTGCAACTTCCTGGGGATTCTTTTCTCCTATATTATACTCTCTGCCAACTTACTTTACTCAAGTCATTGCAGTGACAATCCTGGGCCTGGGACCATGCACCAGAGAGTTCCTGGAACCCTGCAATCTTGGACTCTAAATCTGGCCACTAGGTGTCGCCACTGCATGATGACTCTGACAAACACACACACACCATCTCCTTCCAGGAGCTGTGAATGCTGCTTTCACAGCATCTCCCCAGCCCTGTCCAACTCAGGGAACGAAAGACCTGAACCTGGAATTACACCCCAGGTCCCAGCACTACCACTGAGTCACTGGGCTGGCTCCAAAAAAAAAAAAAAGAGATTTTTATCTCACAAAAGGAAGCTTTTGCCATAGCTAATACAGTCACAATAAAGCGCTTACAAATGTCACCTCTGATGATCATTTCTAATCATCTTTCTTAAGCTTACGGAAAACCCCACTCCTTTCCTTGTGTAGCAGTGAAACGGTCTCTGGCTGCGGGCAGGCAGGAGAAAGGCTATGTCAGAATGCTGTGATTGACCGAGCACTCAAAGACTTGCATGACCAGTGCGATGCCCTGGTGATGCACTTTAAGAAGGCTTAGACCTTAGGCCTCCTTTGAGAGCATTATAGAACAAGAATGCCCATGAAAATGTCTGAAAACTACCGATACCACCACAAAAAAAAAATGTTTAGCATGTTTTATATAAAAAAAAAAAGAACGACAAAACGGAAATGCATTTTATTTTGAAAAGATCTGGATGATTTGGCCATTAATGATTCCAGAGTTTGCGGTTGGGCCCTCAAGTAGTCTGTGTATGTTGTGCATGTACACAAGGGCTGTGGGCAGAGCTGCCCAGAGCGAACCGAAGGTCGTTGAAAATCATTTTCCTAGAAACTGCGGGGCCAGGGCAGCATCTCAGCCATTCCTATAATTCAAGTCAAAGCAGGCTGCCCTGGAGAGTGGATGTAAGAACAGCAGACCCCTCCCTCCCTACCCTCCCCCCCCCCTTTGAGGTCCCAAGCTGCAAACAGCTGTTCTGCGATTAACGAGAGGGAGATTCATGCCAATTCTGTACAGCAATTACTGTCTCTGTGCGTTGGAGACGAGCGGACACCTTCGAACGTTTGCTATCTGGAATCAGGGTTTTCAGCCTTTGGCACGATTGCATTGGCGGTCCTGTGGTCCTAATCGTTAATTTCCCATTAAAAAGAAAACAGGATATAGCATCTCTCCCACCAATGTCAGATTCAGAGCCTGCAGATAGCAAGAGAGTGCATATTGGCAAGCTCTAATGTAACCTTCAGCAGCAGGGAGGGTGGAGTTCTGTTTCGTCAGTCTGAGAGCTGGGTTGGCTCCATACTCCAAGCCTCCGTTGAGTGCAACAGTACAGTTCCCAGGCTTTTTTTTTCTCCAGTGCCTCTACACGATGGGTGAGACGGAGAGAATGTGTGCATTTACATGGGAGACAGAATTATTTCTGTGGGTTTGTCTGTGCAAGAGTCATTTCCAGGTCAGGATGATCTTACACATATACGGCCGAATTTAAATCGGCCACGTGCGCAAATATTGTCACTTAACGCACGTGGCCCGGGCCCTGCACGCACCATGCACATTTTCAAAAGGGCCCGGCCACGCGCGTGTGACGTGACAATACGCGCATAATCGACGGGCCCTGAAAAGGGGGCGGAGGCCGGCTGAGACGGCGGTCATTAGCCGCTGTTCCGGGGAAGCGCGCACTGGCGTAAATTACTTCAGTTTGAGAGCTGAAGTAAATTGAAAAACAAAACAAAAAGGTAGGGTTTAGGTGGTGGGGAGAGGGTAAGAGGGAAGGGGTTTAGGTAGGGTGGGGTAAGAGAAGTTCCCTCTCCGTCCACTCCTAAATTGGAGCGGACTGGGAGGGAACGGGGGGAGGCCTGATTTCGTCGCCGCTCATACTTTTACAAAATTAGGCCTCCCCCTGTGCGCACCGCCCGCACCTTTTAAAATCTACCTCGTAGTGTGTACAGATGCCAATGAGGTAAAATAAACCTATCAGGTGCTCAGCCTGTTCCGACAACTGGTACAGGCTGATAACCCTAGCAAATGTATGGGAGGGACCCCAGAACTGTATATGCATGGGGTAAAATCAGTCTGTCGAGAAAAAACTGAGAGTGGCTGATGACCTTAACAATTGTATGTATGGGAGAGAGAGAGGCAGGCAGACTGGCTGGAGGCTGAATAAAACAGCATCACAGCACCAAAAGCAACTTATAAAACAATGATGTCACATCTGGTGCACTAATCGCTTCAGTTTATCACTGCTGTCATAGGAAGAGGATGGAAAAAATGCAATGCGTGAGCTTTAGTCTCTGCCTGCATGTAACCTCTCTCATAAGCTGAGCACCCGAGCTGATACTGCTTTTTTTGCTCACAGTACTGGCTTGGTCCCCGGGCACAGAAAGGCAAAGAGACTCCTCTATAGTCCTGCGCACTGCGCATTGTATCTGAAGATCAGCAAGCTAAAGTTGACCTGCCCAAGGTCACAGAGATAGCCAAGGGCAAAACCAGGACCGATATCAATTCTGAATTTAGGCCCTTCTGTTCCCCCCGTCATATCGCCAGCATCATCTCCCCGGGGAATCGCTGCTATCATCCTCATTCTGATGGGAACGTGGGCAGCTGTGCAGCAGCAGCAGAGCCGTGACGGAGGGAGGGAGGCTGGGAGGCGCTGTCACACAAGACTGTCGCCTCACATGCTGGTGACGCACAGCGGCGCCCTGACTGCTGTGCCAATCCAGATGGGAAAAACGGGACCAAAATAGCCTGCACCGACCCGCACTATGTCCTCAGGCACTCGTCTGCTTTTCTCTAGCACACTCCAGGTCCCCCTCACACTGCTTTCCTTTGCTTTCTTTGATCCTTTTTCCTTTTTTACCTTGTTTGATATTTTCTTTTTAGCTCTAGTTCTTTAAAAAGGAAACCTTCCTAAATTTTTTTGTACTTGAGCGTACTTTCTCATTGACGTTAAGTCTGTGGCTTTCAGGCCTGTAAACAAAAGACAATGGATGAGATGAAACCGGGCAAGGCAAAGCTGGGGAGGTCTGGGCTGGGAGAGAGGGAGATTTGTAACTGTCCTTTGGAACGCCCTGTAGCCCATACCCTGCAGCTCCTGCACTGTGAAGGAGACGTCACTGGCTTAACATCCCAAGAGAACAAACTGACCAGGGAGCAGGGGCTGAACGCATTCCCCTGAGAGACTCTGATCAGTCTGCACTGAGAGGAAGTAACCCGGAGACTGTAGCACAGCCATTAGAATAAAAGAGCAATGGATGGCCAGATGTGCCTTCTGTAGTCCTCTAGAATTCTCACAATCCATCTCCATCCAACAGGCAGCTGTTTCCATGTGGACTTAGGATCAGGAGATGGGGAGGAAGAAAGGCAATAGTGAAAGCTGGTGCTATGCAAGCATCCCAAACACTCTGCCAATGCACCCCAGACTGCCCTGCAGCTCCTCCTGTTAGGCTCATAATAATGATTCTTGTTCTTGCTTCCTCTTTAGGGCTCATCGTGTACTTGGGGATGATGGTCGGTGCATTTTTATGGGGAGGCCTGGCTGACCGCATTGGCCGGCGCCAGTGCCTCCTAATTTCACTCTCGGTCAACAGCGTCTTTGCCTTCTTCTCCTCCTTTGTGCAGGGATATGGGACCTTCCTCTTCTGCAGACTTCTCTCTGGAGTCGGGTAAGCCCAGCCATTCCTCTGTGACTTTTAAGTGTTGGTGTTCAGCCTGGTCCAGGGGTTTCTACCAGGGAAGCCTATAATTTAACAAAGCCAGTTAGCGCACAGCTGGAGCAAAACACTTCCCAATGCATGTCCTAGAGTGATTCAAGAGAAAAGCTGCTACTATACTGGAGGGCATAGGCTTGATCTGCGCACTGCGAGAGGGTTGAAAACATGTTAATTGCCTCTAAAAAGAGACTGTCTGCCTCTCTAGAATTATAATCCACTGTGAAAATAGGTACTTGTCCAAGCCAACCTATTAATATCCGGCATGTAGAAGTTGATGGAAGGGTACTATATGAATGATTACCCTGGAGGCCTGCAGTAAAACTTGCTGAAGAAATTATACTGCTTTTCAGAGGAAACCAAGCACCTATTTATACACGTCCATGAATATTTGCACCACCTCTACCCAACTGCCAGGTTCTGAAGGTTCCTACCTAGTGTGAATAATGATAGAGCTTGTGTGCTAACACTACAGCTTGTTAGCATCATGCTGATGATAAACCAAAAGGAATCGGCTTTGTTTCAAATACAGAGGCTGAAATTCTTGCGGCACAGGAAGGAATTAAAAGGGCTGGTGATATGTGCCACAGCATGGCCTGCCAACGCCTCTTTAAGAGGCCATATTAGACTGTCACACTAGAGCAGATGTGCATTCTTGAGAAATAGCTGTAAATAGCATATTTATTTAATTAATTTAGTGTGTATTTGGCTCCCGCCTTTTCAGTGGTAGCTCAAGGCAAGTTACGTATCACCTTCTTTTTATTATAGGAATAGTTGTGCAGTGAGGAACAAAGAGAGTCGGGTTACCAGCAGTTAATGCCACACTTGGACCTCCCAATGAGGCATGGAGGCGAGCCAAACAACCCTGGATCCCTTGGCATGTCAATGTCCAATGTTAAGCACACTCTTAAACTGCTTGGTTGCCATTACTGTCATGTTTGATAATTTGATGAAATTGTTTTCCCAACAAACTAGTTCAAAATTGAGAAACTGAACAAACAAAGTGATCTACAAGTCATAATGAAGGAGATTTCTTTAGAGCCTTTTACAAAATGATGTAAGGTCAGGGCTGGGAGGAAGGAGTAAGACTCCATCATGGTTTATAAGCACAGAAATAGGAAGAAAGAGTGACACTCCATCTAAAGACTCCTTTGGAATGCTTGAGGTCAACAATGTGAAGCATATCTTAGATTCTATTGATATCTACAATGGAATGATGTTACCTATTGGTGAGTGGGGTGGCAAGTCTGACTGTAGAATAGATGTGTTTTGGTAACAGTGACATTTTATACACTGATGCAGTCCTGAGATGCTGAGGCATCAGCAAGGAGATTCTTCATCATTAAGATAACCCTTCATTAGCTCTGTTACTCAATCAATTCTGAGTGTGCTAAAGCTTGGTATCTTTCCAGCATTGGTGGCTCCATCCCTATTGTCTTCTCCTACTTCTCTGAGTTCCTGGCCCAAGAGAAGAGGGGAGAACATCTGAGCTGGCTCTGCATGTTCTGGATGATTGGGGGAATCTATGCCTCTGCTATGGCTTGGGCCATTATTCCTCACTATGGTAAGAGAAATGGTCCAATCCTCCTCTCCAGTCTTTATAATGTGTGGAATGATGAATCTAACCAACCTTCCACGGACAGTTGGTTAAAAGCTTTGCAGGAGCCATCACAGAACCACAAATTATGTTTCAAAAAAGCAGCCAATCACAGCACGGTATTTAATACCATTCCAAGAATTCTTATGTATACAAATGGCATCTCTTTTACAGAACATTCTCTGCATATTCCAAGTGACTTCATGCCTGAGCTTTTCAGTTTAGGAACATCAAAAAGCACTGCAAATCAATTATTCACTTTTCACAACCCTCCCCAATGTTTCTATGTGCTATCTCTCTCTCTATATATCTATAGATATAGATATATAGATATTTATTTACATATACATATATTTGGTAAGCTAAGAGAGGTCTTTCCTCCTTTTCTAACTCTCAGGCTGGAGTTTTCAGATGGGCTCTGCATATCAGTTCCATAGTTGGCGGGTCTTTGTGCTGGTCTGCGCTTTCCCCTCTGTCTTTGCCATCGGGGCTCTAACGACCATGCCTGAAAGTCCCCGTTTCTTTCTGGAGGTAAAGCCACTGCATTCTGGGTTCTCAGAGACACAGGGGAAGATGATACATTGACTGCATTCTGGGTGGCTTGCAGGCAGGGGAAGAGGGGTACAAATGTTCCATTCTGAGTATCTCATGAAGAAAGAAAGGTGGAGGAAGCACTGCGTCAATTCATAACTAGCGGAAGACACTGTAGGGGGGACCATGGCCCTTCTTCTTGAGTGGTTGGTGCTTGTGGTGTGCAAGTATTCCACAAGAATCTCTCACTTCTGCACTATGATCTATTCTACTTTGATTTCTATTCTAGAACGGAAAACATGATGAGGCATGGATGGTTCTGAAGCAAGTACACGACACCAATATGAGGGCTAAAGGTCACCCGGAACGAGTGTTCTCTGTAAGAGTCGGGCACCTATTCTCTACTGTCTGTCATGGAGTTTTTCATTTGTTTAACCTCAGGGCTTAAATTAGTCATGTTCACTTCTTCAGTTCCGCAACTCAAGTCCTTTTATCTTAAGAGGAGGCACTCAAAGTGAAGGAGGACATAACCTAAGCCTGCTAAACTCTTTCTTCCCACAGGTGACTCAGATAAAAACAATAAAACAGGAGGATGAGCTGATTGAGATCCAGCTGGACACTGGTACCTGGTATCGGCGCTGGGCCATTCGTCTGCTGAACCTTTCACAACAGGTAACCAAGTACAAAAATCTGCCCTTTTAACCAAACTTACTGTAAGAAATAAGGACATGACACATGCATAGGGCATGGTTTAGATCCTTCAACTGAACCTGAGCTATCCTGGGACTTTTGGCAGACGGCAATGTCCTTTTACCTGTAATGGAGCAGATTTTCAAAGGGGTACGCGCGTAAGATATGAGCGTACCCCCCCCCCCCCCCCGCCCCCGATAACATGCCCCAAGCTTCCCCTGCGCGTGCTGAGCCTATGTTGAACAGGCTCAGCGGCGCGCGTAAGTCCTGGGGCTTTGCTGGGGGAGGGCATGTCGGGGGGCGGCATGATGTTCGGGGGCGTTCCGGGGGTGTGACCGAGGCCTCCGGACCAGCCCCCCCCCCAGCTGGGGGATTTTGGAGCGGCCTCGGAGGGAACGGAGGCAGCCTTGCGCTCACCGACCCCGGATTTTAATAGATACGCGCGGCTACGCGCGTATCTATTAAAATCCGGCGTACTCTTGTTTGCACCGATCGCACGAACAAAAATACGCACAGACGTATTTTTTTAAAATCTGCCCCAATATGTTTAGAGTCCTGCTCTTATTTGAAGACCTGCCTCTCCTGCCAGAATACAAAGTCCTTGAGATCCCATTAGCAATTCCTCCTATAGCACTAAAGAGAAGACAAAACAGTCATATGAAAGAGATAACTGGCTTCTAACTAAAGAATATTTTTTCTTGAATCTTACAATTTCTGGGCCTCTCTCCCGTCTTTCTTACCTCAGTTTTTTCTTTGCCTTTACCCATATCGCTTGCTTTTCTATCTCTGCTTCTCCCTATCACTGTCCTCTCACAGTGCAGGACAGCCATGAAAAAGTATTAAAGGAATTGTTCTTCTACTGTGGTAGAAAAATGTCTTGACGTGTTCACTTCTGGTTATGGATTCCCAGGTCTGGGCCAACTTCCTACAGTGTTTCACTCCAGAGTACCGCCGCGTTACCCTCATGATGATGGCCGTGTGGTTCACCATGTCCTTCAGGTGAGAACTGGGCTAACAACCTCAAAGTTATTGCAGATGTGACTTCACACTTGTGGGGCAATGGTCATCCTACTCAGGCTGTATGCATCCATTCTTTCTGGCCACGTCACCTTTCTTCTCTGGTTGTTCCACACTGACAATGCTGGAACATAGAGTCTGTTATTTGACTCTAGGTTAAGGGGCCGGGGTTGATGCATCACAGGCAGTGTGGCAGTGAAGGGTCCTTCAAACACTTCCCTGCCCTGGTGAGTTAACCCTACTCTACAAGAAAGATCTCTACCAGATGAAAGGGCAAGTCAGCTGTTATAGATCCTCTTCAGTCTATGGTCACCTTCCTGTGGATCAGTACTTGGTTGTGGCCAGATAAACTTTGGCACAAGGAGGTTTAATGGCATGTTATAAGTGACTTCCTCATAGTCACAGAGAAAAAACAGCAGTAGGGCAGGGACTTCGAACCCCTGGCTGGTTGGGAGGCGGAAAACATTGTGGAATCTTGACTCCTAGTCACAAGCAATGACACTCAGTAGGATCAAGACCATACTACCACTGAATGCTGTGGAGATAAGTGATTTTTTTGGGGGGCTGGAAGGTAATCATTGAGACAAAAGAGGAAAAATAAGCTTTTCCCTAGCTCAGAATAATTTGGTTCCATGTTAGGAGTCACCACACAAGAAAAGGAGACATTGTAGATAATATGTTGAAATCCTCAGCTCCGTGTGCAGTGGCAGTCAAAGGAGCAAATAAACTATTAGGAATGATTCGGAAAGGAATGGAAAATGGTGTGACCACACCATGAGTATTATGTGCAGATCTGATCACCTCGTCGCATAAAAGACAGAGCGGAACTAGAAAAGGTGCAGAGGAGGGCAAGAAAAATGATAAAGGGAATGTAACGGTTTCCTTATGAGGAATGGCTAAACAAGACTCTTCAGCCCGGGGAAGAGGCAACAGAGAGGATATGATAGAGATTTATAAAATCATGAGTGGGGTGGAACAGGTAAATGGAAGATAGTTATTTACCCTTTCAAATTGTACTAAGACTAGGATATATACCATGAAACTAACAGACAGCAGATTTAAAACATTACAAAACCAAGCTGTGGAATGTGTTGCTGGAGGCCGTGGTGAAGGCATCGCAGAGTTTAAAGGAGGCATAGCAGAGTTTAAAGGAGGTTTAAACAAGTTCCTGGAGGAATAGTCATAACCTATTACTAGCCACATGCATTTAGAAAAGCCAATGCTGATCCCTGTGAGTGATCAATAAGAAATAAGTCTATTTTTGGGATCTGCCAGGTAATATGTGACCCAGATTGACTACTGTTAGAGACAAGATTCTGGACTTGATTGACTTTTTTTGTCTAACTCAACATGGCATTTCTTATGCCATCATTCTGTTGCCTATCACACCATGGGAGCCCCAAGTCATAGAATGAAAGAGCAAAAAGCAATCGTCAATGGATTGGAGGGAGACGGACAATGCTAAGAACAGGGTAGCAATTTCAAAAAAGCTCTCACCGACAGCAAGGATAGAAAATTGGGCATGGCACTTTCAGAGGTCTTATCAGAAAGCTGCAGAGGCAGGGAGCTGCAGCCCAGGGGTGCGGGGATGAGGAGAGTGGAGCCGCAGCACCCCTTACCATTCTTAGTTTTGCCTGTTCTGGATCCAAGGTCCATGGGATGTGTGGAAATGCTGAAGATCGCAAGGTTTTGTGATCCAATCCAAACAGATGTTAGGCAGGTGCCAGTGCGAGGGATAAAGAATGAGGTTATGTATTAATAACAATAAGGATGTTATATGGCATCTTTCGTTTGTGTTATCTAGTTCCACTGTCTCAGAAAGTTTCACATAAACCACCTCAGGGGATGGAAACTTTGGCTATCGATGTCAATCCTCATGTGCCATACACATCTACTTAGCAGTTGCATCCCACTTCCAAATGCGAATTACCTTGTGGGAGGGGGAGGGAGGGAATGAAGTGTAAGAAAGAATACCAGACCCCTGAGTGGAGAGTGGCCTAAGGGAAGTCTGGGACTGAGGCCGAAACACTGGCAAAGCAGCATCGTGTTTGGTGAGAGAGCTGTGTATGCCCAGCGGCATTGACTATGGGAATAGGAATATAAGAACATGCCATACTGGGTCAGACCAAGGGTCCATCAAGCCCAGCATCCTGTTTCCAACAGTGGCCAATCCAGGCCATAAGAACCTGGCACGTACCCAAAAACTAAGTCTATTCCATGTACTGTTGCTAGTAATAGCAGTGGCTATTTTCTAAGTCAACTTAATTAATAGCAGGTAATGGACTTCTCCTCCAAGAACTTATCCAATCCTTTTTTAAACACAGCTATACTAACTGCACTAACCACATCCTCTGGCAACAAATTCCAGAGTTTAATTGTGCGTTGAGTAAATACGTAGGAGCAATGACTGAAATGGGGGTGGTGGCTGCTCAACCATTCAGTTTATCTTTTGCTACTTTGGTATGCTGGTCGAGGCTGCAGGTAGCATACTTTTGGAGGAATAATCATTTTCCTTGCCACTGTACTTTTTCCTGAGGGCAGTTTTCTGTTTGAGCCCCGTGGGAGGTCTTCTGAAGGACCTTTGGAGGATTTTTTTGGCATGGTTTTGTCAGCTTGTTATCTTTCTGCCTTTAATTCCAACCTCAAAGCATTTGAAGACTGGTCATTGGGGGAAGGATTTATTTTATTTATTTATTTAATATATATTTCTATACCGGACTTCACGAATAGAAATTCACATCAGGCCGGTTTACATGGAACTTGGGGGAAAAACAAGTGTAACCAAGAACAAGAAGGCTGAATCAAGCAAAGTTACATAAAACAGGGGCATTGAACTTGGGGGCTAGAGTAGCCAGGAAGAAAGGTAGGGCGGAAATAAGCAACAAATAAATAATATATAACTGGTTATGAGATTGGTAATTATCTCATTCCTTAGGCTGAGTTCGAAGTGACATTTTGACTAGGGGAAGGCTTGGAGGAAAAGCCACGTCTTCAGTTGTCTTCGAAAGGTATGAAGGCAAGGTTCCAGTCTTAGGTCGGTCGGAAGTCTGTTCCAGATGAAGGAATTAAATTAGGGGCTTGGTTTGGAATCACCCGGGTAGCCCCGTCTTAGCAGGAAATGTGCCCACGTTCAAAAGCTCCATGGCTGAAATGCCTGATCGGCTGCAACGATCCTGCCTCTGCGCGGGATGCATCATAATATTCTAGTGTGCATCTTCAGAAATGAAAAAAAAAAGAATGTTTATTTGCATTCTTTCTCACATCAGCATTTTCATAGGCTTTGGTTTCATTTTAGACTGTCCTTGCAGCAGTAATCCAGGTTTTTGCACTTTTTGTCTTAGTTTTCAGTGTATTTTTTTTATTGTGCTGGTACGCCACCTAGGATAAATGAAATAAATACCAATAATTTGGGGCATGGGAAAGCTGGCGGTCATTTTCCAAGCACCTTCCTAGTAAGTCCAAAATTGCAGAAGGAATAAACCTGGATCTTTCTTTTCTTCGTTCTTAAGGTGTCTCTCATATTCTCTGAGGAGTCTGTTGCAATCAGTTTTTGCCTGACAAATTGTCATTCGTTGGGGAGTGACACCCTCCCAGTGGAATGTCAGCATACTGGGAAAATACAACTTGACAAACCTGGGGTGCAGCGGGTCTAGCAAATTAGTTAGCAGTGCATTAATGCAAAAGACATGTTGGGTTAAATGCACTCACTTTATTTTGTGACAGTTTTCTTGTAGTACAAATCTGCTTCAAGGTAGCCAGATCTAATCCTTTTTTTTTTTTTTTATTTATGTTTTTTTAGAATTGACAATAATGAACAATTCGAAAAGGTTAACAAACCAAAACGTCAAATTTTTTCATACAATGGTTCCATAAAATATCAAATTGTAAAGCGTGTACATGTCTTCCCAGCTGGACTCTGAAAGCCGGAAAAGACATCCATTGATTAGAACAGGAACAAAACATCAGTCTTATTTATTCCCCCCCCACCCCCTCCCTCCCCAGGACATCGGATATAAACATAGTAGTATGTAAAACAGAACATTAGGCCCCAATATAGATAATTATATTCAGTTGTTAACTTATAGACAAATCATTAAGAATTAAACTCCGCGCCAGTGGAGATAAAGAAAAGAGATATTTCTCCCAACGAGTAACAAAGAGCCTTCGAGGGCGAAACCACTCCACTTTTGTTATATATTTATCCAACAGACAAGTCTGGTGAATGAGGTTATGCAATTGTGTCAAAGTGGGAGGATCAGTTGTCAACTACTTCTGTAGAATACATTTCTTGGCTAGTAAAATCACAAGGCGGAACCACCACCGAGTAGTTGGGTTTGCAAAAAATATTCCCCGACTATCATCCCAGAGAAAGACATGAAGATGAAAGGCAAATTGAAGGGTACACATCCGTTGTAGATAACTGTGCACTTCCCCCCCAAATAATCTAAGAGTGGGACAAGACCAAAATTGATGACCAAGAGTACTACGGGAGGCTCCGCATTTGGGACAGCATCCAGAACCGCCCCCTCCCCAACTTGCTCACTTGCGCAGAGACCATGTAAAATCTATGTAAAAATTTAAATTGAAGCTCTAGCAAGGGGGTAGGCACCGACAAAGATTGTGCTCTAGAAAAACACTGCCTACATTAGGGCGTGGTTAAAGAGATTCCCAACTCCCTATTCCAGCCAGCTACAACTTTGTCCCAATTAGGGAGAGCTCGGGAGTTATCTAGCAGTTTACACCAAAATGAGATCAGATCTAATCTTTAACACTGGGAACCCTTCATGGTCCTTTTTCTGTGTGCACACAACTGCCTGCCTTTGAAAATGTGCTGCCCGGGTCCTGTGGCCTCAGGAGAAGGAGCTCACCCTGGCCACAGTCTCAGACAGGCACTGCGGGGCTCTGACCCGGGTTTGTCCTCTCTCTTTCCAACAGTTATTACGGTTTGACCGTCTGGTTCCCGGATATGATCAAGCATCTCCAGCACATCGACTACACCTCCCGTACCAAAATCTTCAAAGAGGAGCTAGTGGAACATTTCACCTTCAACTTCACCTTGGAGAACCAGATCCACAAAAACAGCAGATACTTCAACGACAAGTAAGCCATGAGTTACAATATCCTCCCCCTCAGCAAAGCCTGAGCTTCTAAGACCTGCAAGGGCTTTCAGTAGTATCTTCATGGAGCTTCATTTGCTTTGAGACACTTCTGCAGCATGAATTATCAGAAAAGATAATCTTAGATACTTTCACAGGTCTTCCACCAATGCCCCACATTTGAGGACCTGAATGATGCATTTCTGAATTAACAGAATCAATAGTTTGAAGATTTTTGGGGGCCATTGTGCCAAACATATTGTTATAAGTATAAACGATTAAACAAGGGGGTCAACAACTCTATTAGGATAACAGCAACAATTACAACTGCTAACATGTTTTTCAGTAACAATGAATGAACATGTTACAGACCACATGAGAGAGTGTAAAAAGTCTCCCCATTAGACTAGTGGTGTCTGGTGGGCTGCCCAGAAATGCCTGAAGTCCCGCAGAGAGTACAGGTGGGATATCACGGTAAACTTTTAATTCCACAGGTTCATCGATCTGAAGCTCAAGTCTGTCACCTTTGTGGACTCTTGGTTCGAGGAGTGCTACTTTGAGGATGTCACATCCAGTAACACATTCTTCAAGAACTGCACCTTCCTATCCATTGTATTCTACAACACAGGTAACATTATCACACCTCTTCCACTTCCACCTGGCAGAAACATACAGTCTCTGACTACAGCTCAAATGACACCAGCTTAGAAGCTGCTCTATTCATGTCCCTCAAGCCTCCAACACTTTGCTGGAACCTCCAGAATCATTCTGCAGGAATCCCAGGCATTTTCAGTATCTCAGAGCCCATGTGATGTTATCTGAGTTTTCACCAGGATTTGTGGAAAATATCCAGCAGAGTTCCTATAGCCCTTGGTGCTGCGAAGTTAGGAGCATCTCGCAGCTTGTGGTCTGAAGGAAGGCTCATGAGCACCAAGCCCAACCCTTGTCAGGTTTCCCAGAGATCATTGTAATCCCATGAAATACATTTCTTAGGATGAGATATATAAAATAGGTGGAAGTCTGAATGTGAGTTAATCACCAATGAATGTTTGTGCTTCCAAGGTCCTCAATGCTGTTCCTAAACTTTAAGAGGCTGTGTATTTGCAAGTTTATAGATTTCACATCCTTTGCCCCACCATGAGAGCATAGTGTGACAGAGAATTTTGGCAAGACTGTAGAGCTTGTGGGGCAGAATACGCTCTGGGGAGGATGTGTAGGGGAACAGAGGTATCTCAGAGTCATTTAGGGCAGAACAGAACAATCTTGAAAGCCTGTAGAACCATCTAACACTCTACAGCTCAAGATTCTTTCCCTCTTTCAGGGTTAACCTGCATTTCCTTCTCGATTCAACAGAAAAACATCATTAAGTGACACATGCCATGTCTTCTCATGCTCACTATTCACTGGAACTCACTTATTAACTCATACTCACTTCTCTCTTCTACTCAGTATTTGGTCCTGCTCACTTACTAAATCAATCATTCCCTACTGACCTTCCTCCCCCTCCTCCCTGCAGACCTGTTTGAGTACAAGTTCATCAACAGCAGAATTATCAACAGCACCTTCCTGCACAACAAGGAGGGCTGTCAGCTGGACTTCAGCGATGACAACAACGCCTACATGATTTACTTCGTTAGCTTCCTGGGCACCCTCGCTGTCCTGCCGGGCAACATCGTCTCTGCCCTCCTCATGGACAAAATCGGGCGCCTTAGGATGCTGGGTATGGTTCCATTGCATGGAAGCCTTGGGGTTTGCTCTGATGGTTTTTCTTTGTGGTTGGCTACATTCAAGAAGCGTACAGTTACTGTCCCAGACTGGATTACCACTCAACTCTTGAGATTCGTCTTTGGGAAAATGAGTCTGTAATAATAGTGATAGAGAGAGTAATAATATATAAAACCACTTGGAAATATGCAGCCTGTGCTTCCCTGGAAGAAGGTGATGGCTTGTAGACTAATCAACTGTTTGGTAAACGCCTCATGTTCATAAGAACAGATCCTCTTATGGCCGTGACTCATTGTGCGACATTGGGTACATCACATTATCTTCCTGTGCATCAGTGCCAATCCCAGCTCTGCCCTTGCCCCTGTGTTGTCCTTGAGTTTTATATCTTCCCATGCCTCCGTTTATCAAAGTGTAACTGGGTAGTAATAACTGCACTGGTCTTTGGGAAGCCACACCCTCCATTCCGCATGCATGTTTTTAAAGGGCTAGGACTGTAAAGCATGTGGGGATCTTGTGTGGATGAAAGGTATTGTATAATTCCACATTATTGGTTAGATAAGTTTATTTTAAAAAAAAAGTTTCTTTCTTGAGAGGCGAAGTGGTTAGCTCTTTATTCTTGGCTCCTTTTTAGAAGGATCCTCTTTGGGTTTAGAGCTACAGATACGCCTTGCAGCTCCTTATTACAGACAGGTGTGTTACTCAAGCCTTGCGTTTCTCTCCCCGTAGCTGGTTCCAGCATCATGTCTTGCATTAGCTGCTTCTTCCTCTCCTTTGGGAACAGCGAGTCAGCCATGATTGCCCTGCTCTGCCTCTTTGGGGGGGTCAGCATCGCCTCCTGGAACGCGCTCGATGTATTGACTGTAGAGCTCTACCCTTCAGATAAAAGGTAACAGTCCTGCCCCATATTGTCCCTCTATATGAACATGGTAATCAGGAGGCTGGAAATTACAGACCAGTTAGTCGGACTTTGGCGGTGGGAAAACTAGTGGAGACTCTTCTGAAGGAAAGAGCTTTTTAAACCAGTGGGTGGCAGGATCTGAGGCAGCATGGTTTTATCAGATTGATTTCTTTAATTGGTTAACCAGAGAATTAGAATGGGGCAAGCACTGGATGTTTTGTTCTTGGTTTTCAGCAAAGCTTTTGATATTATCTTGCATAGGAGGCTCATAAATAAATTGAGCAATCTAGAGGTGAGATCTAAGAAGATGGGAACTGGATTAGAAACTTGTTAAGAGATAGGCAACAGAGCATGGTGCTAAATGGAGTTCCCACTGAAGAAAGAAATGAGTTCCCACTGAAGAAAGAAAGGTGATGAGTGGAGTGCCTCAGGGTTTGGTTTTGGGGCTGGCTTTGTTTAGTACCTTTGTAACCGATAGGGGTGGGGGAAAGTTTGTCATTTTGCCGATGACACTAAGGTCTGCAACAGCTTGGACACACCTGAGAGAGCAGACAGAATGAGAAATATTCATTGAAAGGTCAAGAAGTGGTCGACTGCATCACAGCTAACTTTCAATACTAAAAAATAAGAGAGTTATAGATTTAGGATGCAGAAATTCAAGGAAGCAATACACAATTGGGGGGTGAGCAGGGGGTGTGAATTGCTGATATCCACAATGTAAGAAAGAGACCTAAAAGCGATTATATCTGATGATGTCAAGGTAGCAAACCAATGTGACAAGGCGACGACCAGAGGCAGATGAATACTTGGCTGCATAAGGAGAGGCACAATTAAGCGATTATGCCATTATCATACCTGGGAACTTTCTATTTGCAGTGAGACTGTTGTGGATTAGTGGAGGTTGCTGGGGAACAGGATGAGGTAGGGGTATGCACACAAAGTTTCTTCTCTCTTACACACTCTCTCTCAAACGCACACATGCTCACACCCGCACACATGCTTCTAAATAAATGCAACTGAAGATGCATTTTTTTGTCCTGTAATTAAGAGACTGAGTTGAGGCCTAGGTCTTTCCAAGGCCCACACAGTTTTTTTGTAGACGTGAGGGGTACTTTGCATTTCCATCATGTATATTTTAAGTTCATATTTTTTTATATCTGTTTTTATCTGAAATATCTACTCTCACTTCTCTCTCTTCCACAGACATACACCCACTTACTCACACAAACCTGTCCACACACACACACACACACGCTCACTTTCACCCAACTCTCTCTCTCTCTGCTTCCTTCTACCTCTCCCCTCTAAAATGAACCCAACAGCAGCAGCAGCAGCACTTTAGGCCCTCGCAGCCCATGGGACTCCTCTTTCTTCCTGTTGCATGGATTGACATTGCCCTATCTTTCTTCCTGCGTGGCACACCCTGCACCCCCCCCCCCTTCTTCCAGTGTTTAACACTGCTCCACATGCCAGGCAGTCCCTCTGCTCCTCCTTCCAGCGTGGGCTGACCAATGCTCTGATGTTCCTCTACATGCCCGATACGCCCCCCCCCCCCTCCTTCCTTCTGTTGCATGCCTAATGCTCCTTCTTCCCAGCCCTGCAGGCCATGGTGACTTTCTCTTCCGGGCCTGACAAAGGCACTTGAGCAGCAGCAGCACCTGGAGCTTTGCACTGTTGACCCGGAGACCCAGTAATTCCTTTGGAATTCTGGAGGCTCCAGGTCCAATCCAGAGAGTTCCAAGGTTATGGCCATTGTACAGATCACTGTTGAGACCTCATCTGGCATTCATGTCCAGTTCTGAAGGTCGTACCTCCTAAAGGATATAGGCAGACTGGAGGCAGTTAGCGTGCATATGAGCTCAGACTTAAGAATCTAAATATGTATCCGCGAGAGACAGAGGACATACAGAATGACAAAGACATTCTAATCCCTGCATGATGTTAATAATGCACAAGAAGTAAACCTCTCTCAATGGAAAGAAAAGAAATTCTAAAACAAGGGATCATAATATGAGCCGGTCAGAGGGTAGACCCAGGAACATCAGGAAATATATTTTTTTATGGAACAGGCGGTGAATATATGGAACACCCTCCTCTGGAGAGGAGGAGAGGGTGGTGGAGGATAAATTGGTAAAAGACTTTAAGAGGGTAAGGGATAAGCACAGAGGAACCTTGATTATAAAAAAGTATAGTCATAGCTGTGTGCAGATTGTTACTTTGTGTGTGTCTGTTGTAACTTGTGATTCAATTCACTAATTAAACTATAATACAAAAAAACGTGAAGCAGCAGAAGTATGACCTAGTGGTACCTCTCAAACAATTCAATGGCAAGTGTTGAAGCTGCTAGAATGAATGGCAAGGGGTTATATGAAACCTTAGCAGAATCGCAGGCAACCATATAGCTAGGCCTGTCTGGCAGGCTGCAGTACGATGACAAAACTAACTAGCAGCAGGGTCTGTCAGGCAGGTGCAAATTCCAGCGGAAACACAGATGCTCATATAGCCTGCTCCATCTGGCAGGCTTTTTAGGGGACCCTGGGCTCTGCACCACCGTGGTTATTTGAGTGTTCCAGGGCCCCGCTGCAACTGATTCTCCCTGAGCCCTGCACCTTCTTAAGGTCAGCCCTGAGGTTACCTAGGAGGTTAGATGTTTGGACAACAGCAACACTGTTAGATTGGTAGCTATTTAGATTATTTTAAAGCCTTATGGTTAGGCATGAGAATGGAGAGGTGCCGAGTGTCATCTAAGTGGAGGATTTTGTATACTCATTTGCTTGAGAGTGTAGCGTACAAATGAGAATGACAAAACCTGTCTTGGATAAGGAGAGATACACGTGGTCATGCTCTGTGGCTGACACTGGGATATACTCTTGCAGCATGGACAGGATAAGCTGGGTAGATTGGATCATTTTCTGCTCTTATCTGCTATCAGGTCAATATTTGGATTGCTGGAGCACAGGAAAGTTATCCGAAAAAAGTTATATAACTTTATCCAGACATTCAGCGAGGGTACTCGGATAAAGTTCCGTGAATAGATCTGCCTGGATAATTTTAGGACAAGTAATTTTCCCACCCAACTTATGTGCATAATTTTAGGAAGATGGTGCTCAGTATCCACATGCTCCAGCTAAAGGTTAGCCCCATGAGCAGAATGTCACCTCTTTTTAATCAGGAGCTCGGCAGGGGGGAAATATTCAGATTTCAGCTTTGGTCTGGCTAACTTCAAAAGTTAGTTTAACAAAGCCTTTGAATGAATATGCTCTTGCTTCCATGCACAGAATGACCCTCATGTTGTCAGAAACACCTCTCAGTGCTTATTATTATTATTATTTATTTTTTTTACCTTCCGTCATGCATACACCTGACAAATCTCACAAACAGGCCAATGCAATACCATGAGCTCAGACTAGCGCACAGGTTGGCACGCGTCCATAACCCCTTATGCAATAAGGGGATTAGCGCATCCAAACTAGTGCGGAGCTAATAGCACTCATCACATGTAAATGCCATGTTGATGAGGCTATTAGCTTGTACCCCCTTGTGTGAAAAATAAACGTGCGCACGTTTACCTTCAAAAGTTAATGCCAGCCCGGAGCTGGCGTTAAGTCTTGAGAAGCTCCAAAAGTTTACAGAAAAGCAGAACACACTGCTTTTCTCTAGTTCCTCCAACTTAATATCATGACGACATCAAGTCAGAGTAACCACAGAAAGCAGCAATGTGAAAATAAATAAATAAAGAGAATAAAAGTCTTGCCGGCGGTCAGGTTAGGAAAACGGTGGTCAGGTTACAAGCATCCATTTTCCTAACCTGTGGCTGTTCACGAGTTAGGAAAACAGAAGCTCGTGAAAACTGAGCGTCCGTTTTCCTAAGCCGCGCACAGCCGCTTCTCCTGGGTACCCGATGCCATGGACGCGCTAGGGACACACAGGAGTGGTGATTGTGCATGCGTTAAAAAAATGTGTGTCCAGTTTGGACGCACGTTTTTAGCAAGCTGGGATTGCATCAGCCTGAGAGAGTTTTTTTGCTAATTGAAACTGTCATCGCCGAGGTCCTTAAGAAGCCTAATCTGCTGAGCATGCAGCTCCTTCTCCCTGGATGAGGTGGTACGTGTGATTGGCCCCAGATTTACACAGGAGTGACAGCAGAAGTCACCTTCCTTAGAATGTTAGCACAAATTTCCCCTGACCAGCCATGTGCTAGCAAGCTAATGTTGTAAAGATATTATTAAAATTGCAACACGACGTGTTGAGCAAGGGACATCCAGGTACTGGAGTGAGAAGCAGTAGCAGAGTTCATGCTAATGTTCACCGAGCTACAATGGCATCGGTCACAATGCAGAATTGCACCTTTTGCATGTCATTATAGGCTGTGAACGCCAGAATTTAAACTATGATCCATCCCTGCCCTCCCCCAAAGAAGCAAGCTGATATTAACCTTTCACTCTCTTTTTCTTTCAAGGACGACGGCCTTCGGTTTTCTGAACGCACTCTGCAAACTGGCAGCTGTCCTGGGGATCAGCATCTTCACCTCCTTCGTGGGGGTGACGAAATCCGTGCCCATCCTGCTAGCCTCGGGAGCCCTGGCACTGGGCAGCTCATTAGCCCTTAAATTGCCGGAGACACGAGGTCAGGTGTTGCAGTGAGAACCAACTAAGCCAAGGGATACTAGATTTGTAGACACTGTGAAATGCTTTATTTAATTCTTTCTTCATATTTATTTTTTAGCTCACTCCTCTTGCACATTCTAATGCCATTTTCTATGTGAACCAGCTGTCTTGAGGAAGGCCAGCTGGTTCCTGAAGAAGCAGGAGCTGGAGGAAGAACCTGTTTGCACTAATCTCAGTTGAAAGGCTAGAGCACAATGCAGCAGGTACAAAGCTGATTGGTGCATAGCTCATCCTATTCAACCAATCATTGAACAGTTTTCCTTCTTTCCTGCAGTCTAACAGTGCAGGGTAGGGGGCAATATCAGTAGACAGGCTTCTGTTCAATAGTCATCATTTATGTCACACATTAAACTTCCATTGGACTCTTTTACCCCCCATCATTAGCTATTGTATTAGCTAGCTAGACTAGATTTTCTCTACAAAGCTATTCCCTAGAAGCCAAGTAACCTGAATGCAATACCGAGGGACAGGTGTTCTTAAATACTCACCCTCCTATTGCCTGGAAGACATATCGAAATAATCACCCTGCTTTTTCCAAAGGGTCGTTTCACTCCATGTAAAAACTGCATAAACAGCACAGAATTCCGGAAGGAGACATCTTGAATAATGTTGAATGTTATTCTGAAGGAACTCAGCAGAAGCCACTAGGAGGTGTGACCTCCACAAGATTTCCAATTCCACATTTTACAGGCTTCTGGTTTCCTTTCTTGTCCCTTCCTGATGATGCAATTTGCTTCTTTCGTAGCTTTACAGTGTGTGCACGGGATTAGGCTCTGGCTGGCTGTTCTCCCTGAACCAGAATACGTTACCAGGGAGGAAAGGACCCCAAAACCTCCGGTTTCCCCACAAAGGAGAGGGTCTTGTGGCATCTCTGCTTTGCTGCTGCTGGCACAGAATGGAAGCTTCCAGCAGCGGTAGAGAGCCACCTTCAAGGTCAGCTAGTTCCTGGTTCTTTTGGGTCCTACCATGTCTTCGACGGTTCCGTTACGTAATTCCTGTTGAATGGCCAGAGATGGTCTCGCATTATGCATTTCATGTCATCATTGTCTTCCTTGAATGCACTTCTTCGTCAGCTGACTTGCTCTGTCAGTCGCTTGTTATCTCCTTGGTTGGGTTCTGGCCTCTCACATTAGGATGTTTAAGACTTAAGCCCTTGAACAGATAACACAGAGGCAGGAAGAGAAGGGCTCTTCATAAGAAAGGGGAGTGGGAAAAGGGCACAAATGTTTAAAATTGGCTCCATCGACCAGATTCAACATCAATAAACCTGTGCGCCTGAAGGTCAGATCACGGCTTCCCTCTTAACTTCAGGGCCGTTAAGAGGCTTGTGTGCGTGACCAGCTTAATTCAAGTTTTAAGCCCCCTGAAGTTTGCTTACACAGCCAGATATTTTTAGCCAAACAGGACCCTTACCAGCCAAGGAGTAGTGAATTAACTTTCAGAATGGCCACTGTAGTTATATTCGAACGAATACAGTCTCTGCGGAGTTATTGAAAGAGACCCGGATCCCATGGTGTACGGAGGACAAACGTTGTCTCTGGATTCTAAGCTCCATGGCACCACAGTGAACTTGTGATTCAGATTTGGGCAGTGAAGGCTCCCGAGCAAAGCGGCTCAACCCCCCTACCATGTAGTGTTCGTATAACTACTTATCTGTGATCAAGGAAGGTCAAATCGGTTTTATCATCTCTGCTGGCTGATGACTTTCTCCTAGACGGCCTCTAAAGCGTGGTGGTCCTAGGGCCACCTGATGACCAATGATGGTCATGTCAAGGTCTGGAGCTGCTACAGGCCAACTGAATTTCTGCCACAACAACCGCTATTGTTTCTGCCACCTTACACCGATCAAGGCATATATCTGCTTCTTTTTTTTTTTTTTTTTAAAGTCCCTATTTCCAATAAAGTCTAGGAAACTAATGCAAAAGATGACAGAGGAGTGAAAACAACCAAAAAAAAATCCCCTTTCCAAAATAAATCTTACTCTGTTATTCCCATTCCGACTTTCCATTTTTATTTCATTAGAAATTCTGTTTTATGTATGCCTGAGAGCACAACAGAAGCCATCACAGCCCTACAAAAGGGCAATGAGGTTAAGAACTATGCATGAAAGTTATATTAAGTCACCGACAGATCCTTCCATATGGCAGCCCTGAACCAGAGAGTCCTAGTCAAGGAGAAGATGGAGGAGTGGGGGCTGTTCTATTACTGCATTCAGTGCTAGTGGGATTGTGACCGTTAGGGTTGGGTGAATTCTTCTTCCCTCTAGGACAAGTCTTGACATGGTGCAAAGCAATGCCTCCTTCCCACTGATTCTTGTGCGGGCTTGGATTATAAATCCTTTTTATAGTGGGTCACTGTGTGAGGAATGGTGGGGAAAGATGTTGGCCACCTTTAGGTCTTTAACTAACTTACTGCACCCACGTGGCCAATAATTACTAAAATGATACGGTTGTATGTTTTTTGTGGCCCAAGGAAGCCATTGACCCATCATATTTGGCCATTTTCCCGAGGGACACTTGTTCAGTTGTGCACACATCTCTGCACCCGCTGATGTTTTCAGCAGCTAATGCCTACATTTTGGAAAGCTCGCGTGGATCAGGCAGATATCTAGGTAATACAGGGAGGGTAACTTTCAGACAGTTCGAATTTTCAAAGCAAATTTCTCTGATTTGAAGATTCATAGACACGTGTGCCAACATGCACACACGAAGGTAAACCTGCTCCCAAGCAGATGTAACTAACAGGCCCATACAGTAAAGTTCGCGGGAGAGCGCCTGCTCTCCTGGCGCGTGCACAGGCCGGTGTCCTGAATAAGGGGTAAAGCTAGGGCGTCGAAAACGCGCGTCCAACCCCGCCGAGACATGGGTAATTAGCTTATATGTGAACCTTTACACTCACTGGCTCTTGATTGATTTTCAAAAGGCCATTTTTACTACTATTACTACTATTTATCATTTCTAGACTTAGGCAGCACGCTATTTACGTGTAGAGACTGGGTTTTATGTGTGTAATTCCTTTTGAAAATCAACCCCTCAGAGGCACAAGTTAAGCACCTAATCAGTTAGCTAAATTTGGACATCCAAAATAAGCAAGCAGTTCAGAAGTGCGGCCTTACGATTGGACTCACTCAATTTTCAGGACCTCATATTTTTAAATCGCTCACACAATACTGGAACCAGGTATCCAACTAGGCTCCCCATTTGGGTGACCAATCTGATATTTAGACGGTGCTTTAGTTATCTAATCTGGATTGAAAATCTGTCCTATTCTCTGTGAATATAGCACCTACAATCCCTTCTTAGAGGCATCACTGCTCTTTATTGAAAATCTATCCCTAAGCATATATTTAATGTTATGTATCTATGGGCGATTCCTCTGTTAGATCTGACCTTCAACTATTCCAAAGCCAGAAAACACAATTACACTTGATCAATTTCATCCTGTGCCCTTCTCTTCCTCCCATTTCTATCTGTCCTAACTAGTCTCTCACATCCAAATATACCGAAGATCCTCTTCAGGGCTTATATAAGAATACGTTATGTATAGCAATGTTTAACCTTCTCAGAGGACACCAGGAACCTTGGAAAGACAGAAAACAAGGACTTCAGGGTGATGTATACAGCAATAGTTCCAGAGATAACCTGGAAAAGTTTTAAGTTCCAAGCCTATGTGTCTGCCTACTTACAGGATTGATTTTGAAACGAAGATCCCTTGTGCGTAACTTGAAATTATCCTCCCAGCCCCCATAAGCCTTAGAGACTAGAAAGCAATGCTTCAGCCATACCAGAATTTAACAGGAAACAGTTAGTAGTCTACTTCTACCAGAAAGTCTAGGTTAAGTTAAGCCCCTTTAAGTTCATCAGTTGGATCAAAACTCTACACGAAAAATCACAGAGGGCAACGACTATTCACTTCACCACAGGGAAGTGAGCACAGCCTGAGCACAAAGGTATGACAGACAGAGCAAAAAAGAAACTGAACTTAATATCACCTTCTCTGTATGTAGTACACAATGATACAATGAAATGGTCACTGCTGTACGTGTACACTACTTTTAAGTACAGCTCAGCTGTCTGATATCCACTGGTTATATTGTACAATCACTGAGGTTTTGAAACTATAACCTCATTTTTCCATTTCTTTTGAGCACAGCATTTATCTGCTGGAATCTGGCACCTGGACCTAATCCCACGGCACTGACCTGGGTTCGAGGAAACTTACACGCTCATTTTGCATCCAGTGGCCCACATGGAAGGGAACTTCCAAGCACATTAGCCATATAAGATGTAGAAAAGCACAAAGCTAGTCCATCTGCAGGAGGGCTGCAGCTTCCCCGAGCACAGCAACTCACACCCATAAAAAGAAAGGGGCAGAAAAGTCAGCTCCATAATCAAGAATTAGAACAGGCATCCCGGTGATAGAAAGTGCTCCAGTTAATACATTGAAACTTGTCATCTTTGGATCCCCCTAATGCGCTTTACGATGGAAGCGGCTCCTCACACCAGCCTGCCCACGGCTTCCAAAGGTGACTTTGTGATTACTGTACCCCAAATGCAGAAGCAAAGGGAGGAGGATCAAGCGCCTTGCCTAAGGTCACGCAGAGGGCCAGCGACTGGGATGGGACCGAAACCCACTGGCACGGCCCATCAGAACATCTCCTCTCCTAGAAGCCTTGTGCTCTTGTCCAGTTTGACCGTTCTGCATCCCTTACCCCCAATCCAAAGGGGAGCCTGGGAAGAAAAGCTTGCATAATATACTTCCTTTTCCAGGGTCCCTTAGCCTGCAAATGAACAAGTTGAAATGCCCTCAGCTTCTTTCCCCGGTGATGTAAACTTAAGCAGGATAACTTCTTCAGCCACTCACTGAAAGCCAGCAGTTGAAAGGGCCCAAATGAGAATTGAGGACTGCATTTTGATTTCGGAGTTTACAAGATGGGGGGGTGGGAAATGAGGAGATCACCTGCAGCTGCAGAACTACCTGGCGGGGATACTGATATAATCGACTTGGAAAGCTAGAAGATCAAACTTTGGACCGTCCTCCCACGCAAAACAACAACAAAAACCATATTTTTGATCAGCGTGGAACTGTACAACCCCACATCGGCTTGTCATGGAACGACAGCCGTGACAATCGGTTTGTGTGCCGTGTCTGCTACATTGCCTGTCAATTGCCAAATATTTTTCTATATTTTTGTTGTGTTTTTTTTTTTTTGTTGTTTCTCCTTGTTTTTCTTCTACTGTTCCGACATGTTTAATAATGTTTAGCAATGCAATAGTCTTTAGATGATGTGTTTGGGTGCGGCAGTGAACTGAGGACAGGGTTTCAGGAGAGATCTGGTGCATGTAGACACCACATGAACAAGATTTCCAGGCCCCCCCCCCCCCCAGGGCTTTTTAGGATTCCTGGCTATTATTGGCATTGTTAATTTGATGTTGGGTTTTTGTCCATTCTCTGCATCTTTCAGAGCAACAGCAGTCAAACGAGGGCTCGATGAAATTCGCAGAAGCTTGTGCTAATGCTGTATATATATATTTTTTTTAAACGTTCCCCTGACTTTATTCTCAACCAGCAGTACAAGTTTACGAGGCCATTCTCCATTGCGGCAAGGTACACGCACGTGCTTCTCCTTGCACATTTTCAAAGGGACATTATAAAATTGCCTACAAAGCAATTTTGCCCCCGTTTCCACAGGCAGCAGGATGGGGGGATCAAGCAGCAGGTGGACTTTTTGATAATTCCAATGAGCACGTGGCGTTTACTCTGCTGACCTAAACAGCCTTTCCCTCCCCATCTCGGGAATGCCTTTTTTAAAAAAAATCTGACTAAAGCTATGCGCGCTGTGAAAGCTTGCAAGTTTTTTGTGTTTTTTTTAACTGCTCCAAGTGCGGAGAGGGTGGGTGGGGGTGGGGATCATTTTCCAACAGAGGAATCTAGCCAGGCGCTGCCATCGTTTCCCAGCTAAATGCCTTTGAAAAATCGTCCCTGTAATACGCAAAAAGCAAGAAACAACCAGGATAAATGGGAAATCTGCCCATTCCTGTAACAAAAATTGTTAACCTTCATTGCTATAGTAATATCTGACACAGCTCCACGATGCAGCGTCACAATGACTGACTGTAAGGGAAAATAAACCCCATAATGCAGCATTACAGTGACTGAACCTGAGGGCGAATGACCCCCATGGTACAGTATTACGACGACTGAGGGAAAACAATCCCATGAATCCTGGGGGACAGCTGTACCAAAGGCAAAACAACCTCAGAGGGTCTTTTACTAAGCATTTTTACCACAGGCACAAAATGGGAGAACTCCTTTAGGAAATAAGCCCCTTATTTTTCTAAAAATACTACCATGATTACAAGAGCATGCCACACAAGGGTTAGGTTTTAGACTTCCACAAAGTCACATGAAAGTCAAAGTCAAATTCTTATGGGCAGTAAGCGAATGAAAGAAAGTCAGCTTAATTTAGGAAACTTTACAGCTCGTTCATTCTGCATTTTGTGTTTTCCTGTGGTCAGGATTGCGCAGTGACGTCGCCGTTATTTTCCGACTGTAGATCAGTCAACCACGTGACCGCTCTTCAAATCACAGGTGAACATTTCCTCTGGATTTTAACTTCCCCCCCCCCATCGGTCTTTCCCTGAGGGATCTGGAGGATCAGGCTGATGTGGCTTTCCATGATGACAAACAAGCGGGGGCCCCAGGTAGTGTCACCAGCAGGGCCCTGCCCGAGCGCACTGTAAAGGAAACCGGCCTGGAGCTTTCAGACTGGGGAGTATTGTCAAAGACCGGGAATCTTTTAACCAGGCCCAAAACAAAGCCCAGCTTTAGTTTCTTGACACCAGGAGTATTAAAAATACACACTTCTAGGATCAGAGTTAAGGAAAATCAGGGTTTCGAACACGCTTTACTCCAAGATGTAAAGCCGGGATTTCTGCCATAGTTCAGAAAGGGAACGGATGCGTTACTCTATGCTTTAATGAAGGTCAGGAAAAAGCATTAACTGGGAGGATTTATGGTAAATAAATTTGTCTTTTTTTGCATCTCCCCGCCCACCCAAATTTTTTTTTTTTTTACAAAACTGGCAATATGTGTGTGTGTGGGATGGGAAAGTCCAATTTCATTTTCTATGCTACTCTTCTCAAACCAGCATTAAATGATAATGCCTATTTATTGCAATAAACTATTTCCTGCTAGGATTTTAACAGTTTTTGAGACTGTGGGGCTTGTCCCAAAAGACAAACGACGCCTAGACGTGATCCATGCCCGTTAGTACCTGAACGTAATCCACTTTGAAGTGCCTGAAAAGTGGAATGTAAATTAGATAAACCAACCAACAGGAGCTAACCAGCCACGGCCCTGGCGTCACATGCACCAGAACCCCTCCGAAAACTGCTGACCCCTTTCGATTTCTATTAAGTGTGGTTTGCCTTCTCTTTCTCCATCCTTCGATGTACCTGGTCTCTACGTAGTACAGTCTGTATTCTATCTGTACCGTGCTGTAGTTCCCTAGGTGTTTGTAAAAGAGCAAAAAAAAAAAAAAGTGTACAAAGAAAAACACAGGTTAAAACAAACTAATGGTAATACAGTTGTGGTCTTCAGCTTGTCCATTTTGTATAAATTAAAAAAAAAATAAAATAAAGAGGTTAGATAAGGCAGCTGTTTTACATGTGTCTTGCAGAAAAAAAATAATCGGTGCTGTGTGAGATCTGTGTGAAATTCTTTGCTGGGGGTCATGGCACCCCTTGGTGGCACAATCCAGTGATTATGAAAAATAATAAAAAATCTATCTTAAAAATACCAGCGTTAAGGCAATTAGTGTCTTTGTCTGCAAAGTTGTCCTGTATGTTAACAAGGGGCTTAATGGGAGCCCTTGAGGATGCTCCAAAATTACTCTACCACTGTAGTTAAGTGAATAATACTCTGGTTTTGTAGAGGGGAAAAGCACAATGGAGCAGCACATCCCCACAACTGTCACAAAGACCAAAAAAAAATAAATAAATAAGAGGTGGAGATGTAGGAGGAAAAGAGAACATAAGCTTGCACCCAGTTTACACTGTCAGCAAACAGGATGCCCAACAACAAGACGCGTGCAAGTTTTACCTCGACCCAGACAGATTGCCTGAAACATGGCCATGTCAGGGAGGTCTTAGCAATCTTGAAAGAGACTTGTTTGCCCTTTGCTTTCATTTTGTGTTATGCCTTTTAAAATGTATTCCCTCCCCTCATCCACTCTATCACCACCTGCTTAAGATTACGTCCGCTTGCTCATCGCAGGTCTCCCACACAATATAAGTACTAGGGAGGGCATTAGCCTTAAATTTGAGAGGCTGAGATCATTCTCAACAAACCCTGGCTTATGAACGAGGTTCATGCTCGTCAAGGTATGGGCAAAAGAAACCCACTGTAAAAAGGGACCCAAAAGAAACCAAGTCTCTCCACTGCAAACCATTGATCTTCCTTCAGTGCCATGTAACCCCTCTTACTACATCGGTTCCCCAGGCTTCTCTTACTAGCCTTCAAAACCATCTTCTCTTCTCCTATACCCTTCCTCGTAAACTCCATTCATCTGCAAAGCCACTTTTATCTATGTCCTTCTCCTCTGTTGCCAACTTCCGATCCCATACTCTGCACCTTGCTGGGCCTTATGCCTAAAATAGACCTCCTGAGTTGGCATGTCATGCCTCTTCTCTGGCCATATTCAAATCTGTACAGCTCTGTGTCCATCCAGCAGTTCTTTAGAAATAAGTAGTAGTAGAAGTACAGTCTCTATTCCCTGAGAGTGTTTACTTCACATACTTATGCTTTATGTTCTCCTATACCTCCAACACTTTTTTGGTCTCTATTCTTTTTAGATTGAACAAATAGCTCATCTTATAACTGAGATCCAATTACAGGGTTTGAGCCATGAGCGATCTCTTTTGGGCTTGAACAATATGGGGTAGATTTTAAAAGCCCTGCACGCGTAAATCCTGCTGGATTTACGCGCGCTGGCATGCCTATTTTGCATAGACCACCGGCACGCGTGTAAGTCCCGGGGCTTGCTAAAATGGGCAGTCTGGGGGGGCGTGTCTGCGGTCGTGTCCAGGGGGTCCTGTCTGCAGTCCAGGGGCGTGGCCGAGTGCCCCAACACAGCGGCCTGTGTCGGGGCCTGGCCAGCCGGTGCGCGTAAGTCCATCGAACAAGGTAGGGGGGGATTTAGGTAGGGCCGGGGGGGTAGGTTAGATAGGGGAAGGGAGGGAAAGGTGGGGGGGGGACGACAAAAAAAAGGTTCCTTCTGAGGCCGCTCTGATTTCAGAGAGGCCTCGGAGGGAATGGAGGCAGACTGCGCGGTTCGGCACGTGCAGGCTGCTGATTTTGCGCAGCCTTGCGCGCGCTGACCCCGGATTTTAAAAGATACGCACATAGCTGCGCGTATCTTTTAAAATCCGGCGTACTTTTGTTCGCGCGCGCGCTGTTTTTTAAAATGTACCCCTCTGGGAATAAAAGGGTGAACTCCCTGCCACTCAACCCTATTGCCAACCATTGTCAAAGCAAAATTAAGCCTCCTGCTTAAGGAAAATAACATGAATAACATAAGACGACAATGTTCTGAGGGTGAACTACAGTATTTAAGAATTTTTTACCCTTGGAACTCAGCAGAATTTCCTGACATTTTAGGCTAAGCCAAACACTCTATGCAAGCTTTGAAACCAGTGAATGTGTTAAAATACATATTAGAGGGGGACATGGAAACCATCCCTAGCAAGTACAAAGGAATTATCACATTCAAGGAAAAAACTGCCTGTTACTCTATTTATTATAAGAACTATCATACTGGGTCAACCAAAGGCCCATCAAGCCCAGCATCCTGTCTCAAACAGTGGCCAATCCAGGTCACAAGCACCCGGCAGGATCCCAAAGAATAAACACAGTCTCTCTAGCTCACACCAGAATTAAGCAGGGACTTTTCCAAGGCTACCTGGCTAATAGTGGCTTATGCACCTTTCCTCCAGGAATTTGTCTAGATTCTTTTTAAACCCAGCTGCTTTCACCACATCCTCTGGCAACAAACTCCACAGATTGTCAGGTGTTATAGAGGCTTCCCTCCAAAGGAGGGATAAGGATGGAATCCAAAGGTCTTGGTAAGCAGTGGTTCCAAATGTTCACCTTGCATGGTGCCCGGGCAGTGTCTTCACCCAACACCACAGCCATTTCCCACAGGTTAAGTCCTCCGGTGCAGGTCGTGGTCAGATTTTGATGGTCCGAGAAATACCTGAGGGTGATAAGTCAAGGCTTTGGACCAAGACATGGATCAGGAATCAGGGGTGGATAAGAAATCAGTCATGGATCAGGAACCAGGGGCCATTTGGACAGCATTTTCACAGGCAAGACCGTTTGGACCAGTGAGGGTGTGTCAAGCAGGGTTTCCTTATATACAGCTGTCAATCAGAGGACACACCCAAGGCTGATCCAATTGGGAGCTTCCAGGGGCAGGGACCACCCCCTGCAAAGTAGACTACATATGGCTCATTTGAGCTCTGCAGTGTCACCAGTTTCAGACCCACTACTCCATACATTTAACTGTGCACCGAGTGAAAAAAATACTCCAATTTGTTTTAGATGTGTTACACATTAGCTTCATGGAGAGTTCCCTAGTACTACTGGATAGGTTAAATAACCATTCACTATTTATCCGTTCCACCTCACTCATGATCTTAAAGACCTCTATCATATCTCCTCTCAGCTGTCCCTTCTCCAGGCTGAAGAGCCCTAACCTGTTTAGCCTTTCCTCATAGGGGAGCTCTGCTGTAGCCTTTATATTTTGGTCGCTTTTCTCTTTCTCTTTTCTAGTTCCGCTGTATCTTTTTAGAAATGAGGCGATTAGAACCGCACACTCAAAGTGCGATCACAACATGGTGTGATACAGAGGCAATATGATATTCTCCATTTCTTTTCAGATCATTCTATTTGCTTTTCTGACTGCCACCATATATTGAACTGAGGACTCCAGGATCCTTTTCCTGGTTGGAGACGCCTAACACGGAATCCAGCATCAGGCAGCATTTTGCACTTGTCCAATTTAATTTTTTCTGCTACTTAAACACCCAATCCCCCAGTCTCATAAGGTTCTCTTGCAATTCCTCACAGCTTGTGATTTAACTGCTTTGAATAATTTTGCACCATCTGCAAGTCTGATCACTTCACGCTTCACTCCCTTTTCCAGATCATTTACAAATATGTTAAAAAGAACTGGTCCCAATATAGAAACCCCAGAAAGATTAGTTTGATTTTTTTTTTTTTAAATCTTAAACATTTTAGTGTATAGTTATCCAGATTTATTAAAATCCAATATTCCAATCCACATGATTAAGGCACTAGGAAAAAAAAAGCTGCCTACAGGCTGTCACATCTATTTTCTCCAAGAAACAGGTTTCACAACTGCACAACCTTTTCATGCATGGTCAGCCAGAATGCAGCGTTATCACTAAAATAAGAAGGCGTTTACTTTTTTTTTTACCTACTTCCTTTTTTTGTCTGGTTAAATAACTTTTCTCTGGAGGAAACTGCTATAATGCATCAAAACTAATGGCTCTCCTTTCCCTTATTATAAAACCGGAATGCCATCCCCTCTTTCTCTGCTTTGCCCTATATACATACACCCATTGGTCTGTCTCTCAGCAACATGGATTTTTATTCACTGTTCTTCTTCCATGCACTGTCAAACCTGATTAAGACTCTTTCAAAGCCAAACAGCTGCTCTTCCAACACATTAATAAACTGATTTCATTATATTTGGTGTCAGAGTGTGCAGTTTCTTGGTCTTCAACTCACATCTTATTGTTGCTTCACAGTTCTGGAACTGGTGCAAGTGCCCTGAAAATGTCTCCTTCCTCCACTCTGTGATTCATAAACGGTCACTTCCTCTTCCTCCCCCAACACTATGCTATTTCCTTGTCAGTCATTCTGTCAGGTGGGGAAAAAAAAATCACATACGGCAGGCAAGAAAAGCAGAGAACAGCACAGACAACAAAACACGAGGGCAGCAGTGCCGGGAACATGGATATATTTCACAAAAACAAAGGAAGCAAAGGAAATCCAGTTATCCAGTGCTGCTCCTTTAATAAGTAACACAGATGTAGGCACAAACATCTTAATGCCACATTCCTGAACGCTGCACACATTTGGAGAAAATGGAAGATTGTGTTTGCAAATAAAGGGTAGATTGGATAGAAGGGCGATATTAAGTATACAATATTCGGCCTGCTGAAGTTCCTATTGCCTTGGTTGAGAAGTGGCTTAATCCTAGTTAAGTTTATTAATCATCTGCTGGTCGTATTTGGATCCTCCCAAGCAGGGGGGGCTCTGGTTCAGGATGGGGTTCTCCTTCCACTGCTGCGGCGTCTTAGCCAAAATGGACAGAGCATGGACTGCTCCAGCCAGCTCTTCCCGTAGTGCCTCATTCACCAGCCGGTGCTGCTGGATCAGGGACATCCCATTGAATTTTTCAGATATGACCACCACCTTGAAGTGGCTTTCGGACCCCTTGGGAACAGCATGCATATGACTTTCATTGTGGACCTCCAGGTGAACAGGCTGCAGGCTCTGGGTCAGCTTGAGCCGGATGGAGGACTCTATTGGCTTCTCCATGCTGGGCAGTCCTGTGCAATAATGCTTGTAGGGAAAGGCGGGACTGAGGCGTGCTCTGCAAATCCACAGCAAACGTGAAGATAGCATCAAAAAAAGACGAATTGCCAAAGCTGAAAAATATAAAAAGTAAAAAGAATTTCTTTTACAGGAGCCCCAGATATTCCTCCATCTCATAAACAAATATGTATGTGTGCTTCTCAATTTCCTGGAAATTGTTGCTATAAAGCACAGTAAATCATGAAATCTTTTTAAATCAAAGACTTCCCATGAGGTCCAGCTTTCTCTTGTACTGGTTTGCATTGGGTTCTTCATTAATTCTCGTTACATTCAAGCATGCTCTAGGTGGAAACCAAGGGCCCTTAGTGGCAGAAGAAAAGGGACCAGACCTGTGATAGCAAAGTAGGCAGGCACAATTGGGCAGACCATTTCCACCATCACTGTTTATGTTTCGCACTAGTTTTTAGCAGATCGAGGGTTATGTTGTATTGCATTCTGTTCATTTTAGATAATATGGGGCAGATTTTTAAAAAATACGTGGGCGCAAACAAGAGTATGCCGGATTTTAATAGATACGCGCGTAGCAGCGCGTATCTTTTAAAATCCGGGGTCAGCGTGCACAAGGGGGTGAACATTTGTGCACCTTGCGCGCGCCGAGCCCTGCCCACGCTGCCCGTTCCCTCCACCTCCCCCTCCCTAACCCAACTCCCAGCCCTATCTAACCCCCCCTACCTTTATTATAAAAGTTATTCCTGCCCAAGGCAGGTGTAACTTGCGTCCGCTGGCGCTTGATTCCCCGGCCCGGGAGCAGTTTCAGAGGCCTCAGCCATGCCCCCGAAACGTCCCCAGTCTGGAACCACGCCCGCAGCCCTGCCCCGGATGACATGTCGCCGCAACACGCCCACAACACGTCCCCCCAGGAAAGCCCCAGGACTTACGGGCATCCCAGAGCTTGCGCACGCCGCTGAGCCTATTCAACATAAGCTCGGCGCGTGCAAGGGGAGCTTGGGGCAGGTTTTCAGGGGGTACGCGAGTATCCCTTTGAAAATCTGCCCCTTTATATACACATCTTTCTTAGATGAAAAAGTTCACTCCTAGTAAACAGAAAAATTCTTCATAACACTTTTTCAAATCACAAAGCTATATTATTTTCCTGTACCACTTCTCATGGAATTAGAATTGTCAGAGGCTCCTCTCTTGACCAGTGCCAGACCTGCTCAATGACTGTACTGAGTCTTGCGATGCAGGAGATCAGCATTCCATTTCTGAGCTTGGCTTTTGGTTCCTTATGCCAGCCTGGGCAGGGGAATTCTGAGCAGGATCAGTTCAGCGCCTCCAATTTACTTATTACTCACAACCTGCAAGATTATACACAGGAGCTTTCACAAACTTTTGACGCTTTTTTTCCTTAGCAACCAAACTGTTATTTAATCTACGTTTCATGTCTGATACTACACGCCCCCCCCCCCCCCCCCAAAAAAAATCCTCTACACTGAGGTCAAACCAAACTCCCTGGTTCACCAGAACTTTAACCTGAAGCTCCATGTGACTTACTGGGGGACTCAAGGCACGAATCTTTCATAGCAAAGATTGTTTTCCTTTTTTAAAATAGGACAAAACTAAAAAGAAGCTGGTGATTGGAATGGAAGCATACTGATGTCTGCATATTTTGCTCTACCCCACCACTTCCCTCCAGCTGTAAAAGGATCTCCCATCTCTCCCTCCCCGCCTCTGGGGTTAAAGGGATTTTCCTGAAAACCTCACATTTTCCTGCCAGCAGCTTTGCCAAGAAAAGCCAGATCTGTCCATAGGAGAAGAAAAAAAATGCGTCCTCCCCCAAGCTGTACCTTCTTGGATCCCTCTGCTCAATTTAGCTCATTTGCCACAAGATATAAATTTAAAGTAAATCCATTAAATAAAAGCAATAAAACGGCACAATAATATTCAGCACTACTCCCCTCCTTCTACCCTGGGACGTGAATCCAATAATACTTCCGGCTTCTGTGCGTGTATTCTGGGACGAGTAGTTTTCCCGTCAGCCTGCAAGCGCTTCTTCCCTTCGGCCAGCCAGAGGGCTCATAAACTACAACTCCCGGCATACCCCCCTGCGACCATACGGATTTTTGTTGTTGTTTTGTTTTCCCTTCATATTTATGTCAGCACTCGAACCGTCGAGGTCTCGTGGCAGCTCTCTCTATAGCGACTAATAAAGAACTGGGCGTGTATAGAGGATTTGAGGGGGTTGGGGGAGGAGCGGAGGGGAGGCAGGTACATGCATGCAGTGAGCGCCGCAGCCGCCAGGTAGCAGACTTGCTCCATTATAAACAAATACCGTCCTCTCATCCAAATCAACCCGACAGGCCGATCCGCTTCTGCCTTTATCTGCAGTGCATGCAGGGAGCTGTAGTTCCTACTTTATTAATCTAGACAAAACAGACTGGAAGAGCCTGAGCGTGGAGAGGGGCAACACCCCCTCCCCGCAGATGAATATAGAATAGGTTTGACATTACCTGAACTGTTAAAATTTTGCTGTTTTTTTCATCCCCACACACACACCTGATAGAAAGATACTTCCCGGGGTTTTGCCCCAATTTTTAAACCCTTCCCAATTTAGTCCAGCCATTTCAGCCACACTCCCTGGAATGAGGGATATTCTTGGAAGACAATTGACTAGAAAAACCAGCGGAATGCAGGCGGCTGCTTATAACGCTGCCATAAAAAAAAAAGAAAGAAATCGCCACCAAACGTTTTATGTCAAATTCTTCACGCCGCCTGTAACCAGTGGGGGGCGCCTGCCTCCAGCTTTGCTCCCATTTCTTTTTAAATTTGTCCTGGATATTTATAATGTGCATCTGAATCTTTCTATATTTAAAAACTCAAACATACAAAAGAATTAAGAAAAGATGTTTCAGATTGACACAGGGTACATCAAACAGATTGCCATGTATGCAAATCAGGCTCAAATAGATCAGTAAAACAAATGCACAGCACAAGAACATAAGAAGTTGCCGTACTGGGTCAGACCGAGAATCCATCAAGCCCAGCATCCAGTTGCCAACAGTGGCTAATCCAGGCTACAAGTACCTGGTAAGAACCCAAACATTAAATAGATGCCATGCTACTAATGCTGGCAACAAGCAGCAGCTATTCCCTAAGTCAGCTTCGTTAATAGCAGTTTATGGACTTCTCCAGGAACTTGTCCAAATCTTTTTTAAACCCAGATATGCTAGCTGCCTTACCACATTCCCTGGCAATGAATTCCAGAGCTTAATTGTGCACTGAGTGAGAAAGAATGTTCTCTGATTTGTTTTAAATGTGCTACTTGCTAACTTCATGGAGCGCTCCCTAGACCTTGTATTATCTGAAAGAGTAAATAACTGATTCACATTTACCCGTTCTAGTCCATTCATGATTTTATAGACCTCTATCATATCCCCCCTCAGTTGTCTCTTCTCAAAGCTGAACAGCCCTAACTTCTTTTGCCTTTCCTCATAGGGGAATCATTCCATCCCCTTTATTATTTTGGTTGCTCTTCTCTGTAAGAACATAAAGCTTGCCATGCTGGGTCAGACCAAGGGTGAATCAAGCCAGGTATCCTGTTTCTAACAGTGGCCAAGCCAGGTCACAAGTACCTGGCAGAATCCCAAGGGGTAGATAGATCCCAAGCTGCTTATCCCAAGAATAAGCAGTGGATTTCTGTATCTCTCCCTTAATAATTATTAATGGACTTTTCCGCCAGGAACTTGTCCAAACCATTTTTAAATGCAGCCATACTAATAGCTTTCACCACATCCGCTGGCAACAAATTCCAGAATTTAATTATGCATTGCGGAAAAAAATATTTTCTCTTACTAGTTTTGAATGTATTATCCAGTAACTTTATTGTGTGTCCCCTGGTCTTTGTAATTTTCAGAAAAGTAAACAACTGATTAACGTTTACTCATTCCATTCCACTCATTATTTTATAGATCTCTATCAAATCTCCCCCTCAGCTATCTCTTCTCCAAGCTGAAGAGTCCTAACCTCTTTAGCTTTTCTTCATAGGGGAATTGTTCCATCCCCTTTATCATCTTGGTCACCCTTCTCTGTACCTTTTCTGATTCTGCTCTATCTTTCTTGAGATGCGGTGACCAGAACTGCATACAATACTCAAGATGAGGTTGTACCATGGAGCGATACAGAGGCGTTATGATATTCTCTATTGTATTCTCCAGTCCTTCCTAATAATCCTTAGCATTCTATTGCTTTCTTGGCTGCTGCTGCACAATGAGCAGAAGATTTCAACGTATTTTCAATGATGATACCTAGATCCTTTTCCTGAGTGGTGACTCCTAATGTGAAACCTTGCATTTTGTCGCTATAATTTGGTTTTCTCTTCCCTAAATGCATCACTTTGTACCATTTAGCCCTACTCTTATATTTTCTATCTTTTAACCAGTTGGCAATCCACAATTGGACACTGCCCCCTATCCCATGACTTTCTTATTTATTTATTTATTTAAAGAGTTTTCTATACCAAAGTTAGTCGAAACATCACATCGGTTTACATCGAACTAACGGAAGGAAGGAAGTTACAATAAACAGGGAGGGGGGAATGGGTACAGTGAAACAAAAGGAAAGCAAGAAGGCATAGGAACAAATCAACAAGTGAACTAGAGAGCCATGAGTACAAAATCAAAATCAGAGTCAATTCAAATCAGCGTCAATCCAGAACAATATGATATCTCAGTTCTATGGTCGTCAGGGATTTTAGGGAAAGGCTTGTTTGAAGAGCCAAGTTTTAAGTTGGGCTCTAAATTTTATAATGCATGGTTCAAGTCTGAGATGGGTCGGGAGTGAATTCCAGTGCAAGGGTCCAGCAATGGAGAGTGCCCGATCCCTCGTAGACGTGAGGTGTACTTTCTTCTCTCATGAGGGACTTTGTCAAATGCTTTCTGGAAATCCAGATACATTGTATCAACTGGTTCACCTTTATCCACATGTTTATTTACACCCTCAAAAAATGTAGCAAATTTGTGAGGCAAGACTGCTCTTGGTTAAATCCATATTGGCTTTGTCCCATTAAACTATGCTTGTCTATATGTTCAGCAATTTTGTACTTTATGATAGTTTCTACCATTTTGCCTGGCACAGAAGTCAGACTCACTGGTCTGTAATTTCCTGGATCATCCCTTGATCTCTTTTTAAAAATTGGTGTTACATTGGCAACCCTCAAGTCTTCAGGTACCATAGATGATGTTATTGATACTTTACAAATTTCCAATAGCAGGTCCGCAATTTCATTTCTAGGTTCTTTCAGCACTCTGGGATGTATACCATCTGGTCCAGATGATTTGCAATTCTTTAGTTTGTAAGTTTGCCTTAGTACATCTTCCAAGTTCACTGCAATTTGTTTCAGTTCCTCTGAATCATCACCTTTGAATATCATTTCTGGCATGGGTGTGTGCTGCACGCATTTTCGAAAAGGCCCAGCCACATGCGTAACCCCCCGATTTTACGCACGCAGCCAATCAAAAATTCAGGCTTTAATGAATTCTTTGCTTTAGTATTCACTGAGGAAGATGTAAGATATATACCCATGCCAGAAATGATATTCAAAGGTGTCTGTTGGTAGAATCAAAGTCCCCTTGTGGGAGTGTAGAAAAGCAGAAATTCGAAAAGATATTCCAAGACCAGTTGATTCACATATTTGAAGTGAAAGCAAAGTGTTTTAGATTTTATCCTGCTCTCAACCAGGAGACAGTGGTAGCTGTTACAAAATTGGCATAATATAGTCAGTGGATTTGGACCCCTACCAAAAAAACAAAATTACATAATAATGACGGCAGAAAAATACCAAATGGTCCATCCAGTCTGCCCAGCAAGTTTCCTATAGCAGCAACTGCTGCTCCATGCAGGTTACCCCCAAGCCCTATGTTAAGAGTAGCAATATTTACAATCAAAACTAAAGTCTAGCTGCATGCTTTGTAAAAGTTGGAGCTGTCTAAAATCTGCTTGGGAATCAGACGGGTGGACTGTGAGTTAGATTTATGTTCTTATGCTAGAAAATGCTCTGTTTCTGCTTCTCTACAAGAAAAGTGCTATAAACTTATATACCGCTGGTCTATTACTCCTGCAAAATTACATCGTATATACGCTCATGTGTCAGACTCTTGTTGGAGAAAATGTGGAAATTTATGGTGGCAATTCGAGACAGTTGTATCCCTTTCGGGATCTTCTCTTTCAGTGGGTTTCTCAGTCCCTAGGCATCATAGCCACTAGAGACCCGAGATATGTTTTATTAAATATTCCTTGTCCCGGTTTAGATAAATATGCACAACGCTTATGTCAGCAAATCTTTATTGCAGCTAGAATTCAATTGGCTTCCTACTGGAGGCGATCTAAGACCCCCTCGGTTTTGTTCACCGCTTATGTAATATTCACCATTTAGCGCATCTCACTGCTACTAGACGTTATCGCTTATCTGCTTTCCGAAAGACTTGGGAATCACTAACTCGGTGGCTCCAAGTTTCAACTTCTTCATTGTTTTCCTGAGAAATAAGATATCTGACTATATATTAGGCTCTGAGCTTTCTCTTTGGGATATTACTGCAGACTTGATAACGGATTGGCCTTTTTGTCATTATTAATGCCTAGATTTCTTACTTTTTGGTATTCTTAATGATATATCTTATGACATTGTCGAATTTTCTTGGAGAACGTCAGGATTAAGTGCTTTTAATTTGCTTAGCTCCCATACTACTTCTGTATTTTTGTATATTTATATCTGGCAGTGTACATATGACAAAATATTGGGAAGTCATATATATCTGTTTATTGTATATGCTAACTTTTAATAAAAAATGTTAATTACAAAAAAAAAAGCTGGAGTTGTGTGAGATTGTATTGTATATTGAATAGAGTAGTTGATGCGGTTGATGATCAGCGAGTGTACAGCACCTAGGTCACATTTCCCAAAGTTGTTTCACAGTTGACAAAGTTGGCATGGATGAATTTCCACTGTGAAATTCTGGTTGAGCTGTTCAGAGATTATAAGGAGATTCTTGAAAAGGAAAGTAAAATTATTAGAGGACGCTCTTGTTGGCTTAACCAGTTACTTTTTCCCGTGTATTAGCTGGGATGTTTTTTTATTCCATCAACAGTGGGACACCTACTTTTAAATTTATAATTTAGTCTTGAGCTGACAGAAGCAGCAGATGGGCTGCACTATCCTATCATTAACACGAGTAGGTTTCAAAATATGCTATCAGGAAGTTGAAAAAGTGAATTTAAAAGGATGATACATTGGTGAAATAGGTTCAAAGTTCAAAACAAGAATGAATCTCCAGGACACAGGGAAGAACAAGGTGATACAACATGGTGCGGAGTTGGTGAGGGGTGCATTATTCAGGCCAGACCCTTTCATTAATGACACTTAAAGGGATTGTCGAAATTACCCAGGAATGTAAGAGCATTCTCAGTTGTGGCACCTACACTGTGGAACTCTTTGCTGGTTCAGTAGCAGCTATCTGACTGTTCAAAATCATTTAAAAGGATGCTGAAGGCATTCTGTTTTTTTTCACTGGCCATTTCCAGATGCTTGATCAGTTTTTGTTCTGGGGAGGGAACTTTGTGATTTCATTGAGGCCTGAAGCTGTTAAGAGAATGTCAAATGCTATTTTCAGATTTTATGTTTGTTCGGGTTTGATTTTCTGTATGTACTCTTGTATACCGCTTAGGCGCCCTAGGCATAAGCGGTTTATAAATACAAATCTGAACGTAACATGGATCAAACCTTAGGAAGGAAACACAAAATGGAAGCCTCTTTCCCTCCCCACCCTGGCCTTCCTCACGCCTCACCCAATCCCTCACACCTTGCAACAAAACTTTAAGATTGCAAAGGGACATCCTACCCATGTCTGCCTCTCCCTACTCTTTACTAACTTAACATAGAAACATAGAAACATAGAAATGACGGCAGAAGAAGACCAAACGGCCCATCCAGTCTGCCCAGCAAGCTTCACACATTTTTTCTCTCATACTTATCTGTTTCTTTTAGCTCTTGGTTCTATTTCCCTTCCTCCCCCACCATTAATGTAGAGAGCAGTGATGGAGCTGCATCCAACTTGTTTTAAATCAAGCTCAGGTGCTGTGAACCCAATCGACAATTTACCTGCACGATAAGGGAATGTGGTCCTTGGTTCCTTCTGCACTGGGCCCAATGAAGAGAGCAGAGCATATCTGCACATGGTGTGAAAATCTGCGGGTACCACATTATACATGCAGACTTTATGGAGGATTTGCAAAGCAAACTGGCTTGTGTAAATTCACTTTAAAATTTCTCAGGAAGTTGGCATTCACTGGCGGAAAGTCGCACTTCCTGTACGGAGGGCAGAATTTGCCTGCGTGCACTCCCATGCATACGTTTTTAAATCAAAATGTACGTGTGTAAGTACCGATTCTGCCTCCCCCCTGGGATGCTTCTGCTCAGCTTGCGCCAAAGCACAGGCACGACCTTTTAAGAACACTCGGCCTTGGGCTGTTTTACTTCCATCCCGCGTGCTCCTAGCAGTTTACAATATATGATTAAAAGCATACATAATTTAGGCTCCATTGAACCGCAGAAAACCAAATTTTATGCACGTAAATTGCCCCCTACAAAGTACCAGTAAAAGGTTTCCTGTTAATTCATTTTTAAAGCTCCTTCAGCTCCTCTCCTGCACACCTCTCATTAAAGCTCAAGGGAGCAGCCATGTTTGAAAAGCAAACAAACAAAAAAATAAAATTACAAAGAAGTAAATCCTCTATGCACACCCCGGAACTGGCAGTGGAAGGAAGCACATGGCTACAGAGATGGCCACCAGCACCTCTGGCACCGAAGAGACAAGCTGGTTCCTCCTCCTGTCCAGGCAGGACGTGTGGGCCCGGACCCACCCATCGCCGGCCACTTACATGCGAAGCAGCATTTGGCACTGCTCTTGGGCTGTCCCTGTCTCCTTCCCCTTCTCCACTAATGACAACGTGTTAAGCAGTAAAACTATCAAATCGGATTCCTCCTCTCACCTTGACTTGAGTCTGTATGAGGGCTTATCGGAAGGGTGGCACGAGGCACAGCACCTATGCAAAATGTCTCGGCAACTTTCCTAGCACAACCTCCCCTCCAAGAGATTGCCTTACCAGTAATAAATATACCGTGCGAAACGATATAATGTTAGAACCATGCGTACCTTATGTATAGAGGACTTTCTCTGCTGTACCCCACCGAGGCAAATGAAAACAAAATACACAGGGAGGGGGGGAGAGATTCTTTTCCCATCCCCTTCCTCTCTCGGAATAGATACAGAAATGTAAATTCACCTTAAAAACAAATTTAAGCACCGTTGTTTTGTGACTGTGAGCTCCAGCTGAATCATTTTTTAAGCTTTAAATGTTCTCACATTTTGTTTCCTACCGCTTCCCAACATGAGGTGGCGGCAGCTCCAGAGGGCCCTAATTCGAAGCTGTGAAATCTGGTGGGGTGTGGGAAGTATGTGTGTGAGGGGGGTGCCAGTACTGCTGAGCTCCACCAAGGCATCGGCACCTTCAGATTTTATAGGAAAAACAAGAAAATGCCAAAACATCAGTGCTAGGACAAAAATCAGTCAGATTAGGATACTCTGATCCTTTCTGATTCCTACCAGCAACTCACATCGGAAATGTACAGAAGCAATTTCTTCAATTTTAAACACTGCCAACATTGCCCACTGCCCACGAGGCGCATAAGCCCTTCCCTTACGTGGAGAATAAACCAGACCGACTGAATAGGACTTAGAGCAGGCCCGGAGCCTATACCGGGAATGGAAAGGGAGAAGGGGAGGGGAGAGTCAGGCCTGCCGAAATCCAGAGGTAATTGATTTGCTTAAAGCCTTCAGGAATGCATCCCCCTGTGCCCCAGAGCAGGGCTCCTAATCAGGGCTTAATTATGAGTCACCTAGGCCTCGGAGAGATGAAGGCCAACTGGCTGGCCTCACAGGACCTGTGAGGCCTAGTGGAGCTCAGGCGTTGACCCCTGGGCTTTGGGAGTTGAGTAACATGAGCCGAGGCCAGGTGTGTGCCTGCAGGACACTGGCAAGATCACTGCTTCTCTCCTCTCTTCACTGTCCCCGCCCACCCCACAACTTCCTTTCAAGCACAGCCCTTTCTCTCCCTCCCCCTCGGCCTCTTTCCCTTCCTTATTATCCATAATTAATTGATTCATTTGACCCTGAAGTTGAAAGTGTAGCAAAATAAAAGGAGAGAAGTGAGCAAAGAAATGAGCTAAAATGAGGTTAAGGCAAGGTTGAAGCATCCTCCACAGAGGGCTGGAGCTGAGGGGGTGGTGCAAGCATGGGGCCCCCCCTTGGCAAACCTGAGTGAAGTCACCAAGGCAGCCAGGCCCTGTTCCTTTAGTTTTTGCCCTGAGATCCAGGGTATCTGATGCTGGCCTGGCCTCTGAAAATCTTTACTATGGAGACAAGATCCACGTTATATGTTACGCTATCAGCTCCATCTTGTCTTCCCCTTTGTAACAGCACAGTCCTGGGCTCCCGATGACTTAATGGGCTCAGAGATGTCTCTCCTACCATTTTAGGGACTCTCACACTCATTGTCAGGGCGCGCCCTGGCGTACATGGACGAGTTAATAACAAGTGTGTGATTACATAAGACAGTCCGATTTTCAGACCGTCTGATTTGCAGTTTCTTTCAATCTAACCCTAAGTCTGCAATTCTCTTTTCCAGTGGGCAACGGTGTACATTTTAGCAGGATGCCAAAGAAAGAGCAGACCCACACCAAGTGTGTTGCCCTGGACTGTGTTTTGCATGTGGCACTGGGAAGGGAGGGGTAAAGGATAGCAGGATGGCTCAGCACTTGAAGGCTAATGAAAGGGATCAGTCCCCTCCTGTCTGCTGAGAGGCATTAATCTACCACTTCAGCTTTTGATCTCTTTCACGTTCCCCAGCGTTTGGTAGCAGAGGGGAAAGAAATGGACTGAAAAGGATTAAAGAGTTAGCAATATCTGCCTCAGTTATACACTCCAGTACCATGTTAAGACTCTCCTCAAGGGACACGCCACCTTTTCTATCAAGTCTCTGCTCTTTCATCTTGTGTATGTTACAGGGGCACTCAATCATTCTGCAAAGTCTCTGCTCTTTCATTTCACGAACAAGACAAAACTCACCGGAGAGCTCACTTGCTACTTTACAAAATAACCTCGGACTACTGCTAAGAAGGATTACTATACTCAACAGATTGAAAATTCTGTGAATAAATCAAAACAGACTTTCCATATGATAATTCATGTTTATACCTGGGTAAGACGATTCCATCTTTATCAGAGCATTGTAAGAACTTGCACATTTCTTTACCAATAAGATTGTCAAACCAGCATGAACTAGACCTAAAAGGTCCAGCGTTTTAGCCAGGGGATAACATGGCTTCATCCTTTACCAACCCTTGATGGCGTTATATGGGATAAGTTTCACCAGTTCAGTAGGCAGGAGCTTGAGAGGGCTGTGATATAAATACGCCTTACCCCAGTCCACAGGACCCATGTCATTCTTCACTTATAAACAGGCTGATACAGTAAACCACACGGGAGAGCAGGCGAGTGCCCGCTCTCCTGGGCGCGCGATTCAGGAAGCAAAGGTATGCAAATTAGGGCCCGCGGTAAAAAGCAGGCGCTAGGGACACTAGCGCGTCCCTAGCGCCTCCTTATTGACAGGAGCGGCGGCTGTCAGCGGGTTTGACAGCCGGCGCTTAATTTTACCGGCGTCGGTTGTCGAACCCACTGACAGGAAAACGGATGCCGGCAAAGGCATAGGCTCGGTGATGCACACAAGCCCCAGGACGCACGTATGTCCTGGGGCTTGAAAAAAGGGGCGGGGCGGTCCGGGGCGGGGGCATGGCCAGAGGCCTTCGAAGGCCTGCTAGGCCGGGGGATCACGCGCCGGCCGAGTGCCAGCGCGCGCAACCTACGCCTGCCCAGAGGCAGGCGCAACTTAAATAATAAAGGTAGGGGGGGATTTAGGTAGGGCTGGGGGGCAGGTTAGATAGGGGAAGGGAGGGGAAGGTGGGGGGGGGGTGAAAGGAAAGTTCCCTCCGAGGCCACGGGGAAAGCCATCGGGGCTCCCCTTGCGCGCGCCAACCCCGGATTTTGTAACATGCACGTGGCTGCGTACGCATGTTATAAAATCAGGTGTAGATTTGTGCGCACCGGGTTGCACGCACATAGGTTCCAAAATCTGGCCCTATATGTTTTGTGACGCTTTGCACGTCGACTGGTTGAGGATGATTGTGCAAGTGCTGGTATTTACAAGACTGAAGTATTGTGGCGCCCCCCTTAGCAGGGATTCCAAAAACAGATTTGCACTACCTCCAATTGGTATAAGATTCCAAGAATTAATTTGGGCGGAAAGTACAGGGACAGTATCTCCTCCCATTTAGCCCAAGCTTTGCTGGCTCCCAGTTGGTCTCTGAATAACTTTCAAAATTGTTTTACTTGGTTTTTAAATCCAGAGTACCTAAGTGCTCACTTACTATCATGCAATCTAAATTGCACGCTTTCTTCTTCACAGTCCTCGTTGCTAGACTTCTTGCTCAAATTAGCAGAACTTAGTATGACCCAAGAAAGAGCCTTCAGCGGTGCAGGTCTTGTTATTTGGACCAAGTTGCTCTCCAACCCCTGAAGCCTGGAGCTAAGAGGATTATTTTTTTTGCAAAATAGCAAAAACTTGGCACTTTCGAAAGGCCTCCAATGGCTAGGGCTTATGTTCATTTTCTTCTTGGGTTCAAGCAGATTAGATTTTGGCCGAGATTGTGAAATCAAGTCCTTTTCTCTTATGATTGCAAACATTAGGGGCATAAACCCTGGCTCTGCGTGTGCATCTGCTTCTGAAAATCCATCAGGGGCTTGTACATGTAAAAGTAGATGGGGAGCCCAGTTTTGTGTTGTACGTTTTGTGTGCAGTAAGCAGAGGCGTCCCAGAGGGCAGAGTCAGCACGCAATTTTTGAATTTTAAAAACTATACGTGCAAGTCCCCCACGCACAGGTGTAACTCTGTGCGAGGTAATGCGTGTGCGCACTCTTGTCAATTACACAAGGATTTTCAAAACAAATTTAGGTGCATGAGTGCGCTCTGAAAATCCTCCGTAAAGCCTGTGTGTACCTTGTACGTTGCACAGCCTCGAATGCATGCAAATCTATCTCATGAATATTCACTGTGGATATCCTGGAAAGCTGATTAGTTGGGGGTCCTCCCGAACAGGTTTGGGAACCACTTCTCTAAGAGGTTAATATTCAGCCATGGGTTGTTCAGGTACATTACCTGGATAAACTTATCCAGATAACAAACTAGATATTCAGCAGGGCAGCCAGTTAAAAGCAGGTCCTTGGGATAAGTTTATCTGGGTAACTTTAGGACTACTCTGTGGCATGACCAGAGTTACCCGCTTTCCTTACCCAGGTAACGCTGAATATTGGTGCTTTCTGGCTAAGTTACCCCTGAAAGTAAGTTTTGTCCTGAGATAAATCAGTGACGGTTGGTGTGGAGGGATTTTTAAGCCCTGCAGGTTGTCCAGCTAACTGCCAAACTTAGCCAAACTGCTTGAAATGGGCCTCAGCTCTAAGTATTTTTTTGTGATGATAGTTTTCAGAATTATTTGATTGTAATTGTAAAAAAAAAAAAAAAATTTGATGTGATTTATGGATTTATTTGGTATTGTTTAGTCATCCGAATATCCATTTTCGGATTACTTATTCCTGATAAATATATTTTTATTGCTTTGCTGTACCTACAGTACATGAATGTAATTTGCTTTGAAGTACCTGAAAAAGTGAAATATAAATCATAAATAAATGAATGAATATTTTGTTATTGCTTTTTCTTACTGTCTGAAACATACATCTGTGAGGACTTTTTCTGTTGTGATCTGCTAGGAGCATCACTGGCAGTCTAGCAGACTAAAAACATTTCAATTAAATACATGTATGTTACAGGGGCACTCAATTCTTCTACAAAGTCTCTGCGCTTTCATCTTATGCTTGGTCTGGAAGAGCCGGAACAGCAGCCAAAAATGTAGTTGGCAGGACCGCACTGAAGCCAGGACCAGGATACTCAGATGTGTGGTTTTGCACAATGGTGTGGCAAAGGCTGTGTGTGTGTGTTAGAGGGGAACTGTGCTAGGCAAAGAGTAAAAGGCTTCAGTGTAGAAATAACAGACCTATAAAGAAAGAGACATTTTATACTGAGCTGTGAAATGTGTTCCCTACAAAGCATTAACAGATTTCTTTGGGGATTGGTGCAGTTAAGAATTAAAGTCAAGAAAAGTTAACTTTCTCCCTGGGAGCATTCAGGCAGCTGCCAGCCAGACCAAGTGCACCATGGGCACTTAATCCTTCTCCAAAGCCTCTTGCTATTCCATCTCATGCATGTCATGAGGACACACAACCCTTCTAGAAAGGCTGTGGGCAATACAGCCCCCCTGGGAGTTTTCCTTACAAATGTGCTTGCATCCATGCTTTGGGAATCACATAGGATTCTCCCTGAGTCTGCAAGGCTTTATTGCAGTGCATTCCGGGAGTCAAGCCAACTGGAGACACCGTTCAAAGAGGGGCGATGTTTAAAGGTACTGCCATAAAAGAGTGTCGAGAAGCTACAGTTTAAGATGTTTTACCACATCAAGGCTAATATTCCGCTGACAGATTTAGTATGATATTAACTTAATAAGCCACAGCAGTACATTAACGTGGCACGCTGACTCCCAACCTCAGGATCCAATAGTGCACGTATCCCAAGTCTTCTTTCTGTGCAGGGGAGTGACAGCAGGTTCAGATCAAGATACCTGATTGGCATGTCAATTTTCTACGTGCGTTGCCAAAGTAGTACATGGGGGCGGGTCATTTAGCCTTCACAGGGCTAAAGTCAGTCGCAGATTTTAGCCTGAATTGTCACGGTGAGCTCACGCACATCAGTCCCCTAGGAAAACTGGCAAGTTGGCTGGGCACCCGCACCAACATACACTGAACAGGTGTAACCTTGTGTACGTAGATTTTTGAGCATACTTCTGAAAATCTAAAGTATGCTCATAAATCCTTTCCCTGCCCTGACCCCCCCCCCCCCCGAAATATTAGATTAGTATTCACAGTAAAATAAAATTATGAAGTACAGAAAAGACAAGGTCAATCTCCAGATTCTGGTGCTGATCCTTATTGGCCCTGGTCAGACATTCTGGCAGGATCCCACCCATGTTTCTCTTCTAGCTGCTGTTTCTTCTTTTTCCACCAGGATTATACTATTATTCCTGCTCTTTTTTTTTTTTAATGATGTGCACCCAAATTATTTTTGCTTTCGTTATGTTTTTCTCCCTATCACACAAAAAAAAACCAGCACTGGTGCCCCAACATTTAAAAGTTGATGCTCACCCCCACTCCTTCTCTCACCTCACCTTCTCCCCCCCATCCATGGGGTTCATAAGTCCAAATGGGGAGAAGCATGATCCCCAGTCACTCCCATCCCACAGGCTTCCTATTTCAGAATGGTGCTGGAGGGCTCAGAGGCTGGATGGCGGTACGGAGGTATGTCCACATAACAAAATAGCGCCAACGTTAAGTCCTTTCAACACCAGTTCCCGAATGGGGATCACTCCTGCCCCATTCGGACCCCATGATGAATCAAAGAGTGGGGGAAAGCCTGGGGGGGTGGGCATTTTTTTTATTTTGGGGTGCTGTCAGCTGCCTTTCTTTTTATTGATGGGGGTGGGGCTGATAGCTGCTTCATTGAAAATTGAGCAAAATGAAACAAGCTACATTTTGTTTTCTTTTTTTTTTTTTTTGGTTGTTTAGTTTTCAAAATGAAATAGGACATGTTACTGAAATTTCCTCACTTCTTTTGTCTGTGATCTTCTTGTTAGTGCTGGGCAATGTGCCCCTCTGCTATCTTCGCATTTCGCACAGTACTGGAGGGACTGTGCTTCGGTTTCTGGGTTTTCTGTGGTAGACTGCAAGCAGAGACTGGCTTTTGGGGGGTTTGCAGTTCAGATTCTGCCTACACATTGCTATTTCTGGCTTGTGGTCAGATATTCTGTGTTTGGTAAAGGTCTGTGTTTTGCATGGGTGGCCAAAGCAAGTTATTCTGCTGGCATGTCATTTCTGTGCAGGAATCCATTGTGGAAGGTGTATTGCTGTTCTAGGGTAAATGTATTTAACTATTTCTTACTTATTACATTTATGTATTAATTGCCTTACTGTTAAAAACGCCCAAGGCGATGTACAACCAAATAAAATACAGTACACAGAATACAATCATAAAGTAAAATTGTGAAATACATTTCTTTACCAATTATCAACAGCTATTACTTCTGCTAGATCTCACTAATACTACAATGGTCACAGTACAAGCACTTAACCCCATGTTCACAATCTCATTATTATGTTGCAGTGTTTGCTGTGCTGCCTTTTCATGGGGGGGGGGGGAGGGGGGCCTGTTGCTGCTATTTACACCCTTGGAAATTAGTACTATTAAGATAAGGCGGGTTTGCTTCATAGATGCTAAGTGTGTTTTTTGCAGGGTTTTGTGTTACTTAACAAAGGACAAAATTAGAATTGGTTACAACAAATTCTCGCATTAAAATAATAATCAACAAAGCTAAGAGAATATTCTCAAAATATAAAAACCTTTGATACAATTTCATCTTTTCTAAGAACTGAATATTACATATCTTCAACAGCACAATCAAATACATATAACCATATGCAATATACCAAAATACAGACCTACCATCAATCATGAATAACAAATCATATCAAAGACAAAATAGAGCCCAAACAACATTTCTGCAATGAGTTATAATTACTTCTAGGAGTTTGTTCATCATTTGGACAATTTTTATGCAATTCTTCTTAATGTCTGGACATGTATTCTATGGCAGCTTTATAGTATTTCAAGCTTTGTAGAACGATTTGTAAAACATCTAAGAATTGTCTGTGGTTTTGAATGGATACCTATGGTAACCTTTCTGTATGTTTTGTATGATATACCATTGTTATTATATGTTTATATGTTTGATGTTTTTATCTTTTTATTTGGGCCCTATTATGTCTTTGATATGTTTTGTTGTTGGTGATTGATGGTTGGTCTAGATTTTGGAATATATGGTTCTATGTATTTGATTGTGCTGTTGAAGATAAGTAATACTCAGAAATGATGACACTGGATTAAAGTTTTTGGTTTGTATATATTTGGAGAGTTTTCTCTTGCTTTTCCCTTGGTTTTGTTGCTTCCTTCACAAAGTGCTAGAAGTGAAGGGAGTTTGTATCGCTGTTACTGAAGTGACACCAGAATTTGAATAGTCTTTTTTTGCATGGTGGGAAGTGTCCTAATTCTGCTTTGCAGCCTTTACTCGGGCTGTTTACAGAACTGGATTTCTATTGAAGTTCTGTTCCATTCTGTATAGTTACGGGCAGCAGTGTGAGTGTGTGGGGGTGGGAGAGGGGCGATGGGTTACAAGAGAAGAAGGATATTGTAGGGGTGATGCAAAGAATAGTGAAGGTGGTGGGAATTTACATTCTAACAGTAAAAGATAACCAGAAATGGCAGGAAAGGTTGACATGATAGATAATCAATGAGGTGCGAGTGCTGCTAAAATTAAGATGCCTGCTGGCTTGCTTCTTTCTAGCTATTACAATGGACAGTTCTTGTTTTTTTTCTAAGTGTTGGTCAGTCTGCGCGTCCTTCAGTTCAGCACACTGTCCCTGGGGGAGGTGATGGCTCTCGGGCAGATCCCTATGCAGCTCAGGAATGCTGCGGTCCCTGTTGAATGCACTTGGTGGGGGAGTTCCATAATGTATGAATCTCCGCCTGACAGCCAGAAGCAAACATCACAGCAAGCAGATGCCGAGCATTTTCTGCTCAAATGAGTGGGAACAAAGTGGCAAAAGACAGGCAGAGAAGGACAAGAAGTTGGGGGGGGGGGGGTTGTGTGTGAGCGCAAAGCTCGGTGAACACAAACCTGGGAAAACCCAGGAGAGGAAGCAGTGTCATGTTTCTGAATAATTCCTTCAACCAAATCCTTTGCCAAACTCTGTTGCATGATTATCGAGGGTCCCTGGCCTGCAATGCTGAGCAAAAGCATGGTTAGCCTGCCGTGCATCCAGAACAGGGTCTGCTCCAAACTGATGATGGAGAAAATGCACATTCAAAGCAGAAATCCCCTGTGTTCAGCTCTCCTAATGCGGGAGAGGAAGTCAGACTCGTCCATGTACTGCACAATGGCCTTTTCCTACAACATCTTCCCATCTGAACTTGGAAGCGGGAGGTTAAGTGACCTGTTCAAGGTCTGCATTCACAACAGATTAGGGGGATGAAATTGGGATCATGGCTCTGTGCTGTAACCACTGCACCATGCCGGCATCCCTATAAACCTTTCCTGAATTTAAGAATAAGCAGGGCCAGTTTAAAGGGGAGGGCAGGGCTCCAGCACCACAAGGGCCTCCCCTGGTGAAGTTGAGGCAGAGCTTTAGGGGTGCTTTACACTGGCTGGGGCCACTCTTTGGTTTCCTCTCTGAGCCCTGGAGTTTCTCGTTCCAGCCCTGAGAATCAAACAGGGCTGGAAGGTGGGGGGAGAGGAGAATTAACCCTTTGGAAGTTCCAGCTGGCCACCTGTGGCCCTTCCGGTCCCCATTCCTGGGGGAGGAATGCCACCCTTTAAGCTTGCTGCTGTTAGGGATAGCGGTGGAGGCATTTGTGGTACTTCCTGATTTTTTTTTTATTTGAATGTAGCCAGGTTGATTTTAATCATGTTTTCTGTAATAAATATATTTCCTGAAATCTTCCATAGCCTGTGTGTCTCGAACAGACTGAAAGTTATACGGGGCAGGGACTCTCTCTTATGTGCTTCCGTACAATGCTACATACGCCTCTGATCAGTGGTATTAGGAATAGTAATCCAGGGAGCAGGAGTATCCTTTTGAAAAGGCTGGCGAACCTGCTAAGAAGAGCGACTGGAACCCTGTCCCTGTGAAGAGGTCACTGACCTGCTCCCACAGGAGGCCCAGAGAAATGGGGCCAGTGCTTTACCACTGGCCCTAGAATTCAGGAGACAGCGAAGAAGAGGTGGAAAACTCTTTTGGAGGGCAGTCCTGCCTTCCAAGGCAACGCTGGTGGCAGCTCATGTGTGATTTGCCCAGTAGTTGGTGACTAATCTCACCCTCGGCTCTCTCTGGGCACACATTTTACTGACTCATAAAGGCCCGGCGGGGTTCCTCTTAGGGATACTAGTCTGATATCTATTGGAAAACATAAACCTTAAAAGGCTGTTAACGCTGAAAGAGAAAGTCCAACTCTTTCACTATTGTGAGCAAGCGATGTGTATTCAGAAAACCAATCAATCAATTCTTCATGCTCTCTGCCACATTCCACAGTGGAAAGAGAAACACATTTTTCCAGGGACTTCAGTTCTTTGATAGTAGAGGAGTGAAAACAGAATGGAAGAAATGTTGTGTGTGTGTATGTATATATATATCTACAGTAACAACAAAGATATTAAAAATAGTGCTCTCAAATAATATATAACTCAGAAAATAGAACCCTGAAAAACACACAGATCCAACTGAAACAATAATGATCTGCTTCAAATAAGTGACGTCAAACACTTAACTGAGATGAAAAAGCCAGTTCATAACTTACTGCATGCAGCCGTAAGCACTTTCCCTGGCCGTTTTGTCAACGCCAGGCTTTGCAAGAACTTGTAATCATTACTGGCACAAAATAACATCCCAGTGCATTATCAAAAGTCCCGATTTGTGAAATCTGCGATAAGCCAATCACCATCAAAGTGGGGATTATCATTCACAGTACATGCAATAACCAAACAGTATCTAATGGCGCTGGGATATCTCAAAGTAGGTTCAGCTTGGAACTTAAAAAAATATTCTGCATTAAACATCCCCACTTTGACGGTGATTGGCTTACCACACACTTCACATATCAGGACTTTTATAATACACTGGGATGTTATTTTGTGCCAGTAATGATTACAAGATCTTGCAAAGCCTGGCGTTGATAAAAGGGCCAGGGAAAATGCTTACGGTTGCATGCAGTAAGTTATGAACTGGCTTTTTCATCTCAGTTAAGTGTTAGACTTATCACTTATGTAAGCATATCTTTAATGTTTCCGTTGGACCTATACGTTTTCAGTGTTCTTTTTTTTGGAGGTTTATATATATATATATATATATATATATATATATATATATACATATTTTTAACTTGGTGCCCTTCCACTGTCCTTTGAAAGTGAGATACGCTGCTTATTCCTCCATGGTCCCAAGAGAGTGATGATACCTTCCTCCCAAACACAAATCCCCCCCCCCCCCTCTCTCCCTTCAGCATTTGTTTCCATGAAAAGGGAGGGGGCAAAGGAGAGCAAATCCCAAAAGCATTTGTAAAAAGTAGTTAGCTGCATGCTTAATTATCTAAGCAGAGGCTGGAAATGTATGGCTTAATTACAAATCCAGGTAATTAACAGCCCTGAAATGTGGCTCGTTTTAGTAGGGGTGATTTTAGGGAGGCTGGTTCGCAGAGGGCTTGGCGGTGACTCTGAAAAGTCAGCTGATGCATCTCAGAACAGTCAAACAATATATGCCCCCCTAGGAAAGGGTGTAGGGAATAACGAGCATTAATTAATATGCTCTTTGCAGGCACCCTGTCTGCCAAAATTTGCATTTTTACATAAAAATGATATTCCCCTCACACCACTGTCATCTCAATACTTCTCTGGTAAGTTCTCCAACTCACTCGGAGCCAGCCCCTAAAGGGGGGTTATGGCACCATGATCCTTCATTCGTAGCAACCCATAGTTCATCCCTACACCTTCCACTTTCCTTGTCCTACCCTTCTATGTGTCCCAATCATTGTTGTGTGAGGTCAGGGATGGGAGGATGGAGTGAGGTTCCATCTCAGTGTGTGAGGTCAGGGATGGGAGGATGGAGTGAGGTTCCATCTCAGTGCGTGAGGTCAGGGAGAATGGAGTGAGGTTCCATCTCAGTGTGTGAGGTCAGGGATGGGAGGATGGAGTGAGGTTCCATCTCAGTGTCTGAGGTCAGGGATGGGAGGATGGAGTGAGGGTCCATCTCAGTGTGTGAGGTCAGGGATGGGAGGATGGAGTGAGGTTCCATCTCAGTGTATAAGGTCAGGGATGGGAGGATGGAGTGAGGTTCCATCTCAGTGCGTGAGGTCAGGGAGAATGGAGTGAGGTTCCATCTCAGTGTGTGAGGTCAGGGATGGGAGGATGGAGTGAGGTTCCATCTCAGAGTCTGAGGTCAGGGATGGGAGGATGGAGTGAGGGTCCATCTCAGTGTGTGAGGTCAGGGATGGGAGGATGGAGTGAGGTTCCATCTCAGTGTATAAGGTCAGGGATGGGAGGATGGAGTGAGGTTCCATCTCAGTGTGTGAGGTCGGGGATGGGAGGATGGAGTGAGGTTCCATCTCAGTGTATGAGGTCGGGGATGGGAGGATGGAGTGAGGTTCCATCTCAGTGTGTGAGGTCAGGGATGGGAGGATGGAGTGAGGTTCCATCTCAGTGTGTGAGGTCAGGGATGGGAGAATGGAGTGAGGTTTCATCTCAGTGTGTGAGGTCAGGGATGGGAGGATGGAGTGAGGGTCCATCTCAGTGTGTGAGGTCAGGGATGGGAGGATGGAGTGAGGTTCCATCTCAGTGTGTGAGGTCAGGGATGGGAGGATGGAGTGAGGTTCCATCTCAGTGTGTGAGGTCAGGGATGGGAGAATGGAGTGAGGTTCCATCTCAGTGTGTGAGGTCAGGGATGGGAGGATGGAGTGAGGTTCCATCTCAGTGTGTGAGGTCAGGGATGGGAGGATGGAGTGAGGTTCCATCTCAGTGTATGAGGTCAGGGATGGGAGAATGGAGTGAGGTTCCATCTCAGTGTGTGAGGTCAGGGATGGGAGGATGGAGTGAGGTTCCATCTCAGTGTATGAGGTCAGGGATGGGAGAATGGAGTGAGGTTCCATCTCAGTGTGTGAGGTCAGGGATGGGAGGATGGAGTGAGGTTCCATCTCAGTGTGTGAGGTCAGGGATGGGAGGATGGAGTGAGGTTCCATCTCAGTGCGTGAGGTCAGGGAGAATGGAGTGAGGTTCCATCTCAGTGTGTGAGGTCAGGGATGGGAGGATGGAGTGAGGTTCCATCTCAGTGTGTGAGGTCAGGGATGGGAGGATGGAGTGAGGGTCCATCTCAGTGTGTGAGGTCAGGGATGGGAGGATGGAGTGAGGTTCCATCTCAGTGTATAAGGTCAGGGATGGGAGGATGGAGTGAGGTTCCATCTCAGTGCGTGAGGTCAGGGAGAATGGAGTGAGGTTCCATCTCAGTGTGTGAGGTCAGGGATGGGAGGATGGAGTGAGGTTCCATCTCAGTGTCTGAGGTCAGGGATGGGAGGATGGAGTGAGGGTCCATCTCAGTGTGTGAGGTCAGGGATGGGAGGATGGAGTGAGGTTCCATCTCAGTGTATAAGGTCAGGGATGGGAGGATGGAGTGAGGTTCCATCTCAGTGTGTGAGGTCGGGGATGGGAGGATGGAGTGAGGTTCCATCTCAGTGTATGAGGTCGGGGATGGGAGGATGGAGTGAGGTTCCATCTCAGGGTATGAGGTCAGGGATGGGAGGATGGAGTGAGGTTCCATCTCAGTGTGTGAGGTCAGGGATGGGAGGATGGAGTGAGGTTCCATCTCAGTGTGTGAGGTCAGGGATGGGAGAATGGAGTGAGGTTTCATCTCAGTGTGTGAGGTCAGGGATGGGAGGATGGAGTGAGGGTCCATCTCAGTGTGTGAGGTCAGGGATGGGAGGATGGAGTGAGGTTCCATCTCAGTGTGTGAGGTCAGGGATGGGAGGATGGAGTGAGGTTCCATCTCAGTGTGTGAGGTCAGGGATGGGAGGATGGAGTGAGGTTCCATCTCAGTGTGTGAGGTCAGGGATGGGAGGATGGAGTGAGGTTCCATCTCAGTGTGTGAGGTCAGGGATGGGAGGATGGAGTGAGGTTCCATCTCAGTGTATGAGGTCAGGGATGGGAGAATGGAGTGAGGTTCCATCTCAGTGTGTGAGGTCAGGGATGGGAGGATGGAGTGAGGTTCCATCTCAGTGTATGAGGTCAGGGATGGGAGAATGGAGTGAGGTTCCATCTCAGTGTGTGAGGTCAGGGATGGGAGGATGGAGTGAGGTTCCATCTCAGTGTGTGAGGTCAGGGATGGGAGAATGGAGTGAGGTTTCATCTCAGTGTGTGAGGTCAGGGATGGGAGGATGGAGTGAGGTTCCATCTCAGTGCGTGAGGTCGGGGATGGGAGGATGGAGTGAGGTTCCATCTCAGTGTGTGAGGTCAGGGATGGGAGAATGGAGTGAGGTTTCATCTCAGTGCGTGAGGTCAGGGATGGGAGGATGGAGTGAGGGTCCATCTCAGTGTGTGAGGTCAGGGATGGGAGGATGGAGTGAGGTTCCATCTCAGTGCGTGAGGTCAGGGATGGGAGGATGGAGTGATGTTCCATCTCAGTGTGTGAGGTCAGGGATGGGAGGATGGAGTGAGGTTCCATCTCAGTGTGTGAGGTCAGGGATGGGAGGATGGAGTGAGGTTCCATCTCAGTGTATGAGGTCAGGGATGGGAGAATGGAGTGAGGTTCCATCTCAGTGTGTGAGGTCAGGGATGGGAGGATGGAGTGAGGTTCCATCTCAGTGTGTGAGGTCAGGGATGGGAGAATGGAGTGAGGTTTCATCTCAGTGTGTGAGGTCGGGGATGGGAGGATGGAGTGAGGTTCCATCTCAGTGCGTGAGGTCGGGGATGGGAGGATGGAGTGAGGTTCCATCTCAGTGTGTGAGGTCGGGGATGGGAGGATGGAGTGAGGTTCCATCTCAGTGCGTGAGGTCGGGGATGGGAGAATGGAGTGAGGTTCCATCTCAGTGTGTGAGGTCAGGGATGGGAGGATGGAGTGAGGTTCCATCTCAGTGCGTGAGGTCGGGGATGGGAGGATGGAGTGAGGTTCCATCTCAGTGTGTGAGGTCGGGGATGGGAGAATGGAGTGAGGTTCCATCTCAGTGTGTGAGGTCAGGGATGGGAGGATGGAGTGAGGGTCCATCTCAGTGCGTGAGGTCAGGGAGAATGGAGTGAGGTTCCATCTCAGTGTGTGAGGTCAGGGATGGGAAGATGGAGTGAGGTTCCATCTCAGTGTGTGAGGTCAGGGATGGGAGGATGGAGTGAGGTTCCATCTCAGTGTGTGAGGTCAGGGATGGGAGGATGGAGTGAGGTTCCATCTCAGTGCGTGAGGTCAGGGATGGGAGGATGGAGTGAGGTTCCATCTCAGTGCGTGAGGTCAGGGATGGGAGGATGGAGTGAGGTTCCATCTCAGTGTGTGAGGTCAGGGATGGGAGGATGGAGTGAGGTTCCATCTCAGTGTGTGAGGTCGGGGATGGGAGAATGGAGTGAGGTTCCATCTCAGTGTGTGAGGTCAGGGATGGGAGGATGGAGTGAGGTTCCATCTCAGTGTGTGAGGTCAGGGATGGGAGGATGGAGTGAGGTTCCATCTCAGTGCGTGAGGTCAGGGAGAATGGAGTGAGGTTCCATCTCAAGTGTCTGAGGTCAGGGATGGGAGAATGGAGTGAGGTTTCATCTCAGTGTGTGAGGTCAGGGATGGGAGAATGGAGTGAGGTTCCATCTCAGTGCGTGAGGTCAGGGAGAATGGGGTGAGGTTCCATCTCAGTGTGTGAGGTCAGGGATAGGAGGATGGAGTGAGGTTCCATCTCAGTGTGTGAGGTCGGGGATGGGAGAATGGAGTGAGGTTCCATCTCAGTGTGTGAGGTCAGGGATGGGAGGATGGAGTGAGGTTCCATCTCAGTGCGTGAGGTCAGGGAGAATGGAGTGAGGTTCCATCTCAAGTGTCTGAGGTCAGGGATGGGAGAATGGAGTGAGGTTTCATCTCAGTGTGTGAGGTCAGGGATGGGAGAATGGAGTGAGGTTCCATCTCAGTGTGTGAGGTCAGGGATGGGAGGATGGAGTGATGTTCCATCTCAGTGCGTGAGGTCATGGAGAATGGAGTGAGGTTCCATCTCAAGTGTCTGAGGTCAGGGATGGGAGAATGGAGTGAGGTTTCATCTCAGTGTGTGAGGTCAGGGATGGGAGGATGGAGTGAGGGTCCATCTCAAGTATCTGAGGTCAGGGATGGGAGGATGGAGTGAGGTTCCATCTCAGTGTGTGAGGTCAGGGATGGGAGGATGGAGTGAGGTTCCATCTCAGTGTATGAGGTCAGGGATGGGAGGATGGAGTGAGGTTCCATCTCAGTGTGTGAGGTCAGGGATGGGAGGATGGAGTGAGGTTCCATCTCAGTGTATAAGGTCAGGGATGGGAGGATGGAGTGAGATTCCATCTCAGTGTGTGAGGTCAGGGATGGGAGGATGGAGTGAGGTTCCATCTCAGTGTGTGAGGTCAGGGATGGGGGAGGATGGAGTGAGGGTCCATCTCAGTGTGTGAGGTCAGGGATGGAGTGAGGTTCCATCTCAGTGCGTGAGGTCAGGGAGAATGGAGTGAGGTTCCATCTCAGTGTGTGAGGTCGGGGATGGGAGAATGGAGTGAGGTTCCATCTCAGTGTGTGAGGTCAGGGATGGGAGGATGGAGTGAGGTTCCATCTCAGTGTGTGAGGTCAGGGATGGGAGGATGGAGTGAGGTTCCATCTCAGTGCGTGAGGTCAGGGAGAATGGAGTGAGTTTCCATCTCAGTGTGTGAGGTCAGGGATAGGAGGATGGAGTGAGGTTCCATCTCAGTGTGTGAGGTCGGGGATGGGAGAATGGAGTGAGGTTCCATCTCAGTGTGTGAGGAAGGGATGCGAGGATGGAGTGAGGTTCCATCTCAGTGCGTGAGGTCAGGGATGGGAGGATGGAGTGAGGTTCCATCTCAGTGTGTGAGGTCAGGGATGGGAGGATGGAGTGAGGTTCCATCTCAGTGTGTGAGGTCAGGGATGGGAGGATGGAGTGAGGTTCCATCTCAGTGCGTGAGGTCAGGGATGGGAGGATGGAGTGAGGTTCCATCTCAGTGTGTGAGGTCAGGGATGGGAGGATGGAGTGAGGTTCCATCTCAGTGTGTGAGGTCGGGGATGGGAGAATGGAGTGAGGTTCCATCTCAGTGTGTGAGGTCAGGGATGGGAGGATGGAGTGAGGTTCCATCTCAGTGTGTGAGGTCAGGGATGGGAGGATGGAGTGAGGTTCCATCTCAGTGCGTGAGGTCAGGGAGAATGGAGTGAGGTTCCATCTCAAGTGTCTGAGGTCAGGGATGGGAGAATGGAGTGAGGTTTCATCTCAGTGTGTGAGGTCAGGGATGGGAGAATGGAGTGAGGTTCCATCTCAGTGCGTGAGGTCAGGGAGAATGGGGTGAGGTTCCATCTCAGTATGTGAGGTCAGGGATAGGAGGATGGAGTGAGGTTCCATCTCAGTGTGTGAGGTCGGGGATGGGAGAATGGAGTGAGGTTCCATCTCAGTGTGTGAGGTCAGGGATGGGAGGATGGAGTGAGGTTCCATCTCAGTGCGTGAGGTCAGGGAGAATGGAGTGAGGTTCCATCTCAAGTGTCTGAGGTCAGGGATGGGAGAATGGAGTGAGGTTCCATCTCAGTGTGTGAGGTCAGGGATGGGAGAATGGAGTGAGGTTCCATCTCAGTGTGTGAGGTCAGGGATGGGAGGATGGAGTGATGTTCCATCTCAGTGCGTGAGGTCATGGAGAATGGAGTGAGGTTCCATCTCAAGTGTCTGAGGTCAGGGATGGGAGAATGGAGTGAGGTTTCATCTCAGTGTGTGAGGTCAGGGATGGGAGGATGGAGTGAGGGTCCATCTCAAGTGTCTGAGGTCAGGGATGGGAGGATGGAGTGAGGTTCCATCTCAGTGTGTGAGGTCAGGGATGGGAGGATGGAGTGAGGTTCCATCTCAGTGTATGAGGTCAGGGATGGGAGGATGGAGTGAGGTTCCATCTCAGTGTGTGAGGTCAGGGATGGGAGGATGGAGTGAGGTTCCATCTCAGTGTATAAGGTCAGGGATGGGAGGATGGAGTGAGATTCCATCTCAGTGTGTGAGGTCAGGGATGGGAGGATGGAGTGAGGTTCCATCTCAGTGTGTGAGGTCAGGGATGGGGGAGGATGGAGTGAGGGTCCATCTCAGTGTGTGAGGTCAGGGATGGAGTGAGGTTCCATCTCAGTGCGTGAGGTCAGGGAGAATGGAGTGAGGTTCCATCTCAGTGTGTGAGGTCGGGGATGGGAGAATGGAGTGAGGTTCCATCTCAGTGTGTGAGGTCAGGGATGGGAGGATGGAGTGAGGTTCCATCTCAGTGTGTGAGGTCAGGGATGGGAGGATGGAGTGAGGTTCCATCTCAGTGCGTGAAGTCAGGGAGAATGGAGTGAGTTTCCATCTCAGTGTGTGAGGTCAGGGATAGGAGGATGGAGTGAGGTTCCATCTCAGTGTGTGAGGTCGGGGATGGGAGAATGGAGTGAGGTTCCATCTCAGTGTGTGAGGTCAGGGATGGGAGGATGGAGTGAGGTTCCATCTCAGTGCGTGAGGTCAGGGAGAATGGAGTGAGGTTCCATCTCAAGTGTCTGAGGTCAGGGATGGGAGAATGGAGTGAGGTTCCATCTCAGTGTGTGAGGTCAGGGATGGGAGGATGGAGTGAGGTTCCATCTCAGTGTGTGAGGTCAGGGATGGGAGGATGGAGTGAGGTTCCATCTCAGTGCGTGAGGTCAGGGAGAATGGAGTGAGGTTCCATCTCAGTGTGTGAGGTCAGGGATGGGAGGATGGAGTGAGGTTCCATCTCAGTGTCTGAGGTCAGGGATGGGAGGATGGAGTGAGGGTCCATCTCAGTGTGTGAGGTCAGGGATGGGAGGATGGAGTGAGGTTCCATCTCAGTGTATAAGGTCAGGGATGGGAGGATGGAGTGAGGTTCCATCTCAGTGCGTGAGGTCAGGGAGAATGGAGTGAGGTTCCATCTCAGTGTGTGAGGTCAGGGATGGGAGGATGGAGTGAGGTTCCATCTCAGTGTCTGAGGTCAGGGATGGGAGGATGGAGTGAGGGTCCATCTCAGTGTGTGAGGTCAGGGATGGGAGGATGGAGTGAGGTTCCATCTCAGTGTATGAGGTCAGGGATGGGAGGATGGAGTGAGGTTCCATCTCAGTGTGTGAGGTCGGGGATGGGAGGATGGAGTGAGGTTCCATCTCAGTGTATGAGGTCGGGGATGGGAGGATGGAGTGAGGTTCCATCTCAGGGTATGAGGTCAGGGATGGGAGGATGGAGTGAGGTTCCATCTCAGTGTGTGAGGTCAGGGATGGGAGGATGGAGTGAGGTTCCATCTCAGTGTGTGAGGTCAGGGATGGGAGAATGGAGTGAGGTTTCATCTCAGTGTGTGAGGTCAGGGATGGGAGGATGGAGTGAGGGTCCATCTCAGTGTGTGAGGTCAGGGATGGGAGGATGGAGTGAGGTTCCATCTCAGTGTGTGAGGTCAGGGATGGGAGGATGGAGTGAGGTTCCATCTCAGTGTATAAGGTCAGGGATGGGAGGATGGAGTGAGATTCCATCTCAGTGTGTGAGATCAGGGATGGGAGGATGGAGTGAGGTTCCATCTCAGTGTGTGAGGTCAGGGATGGGGGAGGATGGAGTGAGGGTCCATCTCAGTGTGTGAGGTCAGGGATGGAGTGAGGTTCCATCTCAGTGCGTGAGGTCAGGGAGAATGGAGTGAGGTTCCATCTCAGTGTGTGAGGTCGGGGATGGGAGAATGGAGTGAGGTTCCATCTCAGTGTGTGAGGTCAGGGATGGGAGGATGGAGTGAGGTTCCATCTCAGTGTGTGAGGTCAGGGATGGGAGGATGGAGTGAGGTTCCATCTCAGTGCGTGAGGTCAGGGAGAATGGAGTGAGTTTCCATCTCAGTGTGTGAGGTCAGGGATAGGAGGATGGAGTGAGGTTCCATCTCAGTGTGTGAGGTCGGGGATGGGAGAATGGAGTGAGGTTCCATCTCAGTGTGTGAGGTAAGGGATGGGAGGATGGAGTGAGGTTCCATCTCAGTGCGTGAGGTCAGGGATGGGAGGATGGAGTGAGGTTCCATCTCAGTGTGTGAGGTCAGGGATGGGAGGATGGAGTGAGGTTCCATCTCAGTGTGTGAGGTCAGGGATGGGAGGATGGAGTGAGGTTCCATCTCAGTGCGTGAGGTCAGGGATGGGAGGATGGAGTGAGGTTCCATCTCAGTGTGTGAGGTCAGGGATGGGATGATGGAGTGAGGTTCCATCTCAGTGTGTGAGGTCGGGGATGGGAGAATGGAGTGAGGTTCCATCTCAGTGTGTGAGGTCAGGGATGGGAGGATGGAGTGAGGTTCCATCTCAGTGTGTGAGGTCAGGGATGGGAGGATGGAGTGAGGTTCCATCTCAGTGCGTGAGGTCAGGGAGAATGGAGTGAGGTTCCATCTCAAGTGTCTGAGGTCAGGGATGGGAGAATGGAGTGAGGTTTCATCTCAGTGTGTGAGGTCAGGGATGGGAGAATGGAGTGAGGTTCCATCTCAGTGCGTGAGGTCAGGGAGAATGGGGTGAGGTTCCATCTCAGTGTGTGAGGTCAGGGATAGGAGGATGGAGTGAGGTTCCATCTCAGTGTGTGAGGTCGGGGATGGGAGAATGGAGTGAGGTTCCATCTCAGTGTGTGAGGTCAGGGATGGGAGGATGGAGTGAGGTTCCATCTCAGTGCGTGAGGTCAGGGAGAATGGAGTGAGGTTCCATCTCAAGTGTCTGAGGTCAGGGATGGGAGAATGGAGTGAGGTTTCATCTCAGTGTGTGAGGTCAGGGATGGGAGAATGGAGTGAGGTTCCATCTCAGTGTGTGAGGTCAGGGATGGGAGGATGGAGTGATGTTCCATCTCAGTGCGTGAGGTCATGGAGAATGGAGTGAGGTTCCATCTCAAGTGTCTGAGGTCAGGGATGGGAGAATGGAGTGAGGTTTCATCTCAGTGTGTGAGGTCAGGGATGGGAGGATGGAGTGAGGGTCCATCTCAAGTATCTGAGGTCAGGGATGGGAGGATGGAGTGAGGTTCCATCTCAGTGTGTGAGGTCAGGGATGGGAGGATGGAGTGAGGTTCCATCTCAGTGTATGAGGTCAGGGATGGGAGGATGGAGTGAGGTTCCATCTCAGTGTGTGAGGTCAGGGATGGGAGGATGGAGTGAGGTTCCATCTCAGTGTATAAGGTCAGGGATGGGAGGATGGAGTGAGATTCCATCTCAGTGTGTGAGATCAGGGATGGGAGGATGGAGTGAGGTTCCATCTCAGTGTGTGAGGTCAGGGATGGGGGAGGATGGAGTGAGGGTCCATCTCAGTGTGTGAGGTCAGGGATGGAGTGAGGTTCCATCTCAGTGCGTGAGGTCAGGGAGAATGGAGTGAGGTTCCATCTCAGTGTGTGAGGTCGGGGATGGGAGGATGGAGTGAGGTTCCATCTCAGTGTGTGAGGTCAGGGATGGGAGGATGGAGTGAGGTTCCATCTCAGTGTGTGAGGTCAGGGATGGGAGGATGGAGTGAGGTTCCATCTCAGTGCGTGAGGTCAGGGAGAATGGAGTGAGTTTCCATCTCAGTGTGTGAGGTCAGGGATAGGAGGATGGAGTGAGGTTCCATCTCAGTGTGTGAGGTCGGGGATGGGAGAATGGAGTGAGGTTCCATCTCAGTGTGTGAGGTCAGGGATGGGAGGATGGAGTGAGGTTCCATCTCAGTGCGTGAGGTCAGGGAGAATGGAGTGAGGTTCCATCTCAAGTGTCTGAGGTCAGGGATGGGAGAATGGAGTGAGGTTCCATCTCAGTGTGTGAGGTCAGGGATGGGAGATGGAGTGAGGTTCCATCTCAGTGTGTGAGGTCAGGGATGGGAGGATGGAGTGAGGTTCCATCTCAGTGCGTGAGGTCAGGGAGAATGGAGTGAGGTTCCATCTCAGTGTGTGAGGTCAGGGATGGGAGGATGGAGTGAGGTTCCATCTCAGTGTGTGAGGTCAGGGATGGGAGGATGGAGTGAGGGTCCATCTCAGTGTGTGAGGTCAGGGATGGGAGGATGGAGTGAGGTTCCATCTCAGTGTATAAGGTCAGGGATGGGAGGATGGAGTGAGGTTCCATCTCAGTGCGTGAGGTCAGGGAGAATGGAGTGAGGTTCCATCTCAGTGTGTGAGGTCAGGGATGGGAGGATGGAGTGAGGTTCCATCTCAGTGTCTGAGGTCAGGGATGGGAGGATGGAGTGAGGGTCCATCTCAGTGTGTGAGGTCAGGGATGGGAGGATGGAGTGAGGTTCCATCTCAGTGTATAAGGTCAGGGATGGGAGGATGGAGTGAGGTTCCATCTCAGTGTGTGAGGTCGGGGATGGGAGGATGGAGTGAGGTTCCATCTCAGTGTATGAGGTCGGGGATGGGAGGATGGAGTGAGGTTCCATCTCAGGGTATGAGGTCAGGGATGGGAGGATGGAGTGAGGTTCCATCTCAGTGTGTGAGGTCAGGGATGGGAGGATGGAGTGAGGTTCCATCTCAGTGTGTGAGGTCAGGGATGGGAGAATGGAGTGAGGTTTCATCTCAGTGTGTGAGGTCAGGGATGGGAGGATGGAGTGAGGGTCCATCTCAGTGTGTGAGGTCAGGGATGGGAGGATGGAGTGAGGTTCCATCTCAGTGTGTGAGGTCAGGGATGGGAGGATGGAGTGAGGTTCCATCTCAGTGTGTGAGGTCAGGGATGGGAGGATGGAGTGAGGTTCCATCTCAGTGTGTGAGGTCAGGGATGGGAGGATGGAGTGAGGTTCCATCTCAGTGTGTGAGGTCAGGGATGGGAGGATGGAGTGAGGTTCCATCTCAGTGTATGAGGTCAGGGATGGGAGAATGGAGTGAGGTTCCATCTCAGTGTGTGAGGTCAGGGATGGGAGGATGGAGTGAGGTTCCATCTCAGTGTATGAGGTCAGGGATGGGAGAATGGAGTGAGGTTCCATCTCAGTGTGTGAGGTCAGGGATGGGAGGATGGAGTGAGGTTCCATCTCAGTGTGTGAGGTCAGGGATGGGAGAATGGAGTGAGGTTTCATCTCAGTGTGTGAGGTCAGGGATGGGAGGATGGAGTGAGGTTCCATCTCAGTGCGTGAGGTCGGGGATGGGAGGATGGAGTGAGGTTCCATCTCAGTGTGTGAGGTCAGGGATGGGAGGAATGGAGTGAGGTTTCCATCTCAGTGCGTGAGGTCAGGGATGGGAGGATGGAGTGAGGGTCCATCTCAGTGTGTGAGGTCAGGGATGGGAGGATGGAGTGAGGTTCCATCTCAGTGCGTGAGGTCAGGGATGGGAGGATGGAGTGAGGTTCCATCTCAGTGTGTGAGGTCAGGGATGGGAGGATGGAGTGAGGTTCCATCTCAGTGTGTGAGGTCAGGGATGGGAGGATGGAGTGAGGTTCCATCTCAGTGTGTGAGGTCGGGGATGGGAGAATGGAGTGAGGTTCCATCTCAGTGTGTGAGGTCAGGGATGGGAGGATGGAGTGAGGGTTCCATCTCAGTGTGTGAGGTCAGGGATGGGAGGATTGAGTGAGGTTCCATCTCAGTGTGTGAGGTCAGGGATGGGAGGATGGAGTGAGGTTCCATCTCAGTGTGTGAGGTCAGGGATGGGAGGATGGAGTGAGGTTCCATCCTCAGTGCGTGAGGTCAGGGATGGAGAATGGAGTGAGGTTCCATCTCAGTGTGTGAGGTCAGGGATGGGAGGATGGAGTGAGGTTCCATCTCAGTGTTGTGAGGTCAGGGATGGGAGGATGGAGTGAGGTTCCATCTCAGTGTGTG